>NC_037682.1:47882289-48219274 GCF_003255815.1 Theropithecus gelada | reverse complement strand
CGCCATTCTCCTGCCTCAGCCTCCCAAGTAACTGGGACTACAGGCGCCCGCCATCTCGCCCGGCTTTTTGTATTTTTTTTTTAGTAGAGACGGGGTTTCACCGTGTTCGCCAGGATGGTCTCGATCTTCTGACCTCGTGATCCACCCGTCTCGGCCTCCCAAAGTGCTGGGATTACAGGCTTGAGCCACCGCGCCCGGCCCTTTTTTTTTTTTTTCTTTTGAGACAGAGTCTCACTCTGTTGCCCAGGCTGGAGTGCAGTGGCACAATCTTGGCTCACTGCAACCTCTGCCTCCTGGGTTCAAGCGATTCTTCTGCCTCAGCTTCCCAAGTAGCTGGGATTACAAGCGCGTGTCACGACGCCCGGCTAATTTTTGTATTTTTAGTAGAGACAGGGTTTCACCATGTTGGCCAGGCTGGTCTCGAACTCCCAATGTCATGATCCACCCACCTCGGCCTCCCAAAGTGCTGGGATTACAGGTGTGAGCCACCGTGCGTGGCAAGTAGTGCTATGTTTTAAAGCATTGCTCCAACTGCTGCGTGAAGAATGGATGCCAAATTGACAGTAGGACAGTAATTTGGAGGCTATTCACAGTATTCCATTGAGATATGATGATAACTGAGACTGGGTTATTAGAGAGAGGGAGAGGAAGAGGGAGAGGGGGAGAGAGAGAGAGAGAGAGAGAGAGAGAGAGAGAGAGAGAGAGAGATTGATTATGTACCTTAGAGGTAGAATCAACAGAACCTTTTGAGGCTGATGAAGCAAATATGTGGTATGAAGGAAAACAAAGAATCAGAGATGACTCGTAGGGGGTTAGCTTGATCAACTGAATGCATACAAATTATTAAAATGAGAAGGATAGAGAGAGTGCAGAGCAGATTGTTTGGGAAGCATATCCTAGGACAGAGTTAGGTGTGCCAAAGGCTTATCAGGGGAGTAATACCTGTGTAGGAAAAGGGACAGAAGCAGAATTGTGCAGGGAGAGTTTGCAGATGATGATGTAAACCTGACAAAGTCTCTGCCAGCTCAATGGAGGGGTTCCTGAGCAAAAATTTCCGGTTGGAGGGGTTCTGTGTTAGACTAGACCCATGAACTACCACCTTGCCCACTCATTGGCTGGAAACCTGCCCAAGAAGAGTATGACTTAACTACATGCTAAGAAGAGTGTGACTTTGGCTGTAGAGCTGAGGTAGACCTTAAAGCCAGTAACAGCTAGAGACTCTCAGCTAACCACACTCCTACAGCTGGGCAGCAGGTCCTTTCTTGAAAGGGGGTCTGAGCAGCACATCTCCTGGTCTCCCACAGTGAACAACAGGCATGAGAAGATCAATTTAGTGTTAGACAAAAGAGGGACAGGCTGGGCACAGTGGCGCACACCTGTAATCCCAGCACTTTGGGAGACCAAGATGGGTGGATCACTGAGGTCAAGAGTTCAAGACCAGCCTGGCCAACATGGTGAAACCCTGTCTCTACTAAAAATACAAAAATTAGCTGGGCCTGGTGGTGGATACCTGTAATCCCAGCTACTTGGGAGGCTGAGGCAGGAGAATCGCTTGAACCCGGGAGGCAGAGGTAGCAGTGAGCCAAGATCATGCCACTGTACTCCAGCTTTTTTTTTTTTTTTTTTTTGGTGACAGAGTCTCACTCTGTCACACACAAAAAAAGAGGGACTAAGATAGTTAATTAGATCATTAATTCATCAAATATTTATTGACCTTCCACAACAGGCCATCCAGATAAAAATGTAGATAGTTAAAGATAGTCTAAATTTCCTAAGAGAAGTTTGGGCCAGAGATATTTGAGAATTTACATATACTGTACATGGTAGGTGTATGGTTTATGGACTGGCTCGCACCACTGAATGAAAGAGGAGAATGTTCTTCACTTGGAGAAGTGTCACTTTTCTAGAGATTGTTTGAAAGCAATTTGGGTTGTCACATTGACTGCAGGGACAAAGGAGATACTACTGGCACTTAGTGGGTAGAATCTAGGAATATAAAACATTGTGCAATGCACGAGAAATCCTGCTCAATGAAGAAATGTCTCACATAAAATGCCAATAGTGCTCCTGTGAAAAAAATTTGCTGTGGACAGATAAGAGGTCCCAGAACCAACCCTGGGACACTCTATCTTTTAGAAGTTGGGTAATGAAGAAGAAGATGGCAAATGAGCCTGAAAAGGATTATCTAGAAAGGTAGAAAGAAAACTAGAAGAGAGTGGTGTCAGATGCTAAGAGAGGAAAGTGTTTTGAGAGAGGAGTCAGCAGCAAACAGTGCTGCTGGGCAGTTGAGTAAGATGAGGACAGAAAAGTGTCCACTCAAAGGTGACCTTAATAAAAGCAATCTCATTAGCCGGGTATGTGGCAGGCACCTGTAATCCCAGCTACTTGGGAGGGTGAGGCAGGAGAATTGCTTGAACCCAGGAGGTAGAGGTTGTAGCCAGCCACTGCACTTCAGCCCAGATGACAGAACAAGACTCTGTCTTGAGGAAATAAAAAAAAAAAATTCGGCCAGGAACAGTGGCTCATGTCTGTAATTCCAGCTACTTAGGAGACTGAGGCACTAGAATTACTTGAACCTGGGAGGTAGAGGTTGCAGTGAGCCGAGATTGTGCGGCTCACTGGGTGACAGAGCAAGACTGTGTCTCAAACAAAACAAAATAAATAAAAAATTTAATAAATAAAAATAATAGGCCGGGCGCAGTGGCTCATGCCTGTAATCCCAGCAGTTTGGGAGGCTGAGGTGGATGTATCACAAGCTCAGGAGTTCAAGACCAGCCTGGCCAAGATGGTGAAACACCGTCTCTACCAAAAATACAAAAATTAGCCAGGGGTGGTGGCGAGTGGCTGTAATCCCAGCTACTTGTGAGGCTGAGGTGGAGAATTGCTTGAACCCAGGAGGCAGAGGTTGCAGTGAGCCGAGACTGTGCCAATGCACTCCAGCTTGGGTGACAGAGTAAGATACCATCTCAAAAAAAAAGAGCAACTTCAGTATACTGTTGGAGAAAAGGGAAGCCAGACTAGTATAAATAAGAGGAAAAGAGAGGTGAGTAACTAGGGGAAGGAACTTTTTCAATGAATTTGAACAATAAGCAGGGAAATTTGGAGAGGGATTTGGGGTCAAGGAACAGCTTTTATTTCCCACATTACATTATAAAAAGTATGTAATTACATATAGAAAAGTTGAAAGAATTTTGCAGTAAAATTGCTAAATTTTCTACTTAAAATTTTACTCTGCTTGCATTATCACATTTCTTTATCCATAGGGAAGGGGATTTTTAAAAGATGGAAGACACTCCTATAGCATGTTTGTATGCCTGGAATGTGATTCTGTAACCAGGGGAAGATTCATCATATAGGAAGGAAAGGCAATAGCCAAATAAAGGAGTGAAGTCCTTGAGAGGTGAGGGGAATGGAATTCAGAGTATAGGTAAAGGGACTGCCTTTTGTTGTTACAGAAGGAAGGAAAGAGGACATGGGTACAGAATCATGAGTGTTTGGGGATTTTGTATCGGGAAGACGTGGCAAAAACTGCACGATTGCCTAAGAGCCAGACCCTCTTTTTCCTTGTTAATAGAACCAAAATTTGGTGTGGGGGTAGCAGTGTGTCCATACTTAGGGGATTCATTGTAATTGGTGTAAGCCAGTCATGATGACTGCATTCCTCTTTCTTTGCCAGACACTAACTTTCCTATCATACCTTGTACCAGGAGAATGGTCATATAACCTATTTCTAGTCAATGGAACTTTAAGGCTTGTTTGCTGGAGCTGGTGGGTGGGAGTGGGGTGGTGTGTGGGGGTGGCTCTGTGACAGTTTTTCCTTTACTAACAAAAGGAGAAGGAACTTCTTACATAAAAGGTTCTTTTGCTGCCTCCTTGCATCCCCCCATCTCCTATCCCAAGTGTTTCAATTTCTTTTCTTTTCTTTCTTTCTTTCCTTTTTTCCTTTGTTTTGAGACAGAGTCAAGTGATTCTCCTGCCTCAGCCTTCTGAGTAGCTGGGATCACAGGCGCCCACCACCATGCTCAGCTTATTTTGTATTTTTAGTAGAGACAGGTTTCACCATATTGGCCAGGCTGGTCTTGAACTCCTGACCTCAGGTGATCTGCCCACCTTGGCCTCCCAAAGTGCTGGGATTACAGGTGTGAGACACTGTGCCTGGCCCCGCCTCACTTTTTTTTTTTTCTTGTACAGATGGGGTCTCACTTTCTCACCCAGTCCAGAGGGCAGTGGCCAATCATAGCTCACTGTAACCTTGAGCCCCTGGGCTCAAGCGATCTTCCCACCTCAGTTTCCTTACTAGGACTACAAGTGCACACCACCACACCTGGCTCATTTCTGCATTTAATTTATTTTTTTTGGTAGAGATGGGGTCTCAAAGTGCTGTTATGCCCAGCTAATTTTTTTCTTTTTCTTTTTCTTTTTGTAGAGATAGGGTCTTGCTATGTTGCTCAGGCTGGTTTTGAACTCTTGGCCTCAAGTGATTTTCCCACTTTGGCCTCTCAAAGCACGGGAATTACAGAGGTAAGTCACCATGCCCAGCCTGTTTCCTATTTCTGAATGTGGTCATGACTCATGATGTTAGGAAGTATGCTAGCTGTCTTTCAACCTCAGGCAATAAGCTTGAAGATGAAAAGTCAGAGCTGAGGAATGCAGAGAGGCTATGATGATATTACTTAGCAGCTGAACACAGGGGAAAAACTGCCTCCGACAGATGTATTTCTTTATCACAGAAAAATAAACTCCAATTTATTGAAGTCTTTGTAGCCAGTTTTATGTCACTTTAACAGAATATAGATACATAATACAAAGGAAGTATGGTGGCTATTACTTTTTTCCTGTTGAATACCTCTTCCTAGGTTTATGCTAGTCACAGACTCTATTCTCCAGGCTATAGGAGTGAACACCTGACCCAAACAGGACTTAGATTCTTCCTACTGAGAATTTGAAACTTAATCAGGAATACCCGAAGACAGAAGGAACTAACCTAATGACAACTTCCAGAAAGAAGGCTGAAGATCTCCAGCCCCTAGGATTTGTATCCTACTCAAGGTCTATCTATGAGTTACTCCATTAGCCTCTCAATAAATCTCCAGCTGGAGTTGGTTTCTGTTTATTTAAACCAGTGGTTCTCAGCCAGGTGAGATTGTACTCTTCAATGGATCTCTGGCAATGTCTGGAGATATTTTTGGTTGACAACTGGCAGTGGATGTTAGTGGCATCTAGTGAGTAGAGACCAGGGATTCTGCTAACATCCTGTAACGCACAGAACAACTCCCCACAACAAAGACTTACTCGGCCTCAAATGTCATTAGTGTTGAGAAATCCTGCTTTAAAACAGGAGTTCCTTAACTGATACAAAGAGGTTCTCAACAAAGCTGACTCAGGATCACCTCTGAAATGAGTGTGAAGGAAGAATGGGAGGTTTGAGGAGTAAGGAAAGGTATGGAATGGTCATTATGGGTGTGGGAGAGAGAAAGTGGAAAGTTGCTGGGCAGTACTTAGGGTCTGTCTGAGATTGATGACCGTGAATTTGGAGACATAGGTCCAGTGATTTTTCTCCTGCAATGTAGAGCTGCATGGCACAAACAAGAAGAAGGTATATGTTGGGTTCATCCAAGGTTGGGTTTCTGTCAGGTGAGAGCAGCAGAGGGAAAGAAAGGCAAGGAAGTTGATATTTGTATGGGAGTGATTTTACTGATTAACCAGAGTAATTAAGCTGGGTAATGGGGGGGGGGGGGCAGGAATGATGAGATAATTGATGGGATCAAGTGGATCCAGGAAACAGCCTTATTGGTACCCCTCAGAGGTTGTCAGAAAACAGAATTTCAGGCTTCCTTGCAGATCTACTGAATCAGACTTTGGATTTATTTTATTTTTTGGAGACCGGGTCTCACTCCTGTCACCCAGGCTGGAGTGCAGTGGTGCCATCACAGCTCACTGCAGCCTCACCTCCCCAGGCTCAGGTGATTCTCCCACCTTAGCCTCCTAAGTAGCTGGGACTACAGATGTCTGCCACCACACCTGGCTAATTTTTTGTACTTTCAATAGAGACGAGTTTTGCCGTATTGCTCAGGCTGGTGTCAAACTCCTGGTCTTAAGAGATCCACCTACCTCAGCCTCCCACAATGCTGGGATTACAGGCCTGAGCCACCATGTCTGGTTACATTTTAACACATTTTGTTTTGTTTTGTTTTGTTTTTTAGAGACAGTGTCTCAGTCTGTGTCACTCAGGCTGGAGTGCCCTGGTATGATCATAGCTCACTGTAACCTTGAACTTCTGGGCTCAAGCAAGTGATCATCCTGCCTCAGCCTCCCAAGTAGCTGGGACTACAGGTGTTCAACACCAGACCTCTGGCTAGAATTTACATTTTAATAAGTTCCTGCTGTGACTTAAATGCACATTAAAGATTGAGAAGCCATGCATTAGTGGATTTGATGAAGGTAAGGAATTTCTGCACTGAGAATACTGAAAATATGATCCTGGGTGAATTATCTAGTCCAGAGGTTAGTAATTTTTTTTTTTTTTTTTCCTGTAAGGGGCCAAGAGCCATACAGTTTCTGTCACAACTATTTAACTCTGCCATTGTAGTGTGAAAACAGCCTGAGACGATAGATAACACATACACAAGATGGACAGATGTTGAAATTTGCTGTGTTATAATAAGACTGTCAACAAAAACAAGTAATGGCAAGTAATGGGTTGATTTGACCCAAGGGCCATTGTTTGCTCATCCCTGATCTTGACCTTAATAAAAACAACAACAACAACAACAGTAAGTCGTAGCTCCCCAGAAAAGTTTACCCTGAGTTTTCTAGGTTCTGACTACTTACTGTCTCTTGGAAGTAAGTATTCTCCCTCTCTCTAACCTTTTTTTTTTTTTTTTTTTTTTTTTTTTTGAGATGGAATCTCACTCCGTCACCCAAGCTGGAGTGCAGTGGTACGATTTTGGCTCACTGCAATCTCTGCCTTCTGGGTTCAAGTGATTCTCCTGCTGCAGCCTCCCAAGTGGCTGGGATTACAGGCATGTGCCACCATGTCTGGCTAATCTTTGTATTTTTAGTAGAGACGCAGTTTCACCATGTTGGCCAGGCTGGTCTTGATCTGCCCGCCTCGGCCTTCTAAAGTGCTAGGATTACAGGCGTGAGCCACCACACTCAGCCCCTCTTCCCTTTTCTTAACACAATGAAGAATTTGATTTTGTAACTAATTGGCCAGTTGATGTTCTGCAGCGTCCTAAAAAAGGAAGTGAGAAGGGAACTGAAGTCTTAGAAAACCAGAATCTCCTCGAAACCATTGTTTTCACCCTAGAGTAGAAAGAGATGTAATACGGGTCAGGGTTCGCGTCAGCTGGTTCTCTGGGGTTGTTTCACTTTTATTTTCTTCTGGCCTCTAGCAAACACATTTTGAGTTTCTCAGCTGAGCCAAAGGAAATCAAGAAATCTCTTGAAATCAAGGAAATCAAGGAATCAATTACTTACACCAAGCTGAGCAAGAGACAACTTGAAGGCAGAGGTAGCAGTAATCAGACAAGATTTCCAAGGTAACAGGGCAGAAGTAGGGGCGAGGTGGGGAACAGAAATAAAAGCTACTGGACATCTCCTCACTAGGACTTTATTTTTATTTATTTATTTATTTATTTTGGGTTTTTTATTTTTTATTTTTGGTGTTTCTTTGTTTTGTTCTGTTTTTTGAGATGGAGTCTCGCTCTTGTGGCCCAGGCTGGAGTGTTGTGGGGCGATCTCAGCTCACTGAAACCTCTGCCTCCTGTGTTCAAGCAATTCTCCTGTCTCAGCCTCCTGAATAGCTGGGACTACAGGTGCTCACCACCACGCCCAGCTAACTTTTGTGTTTTTAGTAGAGACCGGGTTTCACCATGTTGGCCAGGCTGGTCTCCAACTCTTGACCTCAGGTGATCTGCCTGCCTAGGCCTCCCAAAGTGCTGGAATTACAGGCATAAGCCATCGCATCTGGCCACTTTTCTAGCACTTTACACGTATCATTGGAATCCTTACAGTTAGTTCAGCATTATTATCCCCAGGTTATAGGTTGGGAAACGGAGACCAATATATTATTAGACATTAATAAAGCACTTTGCTCCGGGCACCCTCTGCTTTACAAATATAAACTCATTTAATCCTTACCACAACTATATGAGGCTTGAACTATTGTTGCCTGCATTTTACAAGTGGGAAAGCTGTGCTTTAAAGAGAGGGGTTAAGTGACTTGCTGGAGGCCATTAGCTAATATGAATGGAGCTGGGTTTTTAATCCAGGTGGACAGGTTTCATTGTTCACACTCTTAACCACTATACTTCCTAGATTCACTCTTTCCAGACTTGAACAACTACTCTGCTAGAAAATGCACCTGGCCTAGAGTTAGGGAACTAACTCAAAACCAGGCACATGTAATAAGCAGTAGAGCCAGGGTTGGGGTCCAATTCTGATGCCAAAGCTTATGTATTTTCCCTTGTCCAAGGTAGTGACTATGTTCTTTTTTTTTTTTGTCTTAATTAGTATTATAGAGCAGTTGGAATATACAAGGTAGTGACTATGGTTTTGTTGTTGTTGTTGCTGCTTTTTTTTTTTTTTTTTTTTTTTTGAGAGAATCTCACTCTCTTGTTCAGGCTGGAGTGCCATGGCATGATCTTGGCTCACTGCAACTTCCATGTCCTGAGTTCAAGCGAGTCTCCTGCCTTAGCCTCCTGAGTAGTTGGGATTACAGACATGCACCACCACATCCTACTAATTTTTTTTTTTTGTATTTTTAGTAGAAATGGGGTTTCACCATGTTGGTCAGGCTGCTTTCAAACTCCTGACCTCAACTGATCCGCCTGCCTCCGCCTCTCAAAGTGCTGGGATTACAGGTGTGAGCCACCGAGTCTGACCCATGTTCTTTAGACCTCTTTCCCACCAGGAGATTCTCTGTCAGTGCTAAACCTTCAAGTTTTAGCTTTACTTATTGTTATTATTTTACCACATGGGTTCATTTTATTGAGCTGAAAGCTTACAAAAAGTCCACTGGTCCCTGCCCTGCCCGTGTTACACTCGTTCCTTCCCATGCACACTCTTGAGTATCCACAAGTGCTTCCACATAACTGGTTTCCCCCAACAAAGCACAAAGGGTGGTGCTTCCAAAGCATGCGTTGTTCCTAGCAGCAAGACTTTCAGTGCTGGGGTTTTATTTATTCTGCAAGGTGGTATTTCTTTTTCTTTTCTTTCTTTTCTTTCCTTTCCTTTCCTTTCCTCCCCTCCCCTCCCTTCCCCTTCCCTTCCTTTTCTTTTTTTTTTTGACAGAGTCTCACTCTGTTGCCCAGGCTGGAGTGTGCAGTGGCATGATCTCGGCTCACTGCAACCTCAGCCTCCCGGGTTCAAGCGATTCTGCCTCAGCCTCCCAAATAGCTGGGGCTACAGGTGTGCACTACCATGCCCAGCTAATTTTTTTGTATTTGAAGTAGAGACAGGGTTTCACCATGTTGGCCAGGCTGGTCTTGAATTCCTGACCTCAGGTGATCTGCCCGCCTTGGCCTCCCAAAGTGCTGGGATTATAGGCATGAGCTACTGTGCCTGGCCATTTTTTTATCTTTGAAAGTGTTTTATTTCAATAGTTTTTGGGGTGCAGGTAGGTTTTGGTTACGTGGATAAGTTCTTCCGTGATAATTTCTGAGATCTTAGTGCACCCAGTCCTCCAGCAGTATACACTGTACCCAATATGTAGTATTTTATTCCTCACCCTTCTCCCAACCTTTCCTTCTGAGTCCCCAAAGTCTATTACATCATTCTACCTTTGTGTCCTCACAGCTTAGCTCCCACTTATAAGTGAGAATATATGATAATTGGTTTTCCATTCCTGAGTTACTTCACTTGGAATAATGGCCTCCAGCTCCATCCAAGTTGGTGCGAAATACATTATTTTGTTCCATTTTATGAATCAGTACTGTTCCATAATGTATATATAACACATTTTCTTTACGCACTTGTTGGTTGCTGGGCACTTAGGTTCATTCCATGTCTTTGCACTTGAGAATTGTGCTGCTGTAAACATGCATGTGCAAGTATCTTTTTCATATGATGACTTCTTTCCCTTCGGGTAGATACCCAATAGTGGGATTGCTGAATTGAATGGTAGTTCTACTTTCAGTTATTTGAGGAGTCTCCATACTGTTTTCCATAGAGGTTGTACTAATTTACATTCCCAACAGCAGTGTAAAAGTGTTCCCTTTTCACCACATCCATGCCAACATCTATTGTTTTTTGACTTTTTTTTCTTTTTTCTTTTTTTTTTTTGAGGCAGGGTCTCACTCTGTCACCCAGGCTGGAGTACAGTGGTGTGATCTCAGCTCACTGCAACCTCCGCCTCTCGGGTTCAAGCAGTTCTCCCACCACAACCTCCTCAGTAGCTGGGAGTACAGGCATCCACCACCACACCCGGCTAATTTTTGTACTTTTAGTAGAGATAGAGTTTCACCATGCTGGCCAGGCTGGTCTTGACCTCCTGGCCTCAAGTGATCCACCAGCCTCAGCCTCCCAAACTGCTAGGATTACAGGTGTGAGCCATTATGGCTGGCCATTTTTCTCTATTCTATTCCACTGGTCTATGTTCCTGTTTTTATATCAGTACCATACTGTTTTGGTAGCTATAGTCTTTTTTTTTTTTTTGAGACAAAGTCTCACTCTTGTCCCCCAGGCTAGAGTGCAATGGCACGATCTCAGCTCACTGCAACCTCCGCCTCCTGGGTTCAAATGATTCTCCTACCTTAGCCTCTCAAGTAGCTGGGATTACAGGTGCCTGCCACCACACCCGGCTAATTTTTGTATTTTTAGTAGAGACAGGGTTTCACCATGTTGGCCAGGCTGGTCTCAAACTCCTGACCTCAGGTGATCCACCCGCCTTGGCTTCCCAAAGTGCTAGGATTACAGGCGAAGGCCACCATGGTAACTGTAGTCTTGTAGTAGAGTTTGAAGTTGGGTAATGTGATGGCTCCAGATTTGTTCTTTTTGCTTAGTTTTGCTTTGGCTGTGCAGCTCTTTTCTTGTTCCATATGAATTTTAGGATTGTTTTCTCCAGTTCTGTGAAGAATGATGATGGTATTTTGATGGGAATTGTATGGAATCTGTAGATTGCTTTTGGCAGTGTTGTGGGATGTGTTTCCATTTGTTCCAGAAGGGAGTATAACTGCCTCTGCCACACATGAGTTCACAAAGGGAGTGGGGAGTAGCAGGCAGCAGCAAGCCTCACCCAGCTCCCATGCAGTTGGCAAGGCTGGTCTTGCTCCCTCAGTGCCCTGCTAACAGCACTGAGTTTAGATCCAGGCAGTCTGTGCACACTGTGACCTGAAACCACAGCTTTCAGGTCATGCCCTTCCCTATCTGCTGGTAAGGCTGAGCACCCAGCATGTATGCTTGTGTCTCCTGCACACTTCTCGCTTGCCCCCTGGTTTCTGCTCAAGGGAGTTCACCACCACTCCAGATTATATCATAAAATTCAGTTGGGAGCTTCCTTCACCCTGTGACCCCTCCCTGAGTTTGACTTCCCCGAGGGCCCCTGTAAGATACGGTCAGGAATGGCTTCCTTCCTTTCATGGTGGAGACTGGGAATGCCTACAAGGCACTTCCCACTACTGCTTCTACGTTTATTTATTTCACGCCACTCCCTAAATCCATTCCAGCTCTGGGTAGGGTTGAAGCCTTCTCCTGTGGACTAGATTTTCAGATTCCCTGGTAGGAATGTGTGCTTGGAGGAAGACTCTCCCCCTCTCACACTCTGGGAACTTACAGTTTTTCACCTGTCTCACAGAGTAGGCTGCAGCCTGCTGCATCTTTCAAAGGGTCTGTGGATTCTTTCCCAGCTAATTTTAAAAAAGTTCTTTTTGTAGAGACAGGCGTAGGCCAGGTGCAGTGATTCATGCCTGTAATCCCAGCATTTTGGGAGGCTGAGGTGGGAGGGCTGTTTGATGCCAGGAGTCCGAGACTAACTGGGCAACATAGTGAGACCTTACCTCTAAAAGAAAAGGGGGAAAAAAAGGGTTTTAGTTGACTGAAACCAGGACAAACATAAAGAAGGTCTCCCATTCAATTTATCTGGTTCTAAAAGCAGCTTTTTCTAATTGTGCACACAAATGAACTGTTTTAGGTAAGACAGGGTCTTGCTATGTTGCCCAGGCTGAAACACAGTGGCTATTCACAGGCGTGATCCCACTACTGATCAGCAGAGGAATTTCTGACCTGCTCTGTTTCCAACCTGGACCTGTTTACGCCTCCTTAGGCAACCTGGTGGTACTAAGGCAGGAGGCAGAACTCAATGTTGGAGGCAGAGCTTGGACACCGGACCAAATTGAGGACTAGCTGAAACAAGTTTGGAGCAGAAGCACCTCCCCATAAGACATGCCCACCAGTGTGCCATGTCAGTTTACCATTGCCATGGCAACACCCTGAAGTTATGGCCCCTTTCTGTGGCAATGACCTGACAACCTGGAGGATACCACCCTCATTCTAGAAATTTCTGCATAAACTGCCCATTAAGTTGCATATAGTTAAAAGTGGGTATAGGGCGAGATGCAGTGGCTCATGCCTAGAATCCCAGCACTTTGGGAGGCCGAGGTGGGTGGATTGCTTGAGGTCAGGAGTTTGAGACCAGCCTGACCAACATGGTGAAACCCCATCTCTACTGAAAATACAAAAATTATCCAGGTGTGGTGGTAGGTGCCTGTAATCCCAGCTACTCAGGAGGCTGAAGCAGGAACCCGGGAGGTGGAGGTTGTAGTGAGCTGAGACTGTACCACTGCACTCCAGCCTGGGTGACAAAGTGAGACTCTGTCTCAATAAATAAATAAATAATAAAAAAAAATAAATAAATAAAAATAAAAATAAAATAAAATCAGTATAAACAGGAATGCAGAACTGCCTCTGAGTTGCTGCTCTGGGCACACTGCCTACAGGGTAGCCCTACTCTGCAAGGAGTAGTACCTCTGCTGCTGCCGTGTACTGCTGCTTCAATAAAAGTTGCTGTTTAACACCACCAGCTCACCCTTGAATTCTTTCCTGGGTGAAGCCAAGAACCCTCAATTTTGGGGCTTTCCTGCCCTGCATCAGTCTCCTGCTCCTAGGAGTTCACACTTTTTTGTTTGTTCGTTTGTTTGTCCTAGGCTGGAGTGCAACAGTGCAATCTCAACAGTGCTCACCGCCACCTCTGCCTCCCAGGTTCAAGCCATACTCCTCAGCCTCCCAAGTGTCTAGGATTACAGGCATCTGCCACCATGCCTGGCTAATTTTTGTATTTTTAGTAGAGATGGAGTTTCGCCATGTTGGTCAGGCTGGTCTTGAACTCCTGACCTCAGATGATCTGCCGGCTTCAGCCTCACAAAGTGCTGGGATTACACGTGTGAGCCACCGTGCCCAGCCAAGTTCACCCCATTAATGTCAAACAGTGCAGACACCCAGTTGTCATAGCACATTACAGCCCAGAACTGGTCTCCAGCTATTCTCCTGCCTCAGCCTCCTGAGTATCTGAGACTACAGGTATATGCCACTGGGCCCAACACAGGTCTTTTTTTTTGAGACAGGGTCTTGCTCTGTTGTCCAGGCTGGAGTGCAGTGGTGCAATGTTGGCTCATTGCAACATCCACCTCCTTGATTCAAGCGATCCTCCTGCCTTAGCCTTACAAGTAGCTGGGATTACAAGCATGCACCACCACACTTAGCTATTTTTAGCAGAGACGGGGTTTCACCATGTTAGTAGTTTTAGTAGAGACAGGAAAGTTTCACCATGTTGGCCAGGCTGGTCTCAAACTCCTGACCTCAAGTGATCTGCCCACCTCAGCCTCCCAAAGTGTTGGGATTACAGGTGTGAGCCACCTACCTGTCTGGCCTATCCTAAGTTTTAATGCCTAATTCAGGCACTGTGTGTTCATCTGTGCTAGATAATAGCTAATAAACATGCACAAGATAGTTCCTGCCTTCAATGTGTTTACAGTCTAGTTCTAGTGTTTTGTAGTGTTAGGATGTGGTATGGTCTTCTGATCTGACACTACCAATGGTTACTAATTATATATAACCAAAACCTAGATAATAAAATTTCCCATGTTTTTCAAATTGAAATTTAGTTTTCCTATACCGCTAACCTGAATATCCTCCTGAATATCCTTTCTTCTCTAGTGCCTTTACTCTTCAATTTATCCATTAGAGCCAAATATGACTATTTCCTTACATTTGCCTTTGCGCTTAACCCTTCAGCTGAGGTAGTGCCACAACATTCCTGGACTTTCATGATGATAAGGCAGATAGATTAAGATCTTGATTTAAATAAAATGGACAAGTGTAGTCTTCTCTTGAACTTCAAAAAGGATAAATAAAATGGACAAGGGTCCTCTTCTCCTGAACCTCAAAAAGGAGCTTAACCTTGAGGTACTGATCTATGTATGTGGATGAGAAGTGTTAGTAAAGATAATTGAGGCCAAGTGTGGTGGTTCACGCCTCTAATCTTTGGGAGGCTGAGGCGGGCAGATCGCTTGAGTCCAGGACTTTGAGACCAGCCTGGAAAACATGGCAAAAATCCATCTCTACAAAAAATGCCAAAAAATTAGCTAGGCGTGGTGGTGTGCGCTTGTAGTCCCAGCTATTTGGGAGGCTGAGGTGGGAGGATTGCTTGAGCCTGCGAGGTTGAGGCTGCAGTGAGCTGAGATTGCGCCACTCCACTCCAGCCTGGGCAACAGAGGGAGATCCTGTCTCTAAATAAATAAATAAATACGATTGGGTTGAAATCCAGAGACCTAAGTTATAGTCCCAGCTCAGCCACTAATCTGAGAATAGTTAATTAACATTTATTGAAAATTTACAATGTGCCACTTTTTAAATTAATTTGCTATGCTGTAAGTAGGAGGGTACTATTATTATCCTCATTTTACAAACAAGGACATGGAGGCACAGAGCACTTAAATAACTCGCAAATCATACAGTTAGGGGCACACAGAGTCCAGTTGTGCAACAGAGGCAATCTGCCTGGTAATACTTCCAGATAACAGAAACTTTCATTGCTAACACACTATGTGGCAGATTCTGTACTCTGTGTGTGTGTTTTTTTTGTTTCTTTGTTTGTTTGTTTGAGACAGGGTCTCACTCTGTGGCACAATGATCATGGTTCACTGCACCTTCGGCCTTCTGAGCTCAAGTGATCCTCCTGCCTCCACCTCCTGAGTAGTACAGATGTGTGACACAGCGCCTGGCAAATTTTTAAATATTTTCTTCAGAGTGAAACATCATTGTGGTAAAGATAAAAAAGAAAAAAATATTATTGTAGAGATGGGATCTCACTGTTGTCCAGATTGGTCTCAAATTTTTGAGCTCAAGCCATCCTCCTGCCTTGGCCTCCCAAAGTGCTGGGATTACAGGGTGAGTCACCATGCCTGGCCTGTACTGTTTTCCTGGCAATGTTATCTCATTCAATCTTCGTGAATAACCCTAAGGTATATGATACCAATTTTTCAGGTGAAAAAAACTAATTGGCAGAATGAAACTTCGTAAACAGCCTGTGGCTCCAAAAGCTTCTGGAAACCTCAAGCTACCCATGTGCATCTTTGAGCCTCAGTTTCCCCACTTTAAAATGAAGGGTTTGAGGCAGATGTCTGTTCTCTGGGGGAGGATGCAGAGGAAAGAGCTGTCTGCGAATCGACGAGAGAAAATGTGGGTAAATAACAGTTAAACCACAGTGACCGAGGGCCCAGCATAACGGGGGTGGGTGCGGTTACAAATGCCAGTAAGATTCCCGCCAAGACGGAGGACCGGGGTGTCAGAGCCGAGCGAGGCCTGTGGGCGAGAATGGGCCTGACAGCCATTCTCTGACCCGCGTGGGCGCTGCAGGCGCAGGCCAGCGGCCAAGAGAGAGGCGATCCCTGGGCCTCTGCCCGGGTCTCGGGACGGCACCTCACCCGCCCAGGTCCTGCTCCACAGGCTTCTCCGGGAAAGCTAGGGAAGGAAGAGGCGCGGCCTCCCGAGCCCGCATCTCAGAGCGCCACGTCCCTCCTGGCTCAGCCTCCCCCCAGGCTCCATAGCCTCGGCGCTCCCCACCGCCCGCCTCCAGGCTCCACGGAGCGGCCGTGTCCCTGCTCCCGCCAATCGGCGTCGTCAGCAATCCCGAACCGGACCAATCAGCGGCCTCAGGGTGTGGGAACTGTCGCCATGGCAGCCAGGAGGCGGGCTCGCGCGGCGGGAGGCGGGCAGAGCGGAGCAGTGGGCTGGGGGCTGGAGGACAGGTTTGTGCGCTGGACGCAAGCCGCAGGCGCAGCCTCGCTCACCGAGACCCGGCCAGGTAAGGCCGGTGGCTGCGCGGTCGGTGCGGAGCAGCGCGGCGGGAGGTTGCGGGGTGGGGGGGTCCGGAGATAAGGCTCAGGTCTTCGCCTGCCTTGCCAGAGCAGTGAGGATGGCGGGGGCCGTGCAGTGGGCGGGGCAGCGGCGGGGAGGGGGCTCCCAGCGCCAGCCGGAGGCGCTGGGTTCCTTCTGCTCCACTCGCGGCAGGGCACGCGAGCTTTCTTCGGGGTCGAGGAGGGTGGCTGGCTCCTGGCGGGGAGCAGGAGAGGGTAGGTGCCGAGCCGAGACCCTGGCGGGGTCCCGTCGGGTTTGGGCAGGTCGATGGGCGAGCGGGTGCCCACTAGTGAGGAGGGACACCCACCAATTCCAGGCGATGCTTCCCTGCGCCGCTGAGCAAAGCTAGGCCCGGGGATCCTGCTCTTCTCCGGTCTGGTTAAGCCGGCAACCTCTGACACTTAGGAGAAAGTTAGTATCAGTCGTGATATCCTTTTCCCTTAAGTTACAAATTAGGTACGAGATGAACCCTTTTGGTTTTAGAAGATGAGAAATAGAATACTTCCTTTTTGCACCTGCTAAGTGGTAACTCAGTGAGCAAATGTGGTTACTGTGGTTGATGTTTGCAACGGTCTTAGATGACAATTATTTTACAGTATCAAATGGCTAGGGGAGAGAGAGAGAGAATATGAGGGAATGAAAATGAACGGGAACCATTATGATTTTTGAGAGACAGAACCTCTTGAAATTCTGTGTCCACTAAACTCCTAAATTGAATAATGTACATTTTATGCAATTGAACAAGCTAGTGCTACCATATAAGTCTGCTAAGAAGGCTCTGTTAAATTCATGGACGAGTATGAACACTAAAAGTTATTACCTTGGTTTAAAACTAGGGGCAGGTTAAATGCAAATATTTCTGATAGTGAATTTTGTTTAAGGGAGATTGTGGACTTTCCCTATGGGAAAGTTTAAAGAATTGATGAGAGAGATGCTTTAAGGAATGTTCTTGTTTTTTGAAACTTGAATAAGTTCAACAAATGTTGAACAAATATTTCCACAAATCTTCCTGAGCTAATAGGGTCAAAAATTAAAATTTTGGAAATTTAGAATTAGAAATGAAATCTCAAATAATATCACTGTTATAATTAGGATGAACATGGAAACTTCCATTTCTCATCATGGTCTTCAGGCTCTCCGTAATTTCATCTACCTTTGTAGTAGGGGGTCAATTTTTTTTTTTTTAACTAGACAATTTTAGAAATTTAAAGGAGTCAAAAATTTATTTCTGTTTCCATGTGCTTACTCATGCCCATCTCTGTCTATCCAAATTTTACCCATTTTTTTTTTCTTTTTTTCTTTTTTTTTTTTTTTTTTGAGACGGAGTCTCACTCTGTCATCCAGGCTGGAGTGCCATGGCCCAATCTTGGCTCACTGCGACCTCCACCTCCTGGATTAAAGGGATTCTTCTGCCTCAGACCATTGAGTAGCTGGGATTACAGGGACCCACCACCACAGCCAGCTAATTTTTTGTATTTTTATTAGAGACAGGGTTTCACCGTGTTGGCCAGGCTGGTCTCGAACTCCTGACCTCAGGTAATCCACCTGCCTTGGCCTTCCAGAGTGCTGGGATTACCAGACGTGAGCCACCGTGCCTGGCCGACCCATCTTCTAAGAGTCGAATCTGTCTGTGTTGTGTTTACCTTTCTTTGCTCTCCCAAGGTACGTACATATTGTTTATATCACACATTTTGTATATATCCTTTCAGCATGCTTTTTGCCAAGTTGGTTTGTGCTCTGTGAAAAACAGTTGAGATAAAATGCACAATTAAGACAATTAGGGTACTTTTCAAAACACTATTAATTATGGGCACTAATATCAATAACATCAATTCAGATGTCTTTTTTGTTTTGGGGTATGTTATGAATCTCTGAACACATACTAAACTAATTTTGCGTTACTTAGAATAATATTGAAATTACTTTCCACTTTCTAAGGACCCTTTTGAAGGCTGGGGTCTACAAAATACCTTTTTGAGTACTGGGTTGCTGGCAGAATCAAGTGCAGGATTTAAAAATGTATTGAAAATAATCCTTTAGGCCAGGCATGGTGGCTAATGTCTGTAATCCCAGCACTTTGGGAGGCTGAGGCAGGTGGATCACTTGAGTCCAGGAGTTCGAGACCAACCTGGCCAACATGGTGAAACCCCATCTCTACTAAAAATACAAAAATTAGCCAGACGTGGTGGCGGGCACCTGTAATCCCAACTACTCAGGAGGCTGAGGCAGGCTACTTGAACCTGAGAGGCAGAGGTTGCAGTGAGCCGAGATCGCGCCATTGCACTCCAGCCTGGGCAACTAGAGCAAAACTATGTCTCAAAAACAAAACAAAAAACAGGCTACTAACCATTTCAAATAATTTATTCAAGGAAAAACTTCAATCATTTTAATTATTTTCAATCAAAACTTTTTTTTACAACCATGATGTTGTGAAAAGTATATTTAGTTAGAATTTCATGGCCAGATTCCAGTACGGGCTCTGCCAAATGAACTTGGCCAAAGTCAGTTAACTTCCTTCTGTATTTATAACCTTTTATAAAAGTAGGGCTGAATGAGATTACAGTAGTCCTCCTTTATCCTAGAGGGATATATTCCAAGGGTCCCAATGGATGCCTGAAACTACAGATAGTACCAAGCCTTATATACACTATGTTTTTTGCTATACATATATAATAATAAAATGAATAAATAATAATACACTGTAATCAAAGTTATATGAATGTGATCTTTCAAAATATCTTGTTTTACCTCAGGTAATTGAAACTGCAGAAAGTGAAATGCAGATTAGGGAGGACTACTGTACCTCCAAGATTATTTCTGATCTTAGAATTCTCTGATTCTAAAATCCTAAAGCAGCCTAATAGAAGTTCACATAGTAGTTACTTGATTTTATTTTTGGCAGAGCCTTTTTTTTTTTTTTTTTTTTTTTTTTTTGAAACAGGGCCTTGCTCTGTTGCCCAGGCTGGCTGGAGTGCAGTGGTGTGATCATGGCTTACTGCAGCCTGGAACTGCCAGGCTCAAGTGATCCTCCTACCTCAGTCTCCTGAGTAGCTAGGACTAAAGGCGCATGCCATCACACCCTGCTCATTTTTATTTTTTATTTTTTGTAGAGAAGAGGCCTCACCATGTTGTCCAGGCTGGTCTCAAACTTCTAGGCTCAAGCAATCTGCCCGCCTCGGCCTCCCAGAGTGCTGGAATTACAGGCGTGAGCCACTACACCTGGCCTTGGCAGAGTTTTTTTTTTTGGCAGTGTATTTTAATTATCTGAAGTACAGCATATGTAAATAATAAAGAGATTATAATTTTAATAATATGTTTATTGAGTGATACAGATCTGTTTTTCATAAGCCTATAATCTAGGATACTCCAACCCATTGTTAAGACTGGAAAAAAGGAGATAAAATAGTTTCCTTGATGAGTGTCCTTTTTTACAGATGTAGACAACAGAGGCTCTAAGATCTATACTAATGTCTTGGTCAGGGAAAAGCTGTAGTCCAGCTCAGCTGGTCATACACTTGATATTTTATTTGAACCTCACTTTCCTATTGACTTTCATTTTCAAAGGGAAAATGGAGGTGAGCACCAGGCTATCTGTGGCCCTTGACACTGGTGCCATGGAGAAACTCAAAAGCCATTTATTTTTCTTCACGCTACCCTGTTTTATCGTTAGATTTGTAACACTGATAGTAAGAAGCAGCAATCCACATTTCCTAGCACAAGGTAGTGCCTTAGAGAAGGAAGCCTGAGTCTCTTGCTACAGTTCTGATTTAAGATTGGAAGGAAGAGATTATGTTGGATGCATTGCTTTCATTGGCCTATAACTGCGTCAGGACTTTGGTTCTGGCAGTGTTCAGAGAAGAGCTCTAATGTGGCCTTTCAAAAATGACTGTAAGGCCAGGCATGATGACTCACGCCTGTAATTCTAGGCTTTGGGAGGCTAAGGTGAGCAGATCACTTAGCTCACAGGTTTGAGACCAGCCTGGGCAACATGGTGAAAGCCCATCTCTACCAAAAATATTAAAAACTAGCCAGGCGTGGTGGTGTGTGCCTGTAGTCCCAGCTCCTCTGGAGGCTGAGGTGGAAGGATGGCTTGAGCCTGGGAGGTGGAGGTGTTTTTGTTTTTTGTTTTTTTTTTCAGATGGAGTCTCGCTCTATCGCCCAGGCTGGAGTGCAGTGGCGCGATCTCGGCTCATCGCAAGCTCCGCCTCTCAGGTTCAGGCGATTCTCCTGCCTCAGCCTCCCTAGTAGCTGGGACTACAGGCGCCCGCTACTACGCCCGGCTAATTTTTTGTATTTTTAGTGGAGATGGGGTTTCACCATGTTAGCCAGGATGGTCTTGATCTCCTGACCTTGTGATCCGCCCACCTCGGCCTCCCAAAGTGCTGGGATTACAGGCCTGAGCCACCGCACCGAGGTGGAGGTTTTAATGAGCCGAGATAGCGCCACTGCACTCCAGCCTGGGTGATAGAGTCAGACCCTGTCTCAAAAAACAAAAACAAAAACTAAAACTAAAACGACTTTTAAAGTTGTATGTCAAACTGGTCTTGCTTGCTTTTTGTTTTGTTTTTTTACTTTTTTTTTTTTTTTTAAGACAGGGTCTTTCTCTGTCATCCAGGCTGGAGTACAGTGGTATGAATGGCTCCCTGCAGCCTCGATCTCCTGGGCTCAAGCAATCCTCCCATCTCAGCTTCCTGAGTAGCTGGGACTACAGGTACACACCACCACACCCAGCTAATTTTTTGATTTTTTTTGTAGAGGCGGGGTTTCACCATGTTGCCCAGGCTTGTTTTGAACTCCTGCGCTCAAGTGATCCACCCGCCTCAGCCTTTCAAAGTGCTGGGATTATAGGTGTGAGCCACCACGCCCAACCTGTTCTTGCTTTTTAAGTTCTACCACTTTGGGTGTTTACAGAACAGATTTTCATATTTCTTTATGTTTCATTTTCAAGACAAGAAAGGCATTAATATTAATTGAGCAATTACCATTGTCGTGCACTGTGCTGGTTACTTTGTATTCATTCTTATTTTCCTCCCATCAACAAACCTGTGAAGAGGTATGAGCTCAATTTTCTAGGTAGGAAAATCAAGACTCAGAGGCAAGAAGTAGCTTGCAAGTAAATAGGGGAAGTTAGGATTTAATCTGCTGTTTGCGTGTTTATTTTTTACCATGTTTTGTCAATAAAAATAATATACCTTTCCAAAATACAACATGCATATGATTACTCTCCTGCATAGATTATTTTATGTTAAATATACCATATATAAGAAAAGAAATACCTGTGTCCTTAAAATTTGAAAATATTTTATTTGCTTTTTTTTAACAGACTACTTAGAAATAACTGCTTATGTTCACTAATGAGTTTGCACATGAGCTGCTTTGTGTTTTACATGTTATTTGATGGAGTTTCAGAAAAGAATTTGAGATATTTCATCTTATTATTGATCTCTGTGACAAACTAGGAACAAAGTTAATATTTTTAAAGTGGTGGTAAGAGTAAAGAAAAATTCCAGTTAAGGATTTAACAGGAAAAGTTGCCCTATATCTTGAAGTCTCATTGCTGAAAAAAATAAGTTTTTAATCTGAATTCCTCTTAGTTATTCAGGAGGGGAGGAATACAGTAAAATTTGGGAATAATAAATCAATATCTTTTTTTTTTTTCCAAGACAGAGTCTCACTGTCACCCAAGCTAGAGTGCAGTGGCATCATTTCGGTTCACTGCAACCTCCCTTTCCCAGGTTCAAGTGATTCTTGTGCCTAAGCCTCTTGAATAGCTGGAACTACAGGCACCTGCCACTGTGCCCGACTAATTTTTGTATTTGTTTAGTAGAGATGGGGTTTCACCACATTGGGCAGGCTGATCTTGAACTCCTGACCTCAGGTGATCTCTCCTCCTTGGCCTCCCAAAGTGCTGGGATTACAAGCAGGAGCCACCGTGCCTGGCCAACATCTTTGTTTATTCTGGTTTTGATTCTGTTTATTTCACATATCTTTCTCCCTTCCTTACTGGAATATGATATAATTTAGTCTCCTTCCACATCATAAAAATTTGGCACTTTTCACATTATGTGACAAATGCATACATTATCATGTACCGTTACCACTGTAAAAAGTCTAAATTTTGTAATTTTGTGTCTTTTTATTTGTTTTTTTTTTTTTTACATTTAGAACGTGTTACGAGTCAGTTTTTAGTGAAAAAACATTGGGCTAGGAGCCAAGACCCATCTCTTCACTATTTTGGTATTGTGCAAGTCATCTTATCTCTCTGGACCTCAGTTGTCTCATCTGTAAAAAGGAGATAAAAATTATTTACCTGCCTGAACGTAAGTACTCAAGAATTGCATTTGGTTGCAAAGAAAAATGACTACCACTACCACCACCACCAAAATACAAAAAAGGAAAAACCAAAAACGGACTCACAGATGGCTTAAACATGCAACATTTACTTTCTTATATAAAATAATAATTGAAATAGCACTCTAGGATGGGTATAGTGGCTTTATAAAGTCATCAGAGACTTAAGCTTCTTTCAGTTCTTTTATCAGTGATCCCTAAGATGTTCTTGTAGCACTGGTTCTTGTAAGTCCAAGATAGCTGCCAGAGTTCTAACCATCACTGTCCTGTTCCAGGCAGCAAAGCATAGGCGAAGAAAGATGCATCCTCCTCCTTTAAGGAGAATTCCTGAACCAAGGCTGAGGCTATAAGAAAACAGGGAAATGTAGCTGAATGCATGGCTGCCCTCTTTAAAACTGGGTGTTTGTTACTGAGAAGGAAGGAAAGATTTGGATATTGGCAAGCAAATAGAAGTCTCTGCCATGATATGAATCTTTTTATCTTTCAGCTCTGAAATCTGTAATCTGTGATAACCACTCATAGAAGCTTCTGTAATTTGCCATGGCAGAGATTTAAGTCTGACTATTAACTACAGAAGGAAATAATCTTCATCTAATAAATTGTGTTTCTGTTTTTACTTTTAGCCCTTAATTTATTATAGAAGCCTTTCTGTCTTATTTGTATATTTGTTCTGGTTATTTTTAAAAATTACCCATAAATGCTGAATAGATGATTGTTGTACATTTTATGGTTGTGTTAAAAAGAGCTAACATTTATTGAGCTACTTGCTGTAAGCAAGGCACTAAAATGACAGAGGTAAGTTATCCCAAGGGTATCACATAACTAATCATCAGGAAGTAAATTTATATTGAAAGTAAATATAATTCATCTCAAGATACATTTCACTATGGTCACATGAGGAACACTTGCCTTCCTTGCTAGCTAAAGGTAGTTTGTTCTTTTTCTTTCTCCTTCTTCTTTTTTAACTACTTAACTGTTAGTTCTCTTGAAATTTTCTTACTACTAGTTCTTGCTTAACTTATGTAGCCACACCAATATTTTATTTCCTCCCAGACTTTTTTTTTGTTGTTGTTGAGATGGAGTCTTACTCTTTCACCCAGGCTGGAGTGCAATGGCATGATCTCTGCTCACTGCAGCCTCCACTTCCCATGTTCAAGTGATTCTCCTGCCTCAGCCTCCTGAGTAGCTGGGACTACAGGCATCCACCACCACACTGAACTAATTTTTGTATTTTTAGTAGAGATGGGGTCTCACCCTGTTGGCCAGGCTGGTCTCGAACTCCTGACCTCAGGTGATCTGCCCGCCTCAGCCTCCCAAAGTGCTGGGATTACAGACAGGAGTGAGCCACTGTGCCCGGCCCCTTCCAGACTTTTCTTGGTGAATGTTATATAAATATAATATTTAATTTATATATTTATAATATATAATATTTGTAATATATAATATATAAATATACCCTATACTTGTCATGCAAAATGCTTCAATTGTCATTGTTTCTATTTCAAAAAGTAAACTGAAATAAATAGCTTTGAGAGAAAGAAATTCAGGGAATGGAAATTGGAGTGAGAAAGATTCTAAAGATTCAGTCAATCTTTTAGAGTTTTTAGAAGGGAGACAGTAAGTTAAGATTTTATTTCTACACAGTATATTTGTATTTTTGAAAGTTTTTACATTTTTTGGTTGTATTAGGTAGGCACAAACTACAGTAATTCTTTTGCTGCTAGTGCTGCAGTTTCCTTTTTTCTGATCTAGACTCGTTGACCTCAAATAAACAAAATAATCAGGAGACTTGTGACCATAAAAACAACCCAGTTTTGTTTTTAAGAGACATTTAACATTATAAATCACCTGACTGAGAATGTCTGTTTGGTGAATACCATTTTCATGACTTTTAAATTTTTTTAATTAACAGAAAAGGATCATGCTATGCATTGTTTTGTAAGCAGCATTTTAAAAATTGTGATTGTATTTAATAGCTTATCTTCCTCACTAGATTGAAGCCCTGTGAGGGTAAGGACTATGTCGATCTCACTTACCTTTGTCTTCTAGCATAGTATCTGGTACCATAGTCGTTACTTAATACATAAATATTAGTTTAGTTTTGTTTTTAGAAACAAAGTCTCAATACATACATACATACATACATACTTACTTATAATAGGTTAAAGGAAACATTCTTCAATTCAGCCTTTAATTGAAAAGGAAGGGGGCAAAAGAAGAGGATTGAGGAAGATGGAAAAAGACAGGTAAAGGAGGCGTGGCACGGTGGCTCACGCCTGTAATCCCAGCACTTTGGGAGGCTGAGGTGGGCGGATCACGAGGTCAAGAGATCGAGACTAGCCTGGCTAACATGGTGAAACCCCATCTCTAGTAAAAAAAAGTACAAAAAATTAGCTGGGTGTGGTGGCACACGCCTGTAGTCCCAGCTACTTAGGAGGCTGAGGCAGGAGAATTGCTTGAACCCGGGAGGCGGAGGTTGCAGTGAGCCGAGATTGCAGTGCTGCAATCCAGCCTGGGCAACAGAGCGAGTCTCTCAAAAAAAAAAAAAAAAAAAAAAGATACATAATAAAGGAGAAACAGACTACTTCCAAGGAAAGAGAAAATCTTCGGTTTTCTGTACTTTTCAACCCGGTTATCTATGGTAATTCTTTTTAACCACTTCCAGGATATCTTGCCCAACAATCAAAACAGGAAACCATCACACACACACACATGCACACGCACATGCACGTGCACACACATGCGCTTGCACACATACACACACACTAAGCAAACTTAGTCTTTATAACTACTGGTATAAATCAGTAGCTAAGAAATGTGCCTCTGTGTTTGAATGGACATTTTATTTTTTGAGACATGTTCTCACTCTGTCACCCTGGCTAGAGTGCTGCCAGGCTCAAGTGATCCTCCCACCTCGTCCCCCACCAAGTAGCTGGGACTACAGGCATGTGCCACCATGCCCAACTAATTTTTGTATTTTTTGTAGAGACAGAGGTTTCACCATATTGCTCAGGGTGGTCTTGAACTCCTGGGCTCAAGGAATCCGCCCTCCTTGTCCTCACAAAGTACTGGGATTATAGGCATGAACCTCTGTGCCCGGCAGAATAGAAATTTTGACTTGGTTGAGACAGGGGAAGAGATTAGCATTCTTTTAGGACTTTAAAATTTAAGGAAATTATATCTACTGAATACTAAGAGAAGCTTAAGAACTCTGCTTACTTTGCAATTTTACCTGGGGCTCTGATGCTTTTGGGGTCAGTGCCTCCCATTCTGTCTTGAGATGACTACAAAATTTAGAATTTCACACCATCCTACTTTAGAGCGTAAATTATCAGCCTGTCCTGGTTTGGATGAGTCTACTGTTTCAGCCTAGTTCAGCCCAGTATCTCCTCTTTAGGTCCGTATCTCTCTTACGAAAGAAGAAGGTGATAAAGGAAAGGAGAAGGTCATTCTTACTGACCTGATAGTGGAAGAAAAGTAGGTTAGTCCCCCTTCTTTCCGTTGCCTGTCCTTATTACTCATCTTTCTTTCTTCTATATGGATATTTGTATATTTTCTCGTTCATGAAAATCTGTAAACCTAGTAAACTTACTGTTATTCCTTTCATGCAGACACATTTGACATCTTGGCATTTAAAGAGATTTTTGTGTCATTATTTTTTTGCCTAATGTGCTGGAATACTTAACATTTTTTTTTTTTTTAAATGCAATTGGTGTTTATTGAGGCCTTACTAAGAAGTAGAGTTAAGTGTTTAAATTAATTGTCCTAGTTATGTCTAGAATAAGCACTAACAGATTGGAAACGAGTGTAAAACATTCTCCATCAATAAAAAATAAATTTAAAAGGTGAGAGAGGCAGGATAAATAGAAAGCCCTACCAGCCTGAGCAACATAATGAAACCGCATCACTACAAAAAAAAAAAAAAAAAAAAAATCGCTGTGCATGGTGGCTTGCTTGTGGGCCCAGCTATCTGAGAAGCTGAGGCAAGAGGATCTCTTGAGCCCAAGAAATCAAACTTGCAGTGAGCTGTGAGCTTACCACTGCAGTTCAGCCTGGGCGGTGGAATGAGAACCTGTCTAAAAAAACAAAAAAACGAAAAAACGCTATAGAAGGTGGTAGATTTAAAAATCAAGATATGGTATTAAGGTCGGGCATGGTGGCTCACGCCTGTAATCCCAGCACTTTGGGAGGCTGAGGTGGGCAGATCGGTTGAGGTTAGGAATTCGAGACCAGCCTGGCCAACATGACAAAACCCTGTCTCTACTAAAAATACAAAAAATTAGCCGGGCATGGTGGTGCACGCCTGTAGTCCTAGCTACTCAGGAGGCTGAGGCAGGAGAATCACTTGAACCTGGGAGGTGAAGGTTGCAGTGAGCCAAGATTGCACCAGTGCATTCCAGCCTGGGCAACAGAGTGAAACTCCATCTCAAAAAGAAAAAAAAAAGATATGTTATTAAATCAACTTTAAGGGCAAGGCACGTTGGCTCACTCCTGTAATCCCAGCACTTTGGGAGGCCAAGGTGGGGAGATTGCTTGAGGTCAGGAGTTTGAGACCAGCCTGGCCAACATGGTGAAACCCAATCTCTACTAAAAATACAAAAATTAGCCGGCGTGGTGGTACACACCTGTAATCCCAGCTACTCAGGAGGCTGAGGCAGGAATTGCTTGAACCCGGGAGGTGGAGGTTGCAGTGATCTGAGATCGCGGCACTGCACTCCAGCAGGGGCAATAGAGTGAGACTCTGTCTCAAAAAACAAAAACCAAAAATGGCTTGAAGAAATCACCATTCCTCTCTCTGGTAGAGAGAACAGTATTGTATGGGAAAACACAAAAGGTAACAATTCAAGAAAGTGTTTAAAAAGACTTGGGCTACAAAGGTGAAGAAGTCCTTAGAATACCTTAATCAATTTATTTCGTTTAATTTCTTTATGTGTGTGTAAAAATGATGTGAGAAAAATCTATGATATGCCTAAAAATACTTTCAGCAAACATAAAATAGAATTGTAAATGATAAAGCACAGTGGCAGCATTTTTTCTGTATGGTATACAATGGTGTGTCTTAATATTGATAGAATCTTTTATCCCACCCTGGGGTCTCTGTCACCCAGACTGGAGTACAGTGGCACAATCATAGCTCCCTGCAGCCTAGAACTCCTGAGTTCAAGCAATCTTCTCACCTCAGCTTCCTGAGTAGCTGGAATTACAGGTGCGAGCCACTGCACCCAGCCCAATGGAATCTTAAAGCCTATTTATTTTATTTTATCTTTTTCTCTTCCTCCTCCTCCTATTCCTCCTCCTCCTCCTTCCTTCTTCTTCTTCCTTCCTTCTTTCTTCTTTCTTCTTTTTCTTTCTTTCTTTTTTTTTTTTTTTTTTTTGAGACAGGGTCTCTCTCTGTTGCCCAGACTGGAGTGCAGTGGCACAGTCTTGGTTCACTGCAACCTCCACCTCCCAGGTTCAAGCCATTCTCCTGCCTCAGCCTCCCGAATAGCTGGGAGTACAGGCGTGCACCACAACTCCGGGCTAATTTTCATATTTTTAGTAGAGTCGGGGGTTTTGCCATGTTGGCCAGGCTGGTTGCAAACTCCTCACCTAAAGTGATCCACTCACTTCAGCCTCCCAAAGTGTTGGGATTACAGGCATGAGCCACCGTGGCTGGCCCTTAAAGTCTATTTAATAACATATCTTTTTTTTTTTTTGAGATGGGTTTTCACTCTGTTGCCCAGTCTGGAATGCACTGGTGCAATCTGGCTCACTGCAACCTTCATCTCCCAGGTTCAGGCGATTCTCCTGCCTCAGCCTCCTGAGTAACTAGGACTACAGGCATGCACCACCATGCCCGGCTAATTTTTTGTATTTTTAGTAGAGACAGGGTTTCATCATGTTGGCCTGGTTGGTCTTGAACTCCTAACCTCAACCAATCTGCCCGCCTTGGCCTCCCAAAGTGCTGGCATTACAGGTGTGAGCCACCACGCCTGGTCTCTTCTTACCCTTTTGCCAGAGATTTTCTTCCAAGCCCCCTCTACTAATTTTACAAGCTTGGTGTTGGTGCTTTCTTCGTCTTATCAGAAGACGATGACAGGAAGTTTTCAGATTCATATTCTTTCCTCAGACTCTCCTTAAATGATTTGTTGATGAAGACCTGGAGGACTGGCCTTCATGAATCACACCAACTTGTATTACTTTTCAGGCAACATATTCTTTATTGAGATACGCACTCTCAGAATGTATCAAAAACTAAACTAATAAACACACTTGTCAGGTTATGTAGGGCTCTTCAACATTCAAATCAGATTTAGCTACTCTTCCTTTAGCTCAGCCACCATCCATCAACCCCCCACTTCTTAAAAATGCTTAATATAACATCTTGGGGGAGATCATTTTATAATTTAATGTTTAATATGGCAACAACTTTTGGCTGTAGGCATTTACAGCAATGTTACAGTGATTTGACCATTCTTGTATCAATCTCTTTACCACTTTTAGCATTAATGTAGATTTTGAGGCATGTGAAAGAACATCAGGATGTTGTCAGAATTTCCTGTTGACTAAACTCAGCTTTGTTTTTTTCCTTAAACTATACTTTGCTGGAAGTTATGCAGCTTCTATTCAGTAATTTTAGGAAGTTCCTGACAAATTGACATTTGCATGATTCTACCAATTCAGCCTCATGTTCCTTGAGTTTTTTTATTTATTGGAGGCATCGTTGGTTTCTGCTATCTTCATCTGCATTGTTTGGCTGCTAATAGGTAATCCTGTTGTGTTTTACTAACAAAACGTAACATGGCTTTGTCTCCTTGCAGGTATCTTCCTGTCTAAAGTCAGGTAAAGCACTTAGTTGTTCCTCTATAAGAAAAAGTAAACTTGCTGTTATTCCCCTAATATCAAGTATTTGCTTCACTAACGTCAGCTGCTTTGTTTCTGTGCTTACAAAATAACTTTTCATTTTAATGCCCAATCACAGCTTAATCTTTGTGAAGATATTTACAATGACAAGCACCAACAATGCAAAAACTCAATCTGAAGTTATGACAATAATAATAATTATAATAAAGTTCATGCATATACACATAACAAAGACTATGTTGCTGTTGCTATGTGGCCAATTACAATTTTCATATTCCATTAATTGAGGCTGGGTGTAGTAGCTTATGCCTCTAATCCCAGCACCTTGGGAGGCTGAGGCAAGAGGATCACTTGAGCCCAAGAGTTTGAGACTGGCCTGGGCAACATGTTGAGACCCTGTCTCAAAAAACAGTAAAAAAAAATACTAATATGGTTACGATATAAAGGTCAGTCATTAGATAAAAGATGAAATTTACCGTAAAGCTAGAAAATCTTAAATTTATATATACCTAATATTTGAATAAAAATTAACAGAATTATAAGGAAAAACACAAAATCATGATGTAAGATTTTCACATGCTTTTCTAGTGATTGTAGAACAAGCAAACAAAAATCATTAAGAACATAGAAAATGGGATAATTTTGAAAAATTATAAACATGACTAGTGTAGAAGGTTAATAGTGGTTCATAAATTATATTTTAAAAAATTTTCACATTTTATAAGCTTGGATTTTTTTTGCTCTATTTTCACTCTTTTTTTAAAAAACTGAAATATGGTTTATGTATCATACAATTCTCTCTTTTACAGTATACAATTCACTGTTTTTTAGTATATTCATAAGGTTATGCAACCATCTCAGTGATTTAATTTTAGAATATTTTCATCACCCCAAAAAGGAACCCTGTACCCATTTAGCACTTATTTCTCATTTTCCCCTCCCTCCACCAGCAACCCTCAACAACCTGTCATCTGCTTTCTTTCTCTGTGGATTTGCCTATTTTCAACATTTATATAAATTGAATCATATAATATGTGTCTTCTTGTTTCTGGCTGTATTTACTATTAATCAGTTCTGTTGTATTTTATTTTTAAACAGACTTCTCCTTAAAAATATCAGTCTTGGCCGGGCATGGTGGCTCACGCCTGTAATCCCAGCACTTTGGGAGGCCAAGGCAGGCGGATCACGAGGTCAGGAGTTTAAGACCAACCTGACCAACATAGTGAAACCCATCTCTACTAAAAATACAAAAATTAGCCAGGCATGGTGGCGCACACCTGTAGTCCCAGCTACTCAAGAGGCTAAGGCAGGAGAATCGCTTGAACCTGGGAGGCAGAGGTTGTGGTGACCCGTGATCACGCCACTGCACTCCAGCCTAGGCAACAGAGTGAGACTCTGTCTCAAAAAAAAAAAGAAAAAAAATCAGTCTTTTGGGCCAGGCACTATGGCTCATGCCTGTAATCCCAGCACTTTGGGAGGCTGAGGCGGGCAGATCAGGAGTACAAGACCAGCCTGGCCAACATGGTGAAATTCTGTCTCTACTAAAAATACAAAAACTAGCCGGGTGTGGTGGCCTACACCTGTAATCCCAGCTACTCTGGAGGCTGAGGCAGGGTAATCACTTGAACCCGGGAGGCAGAGGTTGCAGTGAGGCAAGATCATGCCACTGTACTCTAGCCTGGGTGGCAGAGTAAGACTGCATTAAAAAAAAAAAAAATCCAGTCTTTTGTCCTTCAAAATTATCAAAAAGTGAAAGTTTTTGGCTTTGAAATGGCGGTCACAATTCATTGCCCTCTTTCTTGCAAAAGTTATAAATAAATGCAACTTGAATGAAATGTAAGTCTGACAATCTCTAAACCTGAAATCAAGGAGGAACTTTGTTTCTGCTTCCACAGAAGCAAATTCTCAGTTTGATTAGAGAGGATAATGTTCCATATTTTGTTTCCAAAGTGTGACACTTTCCTGGCTTTACATTATTTTTATTGTGTCTAGATACGAACTTTCGTTGCTAGTTGATTTTCCTTGTTGTTAATCCTTGTATCTCAGCACCCAGGCCTGCCACTTGCTTTACCAATATAATTTTAAGCTAGCTGAATAAGCAATATTTAGTTTAAAGGCATTTACAAGTCATGTAACTTAATCATTTTAAATGAATGGTGTGAGTACAAGCAGCTTTTCTTTTTTTTTTTTTTTTCTTTTTAGGTATTTCTGATTAGGTAATGGGAAAGATCTGTACTCAACAGAATACGTAGATAATATAATTTAAGTACTTAAGTCATACTAAATTCAAGTTAAATTCTCTTATTTAAATTTTTTTTTATTTTTATAAATGAGGGAATTAAAGTGGGAAAAGTTAATTGACTAACCTGTGATCACATAGCAAGTAAGTGGTGCAGCTGGAATTAGAATACAGACCTAAATTTAGTTCTGCCTTACTGCTTGGTATAAAACCCACTTTCTATTTCTCTTTTTTCCCACTTTCTGTTTTTTAAGGATCCAAGTTTACCTTTGAGATGGGCATTCTCTTTGTATCTCATTGTAGGTGAGGTTGGTAAATAATAGAGCAAAGGGAGGCAGTATGTTCTAGGGCAGTGGTTTTCAAATGTTGGCATGTATCAAAATCACCTACAGGGCTTATTAAAACACAGATTGTGAGGCCCCCTGAGCCTCTGATTTAGAAAATATGGAGTAGGCCTTGAGAATTTGCATTTCTAACAAATTCCCAGGTGATGCCAATGCTGCTGTCCCAGGGACCATACTTTGAGAACCACTCCTGGAAAGCCAGCAGAAGCTTTGGAGTCAGTCACCCCCAGGTCTACACTCTGGCTGTGTGACTGACTGCTGTGTGAACTAGAAGTGATATGCCTCAGTTTCTTGTACTTTGAAATGGGGATAATAATATTGACTTCACAGAGTCATTGTAAGAGTTGATATGTTAATATTTTTTAAAAGTTTAGCATACTGCTTGGTACATAGTAAACATTCAATAGATGGTTTCTGTTGTTATTTAGAATAAAGCTTGGGGATCAATTACATCTTTAGGAACCATAAATTCAGTTAAGAGTTTTAAAGTAGTTTCTCAGAAACTTTTTGTGACTTTGTAACTTCAAGATATTGTCAGAGGCTAGGTGCAGTGGCTCATGCCTGTAATTGCAGCACTTTGGGAGGCCGAGGTGGGTGGATCATCTGAGGTCAGGAGTTCGAGATCAGCCTTGCCAACATAGTGAAACCCTGTCTCTACTAAAAATACAAAAAAAACTCACTACAGGTGGTGAGTACCTGTAGTCCCAGCTACTCAGGAGGCTGAGGCAGGAGAATTGCTGAACCTGGGAGATGGAGGTTGCAGTGAGCTGAAATTGGGCTATTGCACTCCAGCCTGGGCGACAGAGCGAGACTCTGTCTCAAAAAAAAAAAAAAAAAAATGTTGTCAGGTGTTGTTAGGACACACGCACACACTCATGTATACAAACACATTCTCTTGACTTTTCTTCTTATTTATGGTAGACTTGGCAGAAGAGGAGAGCAGCAGAAGTGACAAAAACACATGGAAGAATATGGAAAAATTAGAACCCTCATATATAAGTGGTGAGAATGTAAAATGGTATAGCTACTTTGGAAAACAGTTTGGCAGTTCCTCAAAAAGTTAAACTTAGAGTTACCAAACGGACTCAGCGATTCTACTCCTAGTTATATAACCAAAATAATTGAAAACCTGTTAACACAGTAACTTGAACACAAATGTTCACTGAAGTATTATTCAAAACTGCCTGAAAGAAACAATCCAAATGTCCATCAATTCATGAATGGATAAACAAATGTGGCATATCTATACAATAGACTTTCTATTCAGCTATAAAAAAGAAATAAAGTCCTGATACTTGTTACAATGTGGTTATACCTGGAAACATACTGCTAAGTGATAAAAGGCAGACACAAAAGGCTACATATTGTATAATTCCATTTATATGAAATGACCAAAATAGGCAAATCTATACAGCTAGAAAGTAGATTAGTGGCTGCCAGGGGATGGGAAAAAAGGGTAACAGTGAGTGACTGCTAATGGTTATAGGGTTTCTTTTTGAGATGATGAAAATGTTTTAAAATTAGATAGTAGAGATGGTTGCACAGCCTTTTGAATATTCTAGAAAACACTGAATAGTATAATTTAAAACATTTTATGGCTTATGAGTTATATCTCAAAAAACCCGAAATGCACACCTATGTATGTGTGGACATGAAGCATGAATGAGTAATAAACCTTTTTTGTTATTAAAAGTATTTGTGGGGGAGAGGAGGTGATTCATAGTGAGAAGACATTCTGTGAAGTATACTACCCTATTAGAGATTCTAGTATCCTAGAGAAGAGTGGATCTCAGGTTTTAGTATACATAGGAACCCCCTGGACCCCCCTGTTTGTTAAAACAGGTTCCTAGCCCCTACCCCAGAGGTTTTGGGTACAGCCTGAGAATTTGCATTTCTGATGTGCTTTCAGATGATCTGATTTTGTAAGATTGAGAACTAAACTTTGGGTAGCATCTTTATAGATTAGACATATCCTATACTTAAATGGGTGAATTTTATGACATGTGAAGTATATCTCAATAAAGATGCTAAAAAAGATGGGTATAAAGATAGTAAAATGTGAGTTTTAGTGGTTTGTTAACGGCAAGACAATGCTCTGTAAGGGAATTGGTTTAATAATTAATTTCTTCATTTGTAAAATGTGTCACTCTCCTGTGTATGTGCCACCTAGGGTTGTGGTGAAAATGGGGTTATGTGTTCTTTTCCAAGTGGTGTTTTGTGGGTAAAATGTGTTGCCTTAAAAAAAAAAAAAAAAAAAAAAAAAAAAAGGCCATGGCTACATTGAAGCTTTTGTAATTAACCAAATGTTTTCTTATAGTGTAAAAACAGTATAGGCAGGGCGCAGTGGCTTATGCCTGTAATCTTAGCACTTTGGGAGGCCGAGGTGGGTGGATCACCTGAGGTCAGGAGTTTGAGACCATTCCTGACCAACATGGAGAAACCCCCGTCTCTACTAAAAATACAAAATTAGTCAGGCGTGATAGTGCATGCCTGTAATCCCAGCTGCTCGGGAGGCTGAGGCAGGAGAATCCCTTGAACCCAGGAGGCAGAGGTTGTGGTGAGCCGAGATCATACCGTTACACTCCAGCCTGGGCAACAAGCGCGAACTCCATCTCAAAAAAACAAACAAACAAACAAAAAACAGTATAAACTTTAAAATATTGTATTCTGTCTTTTAAATTTTGGCTACAAAAACATTTCTCCCTTGATTTTCTTTAGTGATATATTTTAAGCATTATTTTTGACAAGTTGTCATCTATTTTTTCCCTTTCCTATGATTTTTTTGTTTTATTAAACCTCTTGAGATTAAATATATGATTGTGACATTTGGAATGCTTGTATATAGTGTTAAAACATCTTTTCATGACTTTACCATAATTATTTCTTTATTTCAGATGAGGTGGAGGACCATCCTGCTACAGTATTGCTTTCTCTTGATTACATGTCTACTTACTGCTCTTGAAGCTGTGCCTATAGACATAGACAAGACAAAAGTACAAAATATTCACCCTGTGGAAAGTGCAAAGATAGAACCACCAGTAAGTGAAATGAAGTGAAATAGGAGGAATTATAACTAGATGAAATGAATTATAATTATAACTAAATGAGGTAAAATGAGGTAAAATTATAATTAAATGAAATGGGAGGAATTATAATGAAAATATTGGTAATATTTATGACTTATAAAATTGTACACTTGGAAACTATTTCTGAAATAGCGAAAAGAGTATTGGACAAGCATATGCTGCTTACCCTTAGACAATATTTATTTAATATAGTTAGTATATTAAATAGGAGAATTAGTTGTAATACATTTCTGACACAGAGCTAACTAGCCAATAAAACACTGTATTATATTCAAAGCAGAGACAGATAACAATGGGGAGAAACCAAAATGGTAAAATCTTCATTGTCTGAACCATATAGAAAATCTACTGGACTACAGAGTGTCGTAAAAAAGAAAAATCTACCTTTATGTAACAATAAAAGATGATATTGGTTCTGCTATAAAGCTATTTATTTCAGAAATACAGCTTTTTCACTTTGTTGAAACTATCATAGTAAGTGTGTCTCAATGCCATTTGCTAGAAATTGTTTCTCAGGATTGACCTCTTTAGATTCAAACAAGGAAAACCCTGCAGAAGCATTACTGTTGGTTTCTTAATTTGAAGGATACTGGACTTTATTATGATGAATATCTCAAGCAAGTGATTGATGTGCTGGAAACAGATAAACACTTCAGAGAAAAGCTCCAGAAAGCAGATATAGAGGAAATAAAGGTAAATGCAATTAAATACTGTATACATATATGTGTCTTAATTTAAAATTTTTTTAGAGATGAAGTCTCACCGTATAACCCAGGCTGGCCTTGAGTTCCTGGGCTCTAGCCGTCCTCCCACCTCAGTCTCTCCAGTTGTTGGGACTACAGGCGCGTGCCACCACGCTCGGCTTAAATATTTAACAAACATTTGCACATGCCAGACCCTGAGCTAAGTACTAGAAATACAAAGATGAGATTTATTCCCAGCCCTTAAGGAATCCTCAAGGGAAAATCATATCCAGAAATAGATTATAGGATGGATTATATGATGAGTATTTAATCTAGAAATACAGATGACAGACACATAATCTAATATGAAGCAGTGGGGTGAGGTGGGAAGTTATTCTTCCTGATAGAGATTATGCCAGAGCTTAAAGATGTAGTGAGAAAAGGAGAGGGACTGGGAGGCATCCCAGACAAAGGTGCAATGGTACAGAGGCAAGAGGTATACGGGAAACTGGAAGCAGTAACTGTGGCTAGACCCCAGAGTGGGAAATGGAGGCCTGAGTGGCCAAAAGATGAGGTTTGGGAAGAGTCACAACCTCAGTGACAGAGGGCCTGTATATCTTGTTAAGGGGTTTGGGTCATTATCTGAGAACAGTAGGAAGTTATTCAAAAGTTTGGAATAGGCGAGGTTCTGGTGTTTTAATCAGGTCCAGATTAACAGAAGAAATAATGGGCTATGTATTATATCAATCAGAGAGGTTTAACCATTTGACTCTGTCCTAAGTACCCTATTTGACATAATTCTAGCCATAGTCAGCTCTTTGGTACTCATAATAAGAAAGGGGGTTGTAGAGATCTGACATGAGAGATTCTTGTAAAGTCTTTCCTTAAAAGGAAATGAATCAGCTTAGCTGGGTTTATCTTAGACTCAGTGAGTAAAAAAAAAATCCAGTTAATTTTAAAATTTCAATGATGTCTCCTAAGATAATTTTGTTTGCTTATGTTACCTTTATTTATTTAATTTTTACTTTCTTAAAAACTTACATTGCCTTTTTTCTAGAATCAGAATAAGAATTGTGTTTGAAGACTCATTCTGGGTCAAACAAACCTTTTATTTTAAGTTTCTGATCTTGGTGTGAACTTCTTTGAAAGACTGACTCCCGTTAGGTTGTGGTGTCTGTCAGCGCTCAGGTGTGGCATTTAGTTCACAGCTCTCCTCTTTGAAGTTGTGAACTTTTCTGGGGAAAAGGTAATAGTGTTATGCTAATAGTTCCCCGGAATTGTCTATGAAGATAACCTTACTTTTCTTCTCAAGGATTAATTCGATCTGTGGAACAAGTTTCCTATGCTGAATATATCTGATATAGAACTCTTAATGTCTTTGTATCAGGAGTAAAAGCATTATTTGGGGTAACATAGAAAATGTGGATCATGGGAGATACTACATAGAGATATTCAGGCAAAAGAAGAAAATATGCTTCCTAGATTGGTGCAGGGAATATTTTTATAACTCTCTTCCTTTCACATTCAATTCCTGTTTCTGTGAATGGTTAGGGGGAACCAAAATGAAGTTAAACAGTTACACAATAAAAAAGAAATGAGGGGCTGGGTGCAGTGGCTCAAGCCTGTAATCTCAGCAGTTTGGGAGGCTGAGGCAGGTGGATCTTGAGGTCAGGAGTTCAAGACTAGCCTGGCCAAGATGATGAAACCCTGTCTCCACTAAAAATAGAAAAATTAGCCGGGTGTGGTGGCACACAGCTGTAATCCCAGCCACTCAGGAGGCTGAGGCAGGAGAATTGCTTGAACCTGGGCAGCAGAGGTTGCAGTGAGCCAAGATTGTGTCACTGCACTCCAGCCTGGGCAATAGAGTGAGACTTTGTCTTAAAAAAATAAATAAATAAATAAATAAAAAATAAAAGAGGGGCGGGCACAGTAGTCCACACCTGTAATCCCAGTACTTTGGGAGACTGAAGCAGGAGGATGGCTTCTAGCCAGTGGTTTGAGGCCAGCCAGAGCAACATAGTGAGACCCTGTCACTAAAAAAAATTAAAATTTAAAATTAATTTAATTAAAAATTAAATTAAAAATTATCCTTCAAATTAAAAAAAAAATTGTCTGAGGCCAGACACAGTGGCTTACACTTGTAATCCCAGCAGTTTGAGAAGCCAAGGTGGGAGAATCGCTTGATCCCAGAAGTTCAAGACCAGCCTAGGCAATGTAGTGAAACCCCTAGCTCTACCAAAAATATAAAAAATTAGCTGGATGTGGTGGTATGTGCCTGTAGTCCCAGCTGCTCAGAAAGCTGAGGTGGGAGGATCACTTGAGCCCAGGAGTTTGAGGTTGCAGTGAACTATGATTATATGACTGCTCTAGCCTGTATGACAGGGAGCGAGACTTCATCTTTTAAAAAAGAAAAAAAAAAAATGAGTAAAACTAGACAATAAAACCCAAACCAGTAGAATCATCACAAATAACCAAGAAAAACTCTTGTTTCATAAAAAAATGAAGAAAAAAAGTTAGAATTTTCTCTTTTTTTTTTTTTGGGACAAGGTCTCACTCTGTCACCCAGGCTGGAGTACAGACACGACACAATCTTGGCTCACTGCTACCTCTGCCTCCCAGGCTCAAGCGATCCTCCCACCTCAGCCTCCCAAGTAGCTGGGATTACAGGTGTGGGCCACTTTGTCTGGCTAATTTTTGTATTTTTAGTAGAGATAGGAGTTTTGTATTTTTAGTAGAGATGTTGTCCAGGCTGGTCTCAAACTCCTGACCTCAAATGATCCCCCTGCCTTGGCCTCCCAAAGTGCTGGGATTACAGGCGTGAGCCTCCGTGCCCGCCTCTCTTTCCTTTTCAGCTAAGCATTTTGAAAGGAAAATCATATTACATTTCTTCACTTCCCAAACATTCCCTAACTGGAAAGGTTATGGTACTGCCCTCACTGTTCCACTGAATATACCTTCATGGAGGGCATCCATGACTTCTTAATTGCCAAATCTAGTGAACATCCTAACACCTTTGATTCCTCATTCTACCGGACTCCTTTATCTCAATAGTTTTTAGATTTCAGGGTTTGTTAAAACATATTTCTGGTTCTTACCTTCAGGGTGTCCAATTCAGTAACTCTAGGGCCTGCATTTCTGAAGTTCCCTGGTGATGCTGCTCTAGTTGGGGACTACATTTTGACAACCATTGTTTTATCTAATAATAATGACTATTCTCTCCTTGAAATATACTGCTCTTTTTGATTCTGTAACAGTATATTCTCCTAGTTTTCCTACTAATCACTCATCTATGAAGAAAGCAATCAAAGGGGACCTAAAAAAGATAAATTTTGAAAAGCTTTTATATATGGAATGACTAATGCTTATAGAGGCCAACTGACTTTTAATTTAAATGTTCTTTTTAGCCTTAATGGTGCTGACCAACTTAACTTTTTTAAAAAATAAGAAGCCAGCTGCAGTGGCTCCCGGGAATCCCAGCACTCTGGGAGGCTGAGGTGGGTGGATTGCTTGAGCTCAGAAGTTCGAGACCAGCCTGGGCAACATGGCAAAACCCTGTCTCTACAAAAAATACAAAAATTAATCAGTCATGGTGGCATGCATCTGTAATCCTAGCTACTTGGGAGGTTGAGGTGGGAGGACTGCTTTAGCCTGGGAGGTTGAGGCTGCAGTGAGCCATGATCATGCTACTGCACTCCAGCCTGGGTGACAGACTGGACCCCATCTCATAAAATAAAATAAAAGAAATAAATAAATAAATAAATAAATAAATTGTTGACATGTAATTCATATACCATAAAATTTATCTTTTTAAAGCATAAAGTTCAGTGTCTTTTTGTCTGTTTTTTTGTTTTATTTTGTTTTGTTCTGAGATGGATTCTTGCTCTGTCACCCAGACTAGAGTGCACTGGCATGATCTCAGCTCACTACAACCTCCACCTCCCCGGCTGAAACGATTCTCCTGTCTCAGCCTCCTGAGTAGCTGGGACTACAGGCATGTGCCACCACACCTGGCTAATTTTTGTATTTTTAGTAGAAATGGGTTTTCACCATGTTGGCCAGGCTGGTCTCAAACTCCAGCGCTCTAACGATCCATCTACCTCAGCCTCCCAAAGTGCTGGGATAACAGGTGGGAGCTACCACACCCTGCCATTTCAGTAGTTTTTTAATGTACCCACGGAGTCATGCAATCATCACCACTATCTAATTTTAGAATATTTTCATTGTCCCCAAAATAAACCGTGTGCCCATTAAGCTGTAACTCCTAATTGCGCCCTTTTCCCCAACCACAATAAATCTACTATTCATCTCTGTGGATTTGCCTGTTCCGGACATTGCGTATACATGGACTCACAGAATAAATGGTTTGTTGTGTCTGGTTTCTCTCACTTAGCATAATGTTTTACAGGTTCATTCATGTTGTAGCATGTGTCAGGATTTTATACTTTTTTATGGCCAAACAACATACTATTGTATTGGTATACTGTATTTTGTTTATCCATTCATTATTGATATTGACATTTAGGTTTCTGCTTTTTTGGACTAGTATGAATATGCAGCTATGAATATTATGTTTAAGTTATTGTGTTAACATGTTTTCTGTTCTTTTAGTTATATATCTAGGAATGGAATTGTTGGGTCATGGTAACCCTATGTTTAACTTTTTGAGGAACTGCCAAACTCTTTTTTGAAGTGGCTACACCATTTTACAATTTAACCTTTTGAGTTTCTGCTTTGTGCTTTAATGATGCTTTTCTAAATTACATGGTTTTTCAGACATCTGGATTTTAGAGTTAAAGCTAATCTTTTTTTTTTTTTTTGAGATGGAGTTTCACTCTCGTTGCCCAGGCTGGAGCGCAATGGCATGATCTTGGCTCACTGTAACCTCCGCCTCCCGGGTTCAAGCGATTCTCCTGCTTCAGCCTCCCGAGTAGCTGGGATTATAGGCATGGGTCATCACACCCGGCTAATTTTTGTATTTTTGGTAAAGATGGGGTTTTACCATGTTGGCCAGGCTGGTCTCAAACTCCTGACCTCAGGTGATCCGCCTGCCTTGGCCTCCCAAAGTGCTGGGATTACAGGCATGAGCCACCGTACCTAGCCTTTTTTTTTTTTTTTTTTTTTGAGACAGAGTCTCGCTCTTGTTGCCCAGACTGGAGTGCAGTGGCACAATCTTGGCTCACTGCAACCTCTGCCTTCTGGGTTCAAATGAATCTTCTGTCCCAGCCTCCCAAGTAGCTGGGATTGACAGGCGTGCGCCATCATGCCCAGCTAATTTTTGTGTTTTTAGTAGAGATGTTATTTCGCCAGGTTGACTAGGCTGGTCTCGAACTCCTGACCTCAGGTGATCGCCCACCTCAGCCTCCCAAAGTGCTGGGATTACAGGTATGAGCCACCATGCCCAGCCCTAAAGCTAATATCTTTTGAAAGAAATTCTTTTTATAATATTAAATGTATCTAAATTAGTCAAAAGTATTTATCACTAATGTATTTTAACCCTGTTTTTAAGCTGTTGCATTTGTCTAAAAATGAAATGTAACAGATAAAACTAATTTATTAATTTTGTTAACAGAGTGGGAGGCTAAGCAAAGAACTGGATTTAGTAAGTCACCATGTGAGGACAAAACTTGATGAACTGAAAAGGCAAGAAGTAGGAAGGTTAAGAATGTTAATTAAAGCTAAGTTGGATTCCCTTCAAGGTAAGTACTAAACAAAAGGTAGGAATATATATTTTTTTCTTTTTTCCTTTTGAAACAACGTTTTGCCCTGTTGCTCAGGCTGGAGTGCAGTGGCACAATCACAGTTCACTACAGCCTTGACCACCTGGGCTCAAGTGATGCTCCCATCTCAACCTCCTGAGTAGCTGAGACCACAGATGTGTGCCACCATGCCTGGCTAAATTTTTTTGTTAGTTAGAGAGACAGGGTCTCGCTATGTTCCCCGAGCTGGTCTTTAACTCCTGGGCTCAAGCGATCTTCCTACCTTGACCAAAGAGCTGGGATTACAGGCATGAGCCAGCGGGCCTGGCTAGAAAATTTTAGTATTTGGTTGTTGAGGTCAGTTTATATTAGTACGTGCCATCTATGTTCTTCTAGTCAAAATTTTGTTAGTATTGATTTGGCTTCTCTTAATTTTTAGAATTTAATGTTTTGAATAGATAATACATTTTATATCATTCAAAAATCAATGTAATTAGCCATAATTATAGCAATGAAAAGGAAGAATGAAAAGTAATGAATTAAACAACTGGTTTAAAGGAGGAAAAATAATATCAAAGGAAACCAAAAGAAAGCAGAGAAAGAAAATCTAATTAGAAGAATTTTCATACATGGAATAGAAAATTTTTCAGAGATCTAGCCCCAGAAAAAAACACAGGATCCAGACCATTTCTTTTCTTTCTTTTTTAAAATAAAATCTTTTAGGAGACGAGATCTTCCTCTGTCACCCAGGCTGGAGTGCAATGGCATGATCATAGCTCACTGCAGCCTTGAACTCCTAGGGCTCAGGTAGTCCTCCCACCTCAGCCTCCCAAGTAGCTAGGAGTACAGGCCTGCACCACCATGCCCTGCTAATTGTTTTTTTAATTATGTTTTTTAGAGATACGGCCTCGCTGTGTTGCCCAGGCTGGTCTCAAACTTCCGGCCTCAAGTAATCCTGAGTTGCTGGGATTACATATGCAAGCCACCATGTCTGGCTCTCAGAATAAGATAGTTTCATTAAGGAAACTATCTGTCTACTCTTTAATGATTTGAGTGATTCTGTCAAACCATTAAAGAGCAGATTGTCAATTCTATTTAATTTATTCCAGAGCATATAAAAAGACGGAAAGCTTCCACATTCTTGCTTTATATTGATGCCAAAATCAAAATTATTATGTCTCTAAAGAATACTATCTCTTAACAGTTGGATTTATTTCAGGAATACAAGATTGACTTAATATTAGGAAATCTAATATTATAAATCATCATATAAATAGTCCTAAGGAGAAAAAAATCTTTAAAATTTTGATGTATCAAAAAAAGTCATAAAGTCAAAGGACAAATGATAAATTGGAACAAATATTAGAATCCTTATTCTTTTAGACTATGAGAAGATTAAATACCTATGAAATAGAATTTACGAAATGCAAGGATATCTTAAAGTTATCTTGCTGGGCATGATGGTTGACGCCTATAATCCCAGCACTTTGGGAGGCCAAGGCGGGTGGATCACCTGAGGTCAGGAGGTTGAGACCAGCCTGGCCAACATAGTGAAACCTTGTCTCTACTAAATATACAAAAATCAACTGGGTGTGGTGGCACGTGCCTATAATCCCAGCTGCTCAGGAGGCTGAGGCAGGAGAATCTCTTCAGCCCAGGAGGCAGAGGTTGTAGTGAACTGAGATCACGTCAGTGTACTCCAGCCTGGGTGACAGAGCAAGACTGTCTCAAAAAAACACACAAAAAAATTTATAAGTCATATGGCTGTCTCCATGGATGCAGAAAATCCATTTGACAAAATTGAACACCAATTCATAATTTAAAGTAATAAAATACTAATTAATAGATAACTTCTATAACACAATCAGCTATATCTAACTCAGTTACATCATACTTAGTGGGGAAGCACAAGTGTGTATCCTGACTGAAATTAGAAACAAGACAGTGTTGTCCACAGTAACCACCACTAAATAGCATTGCTTTGGAGGTACAAGCCAAAATATATTTTTTAATTTTTTAATTTTTATTGTATTTTTTATTTTTTTTGAGACGGAGTCTCAAGTCACCCAGGCTGGAGCATGCAGTGGCATAGTCTCAGATCACTGCAACCTCCGCCTCCTGGGTTCAAGGGATTCTCCTGCCTCAGCCTCCTGAGTAGTTGGGATTACAGTCACCTGCCACCACTCCCGGCTGATTTTTTATTTTTAGTAGAGGCAGTGTTTCACCATGTTGGTCAGGCTGGTCTCGAACTCCTGACCTCAGGTGATCCACCCGCCTCGGCCTCCCAAAATGCTGGGATTACAGACGTTAGCCACCATGCCTGACCTAGCCAAAACATTTATACAAATAAAAAGAATCTGGAGATAAAGTAATTGGAAAGGAGGTGATAAAACCATCCTTTTTCACAGATGATATGATGTTTATATATATGTGGAACACCGAAAATAATTAATGGAAACATTTACTATAAACAATAGGAAAATTGAGCCCCTCAATAGGAAAATAATGGTAAACTTAATCCGTAGAAATCAATATTTTCCATATGTACATAACAGCCAGTTAGAACATAGAATGGAAGAAGAGGACTCCATTTACAATAGCAACAAAGATAAAATGTCCAGAATAAACCTATTCAGAAATGTGCAAAACTGACAGACAAAAACTTTAAAATACTCATGAAGGATGCAAAAGTAGACTTGAACAAGTGGGAGGACACAATTACTTTTTGAGGCAAAGACTCAATGTTATAAACATGTCAATTTTCTCTAGATTAATGTATAATTTAAACACAATCCAACTAAAAATATATACATTATTTTTCTGGCACTAGCCAAGTGAAATTTTTAAAGTGCACGTGAAAAAGGACACGAGTAGGCCAGGCATGGTGGCTCACACCTGTAATCCCAGCACTTTGGGAAGCCAAGGTGGGTGGATCATCTGATGTCAGGAGTTCAAGACCAGTCTGGCCAACATGGCGAAACCCTGTCTCTACTAAAAATACAAAAATTAGCTGGGCATGGTAGCACATGCCTATAATCCCAGCTACTCAGGAGGCTGAGGCAGGAGAATCACTTGAACCTGGGAAGCAGAGGTTGCAGTGAACCAAGATCACACTATTGCACTCCAGCCTGGGTGACAGAGTGAGACTCTGTCTCAAAAAAAAAAAAAGAAAAAGGACACAAGTAAGAAAACTGAGATACTTCTGAAAAAGAACAGTGAAGGACTACATATTAGAAATCAAATCTTTAATATCTATTAAATCTTTAATATTAAATATTAAATTATGTCACTAAGCCTCAGTCATTAAAACTGTATGGCTTAGGCAGAAAAGTAGAATGATCAGTGAAACACAATAGACATTGCAGAAGTAGAGTTAAATACACAATATAATTTAGTTTAATATAAAGGTGGTATCTTATTATTAGTGGGATATAGATTTTTATTTTTATTATTATTAATTTATTTTTTTTAGACAGGTCTCACTCTTGCCCAGGTTGGAGTACAGTGGTGCAATCATAGCTCATTGCACCCTCAGACTCCTGGGCTCAAGAGATTCTCACACTTCAGCCTCCTGAGTAGCTATGACTACAGGAGTGTGCCACCATGCCTGGCTAATTTATTTTTTTTAATTAATTAATTTTTTTATAGAGACAAGGTCTCACTGTGTTCTCCAGGCTGGTTTGAGGGAACTCCCAGCCTCAAATGATCCTCCTGCCTTGGCCTCCTAAAGTGCAGGAATTATAGGTGTAAGCCACCACACCCAACAAATTTTTAACTAAGTAGTCTTGGTATAACTTGCTAGCCATTTGGACAAAGGTATAGTTAAAGCCATATCTCTTATAATGCTTTATCAGAATAATTGTAAATGAATTAAAGATTTAAATGTAGAAAATAAAATCATAAAAGTACTATGTGACAGCATGGGTGAATTTCCTGTATTACCTTGGAATGAACTTTCTCATTATGAGTCAAAATCAAGGAGTAGATTTAGCCAGTGGGAGATCTTTCAAGCTGGTTCATACATCCCTGTGATATCCTCCCATAGGTTGGTTATCTGGGTGGTTTGTTGTCATTAATAAACATCTGAACATTTAACTCTTGGAATGGTAGTTCTAAAACTTCAGATTGCATGCACCAGAATCTCCGAGAAATCTTTTTAGAAATATAGATTGCTAGATCTCACCTCTAGAGATTCTGGCTCTGGGAAAAAGTATAGTAATCTACGTTTTAAACATATAATCTTAGAAAACAAATACCAAATACTCATCATCTTGAAATTAAGGATATCAATGAGAAGTAAATTGAATCATGCCATGCTACTTGGGGTACTTAGGCATGCAAGGTAATTCCATACTTGAAGCCAGGCCTAAGATGTGTGGAGATTTCTATCCCTGGGACAACTTCCATCCCCTCAGTCTTAACAGTATCCTCTTCATTCCAAGATGGGTACTGAATTTCATTGCATAAAGAAAACAGTCTAGGCTGGGCATGGTGTCTCATGCCTATAATCCCAGCACTTTAGGAGGCTGAGGTGGGTGGATCATCTGAGGTCAGGAGTTCAAGACCAGTCTGGCCAACATGGCGAAACCCTGTCTCTACTAAAAATACAAAAATTAGCTGGGCATGGTAGCACATGCCTATAATCTCAGCTACTCAGGAGGCTGAGGCAGGAGAATCACTTGAACCTGGGAAGCAGAGGTTGCAGTGAACCAAGATCACGCTATTGCATTCCAGCCTGGGTGACAGAGCGAGACTCTGTCTCAAAAAAAAAAAAAGAAAGAAAACAGTCTGATGTAACTTAGAAACTAAGGAATATTTTCTCATTGGTTCAGTATGAATTGAAATATCTGATACTTTGAGAAAGGGCTTACATAGTCTTAATTTTAGGGAAGGGGGTAATTTTTAAAGTAGGCAGTTTTTTTTTGTTTCTTTTTATTGAGATGGAGTCTGGCTGTGTTGCCCAGGCTGGTCTTGAACTCCTGGGATCAAGTCATCCACCTGCCTCAGGCTCTGAAAGTGCTGGGTTTACAGGCATGAGCTATCATGCCTGGCTTATTCACGTGGTTCAAATGTAGAAAATATAGAGCAAAAATCTACCTGATACTTTTGTATTCTGTCAGTTCCCAATGTCCCCATAACTATCCTTCTTGGGTTTATCTATTTATTTATTTTTAAGTTACTTTGAGATGAGGTTTTGCTGTGTTGTCCAGGCTGGTCTTGAACTCCTGTTCCTGGTCTCAAGTGATCCTCCTGCCTCAGCCTCCCAAAGTGCTGGGATTATAGGCATGAGCCACTGTGCCTGACTCTTGAGTTTCTTTATTTGTATGTAAGCAAATACAAATAAAATATTTTTATTGTCCCTCTCTTTTTATGCAAAAGGAAATACACATTTTTGTACATTGTTTTTCTTTTAATAATATATTTTGAATATCTTTCTGTATTAGTACATAGAGACCACTTCTCTCTCTGTCTCTCTTTTTTTTTTTTTTTTTTTTACAGCTGCATAGAACTCCATTATATGGATATACTATAATTTATTTAGCCAGGCCCCTGTCAATTGACATTTAGGTTATTTCTAGTGAACTATCTTGTATATATGTCACTGTGTATCCATATAAGATTATCTGTAGGATAATTTCCCCACAGTGGAATTGCCAAATCAAATTATATATATTTGTAATTTTGATAGATATTGCCACATTTGCCTCCATAGAGGTTGTATCAATACACATATCCACCAGCAGTAATTCCTCACAACGTTACTAATGGCATATGTCATCAAACTTTAGGAATTTTCCATTCTGTTAGATAGTATAACAGTGCAGTTTTAATATGTATTTATCTTATTTTGAGTGAGGTTAAGGGTCTTTTTATATATTTCACTGTCTGGTCATATTTTTTTAGGGCTAAGTCTTAAAAACAAGTATTTTCTTCATAAGTAGAACTGCTAGTACAGTGCCATACTTAGAATTCAGTGAAAACTTGGTTGAACCAGATTTAGCAGTTCTTCACTTTCTGGCATAACAACATGTTCCAGGATCAACTTGTACCTACCCTGCCCCAGCTGTGGAATGAGCCATTTCTCTGAGGAGCACTGGTTTTTCTTAATAGGCAACTATATTTTAGATCAAGAGCTGGCACTAGGTACGCTCCTTGCTACTGGAGTGTATTTTCTTGGCACCTTAATTGCACAGAGCTAGGAAACATGCATGTCTATATACATATACACATATATACACACATACATATTCATATACATGTGAAACATATGCATATACATGCTAAATGTACATATTTTAGAAATGCTGAGTTCACACAGATAATGCTAATTCCCATTCATATCTACCAATTTCTTTCTTGCTTTTCACCATTCCATATTTGTATATTCCTTTTTCCTAAGTGAGAGCTGATTTCCAACAACTTCGACAATGTACCCATTTTGCTCAATTCTATAAGGGCTCTATTGTGTTGTTTCTGGTGAGCTGTCTTGTATGTATATCCATTGTGTATCATTACATGTGTCCACTATGTAATACAACTGAAACAATCCAGCATCACTTCACCCATTTCACTGTAGTAAATTGTAACTTGTTTTTTAAAAGTTAAAAAAATTGATATTTCCTTAAAAATAAGTCATAATTAAAAGGAGTTTACCTAAATTAGATTTTTTTTGTTTCATAAGGGATCCATTGGGGCAATATACGAGGAATTCTTTCATGTAAGCTTTAGAGCAATTATTTTTAGAAATTCTCCTTAAAACTTTGATAAGGACACTGTATTAGAGTTTATCTAATTAAAAGCAGGATATTTAGTAGTTTTAAGATAATTAAAAAGGGTTTGTTATTAACTATGCTGATAGTCAAGTAGTTGTTTTAGATATAACATTAAAATATGCAAGGCCGGGCGCGGTGCCTCACGCCTGTAATCCCAGCATTTTGGGAGGCCGAGGCAGGCGGATCACATAGTCAGGAGATCAAGACCATCCTGGCTAACATGGTGAAACCCTGTCTCTACTAAAAATACAAAAAATTAGCCGGGCTGGTGGCAGGTGCCTGTAGTCCCAGCTGCTCAGGAGGCTGAGGCAGGAGAATGGCATGAACCCGGGAGGCGGAGCTTGCATTGAGCAGAGATTTTGCCACTGCACTCTAGCCTGGGCGACAGAACAAGACTCCATCATAAATAAATAAATAAATAAATAAATAAATAAATAAATAAAGCATAAGGCCAGGCATGGTAATCCCAGGACTTTGAGAGGCTGAGGTGGGAGGATCACTTGAGGCCAGAAATTCAAGACCAGCCTGGGAAATACAGTGAGACCCCGTCTCTACCAAAAATTAAAAACAAGAAATTAGCCAGGCATAGTGGTGCACACCTGTTGTCCTAGCTACTTGGGAAGCTGAGGTGGGAGGATTGCTTGAGCCCAGGAGGTCCAGGATGCAGTGATCCATGATTGCACCATTGCCCTCCAGCTTGGGTGACAGAGCGGGACCATGTCTCAAAAAAAATAAATTAAAAAAATAAGGAGAGAGAATTTTAAAAAATACACATATTAAATTGTATTCCACTCTAGGTTCAAGGACACTACCTTTGACTAGAATAACATATGCAGTATTCATAAAGTAAATATAAGCCTTTATTCTAAAACTTTGTATTTCCTTATAAAATCCTGTAGGAATAAATATGAAATCTTTTTCTTATGTATAATTATTATAATTTTTCTAGCTTCTAGAAATTGATCATTTACAGTTTTCTCATTTTCTTTCAGATATAGGCATGGACCACCAAGCTCTTCTAAAACAATTTGATCACCTAAACCACCTGAATCCTGACAAGTTTGAATCCACAGATTTAGATATGCTAATCAAAGCGGTGAGAATAATTCCAAAAAGTTTTGTCTTTATTGTGCCTTTGAGGTTTTGTAATTTGACAAGTAAACCCAATGAAATGGAAATATAACTTTTATATATTCTGTTGAAGAACTTTAAAGGAAGGTAGATTAACCCTTATTAATACAGATATTAATATGTACATACAGGTCTAAAATCCCTTATCCACAATTCCTAAATCCAAAAGTTGTAAAAACTGAAACCTGACCTGAATAAACCAACTACAGTAATACTATTTACAGTTTTTATTTAACCTACTTAGTGTGAGTATTTATAGATTTTGCTTAAGAAATACTAGTCTGTTTGATTACAGATGCTACAGGGATATTCCATAATATGGCATATGTGCCATATTCCCTTTCTTTAAGGTAGAAAATTCTGAAGCACATCTGGCCTCAGAGATTTTAGATAAGAGTTTGTGGACCTCTCACATTATATGTGAATGGAATTAGTTCTAACCTGGCAAGTATTAGATGAGTTCAATGGTTAGAAGCTATTTTAGTTTTCTATACTGTCTAGATTTGATATAGTTCCTTTCTTCTTTTTTTTCTGAAATCAACTTATATACTAGTTGCTTATGATGAGTTTCTTAAAGTTGGGGCTAGCTTTGAACTTTTAGTTTATTTGAATACCTACATCTCTGGTAATAATAATGACGAAAATTGCTGGGCATGGTGGCTCACACCTGTAATCCCAACAGTGGGAGGCTGAGGTGGGTGGATCACCCAAGGTCAGCAGTTCAAGACCAGCCTGGCCAACATGGTGAAACCCTGTCTCTACTTAAAATACAAAAATTAGCCGGGGGTGGTGGCAAGTGCCTGTAATCCCAGCTACTCAAGAGGCCTCAGGAGGCTGAGGTGGGATAATTACTTGAACCAGGAGGCGGAGGTGGCAGTGAGCTGAAATCATGCCACTGCGCTTCAGCCTGGGTGACGGGTGAAACTCTGTCTCAAAAAACAAAAAAAAAAAAAGAAAAAACTTGACTAAAATTAAATGGTAGAATTAAAAAAGAGGAATCCAGTATGTTTTTGCTTTCCTGTACCACATCTGTTCAAGAGTATGCTATATTCAAGAATGGCTTTATTTACATTTTTCAAATGCATGTTTTTATTTAACTTAAATGCATTATTGCATTTCAGGCAACAAGTGATCTGGAACACTATGACAAGACTCGACATGAAGAATTTAAAAAATATGAAATGATGAAGGAACATGAAAGGAGAGAATATTTAAAAACATTGAATGAAGAAAAGAGAAAAGAAGAAGAGTCTAAATTTGAAGAAATGAAGAAAAAGCATGAAAATCACCCTAAAGTTAATCATCCAGTAAGGATTGTGACTTTATGAAACCATTTTTAGATAAAGATACTTCTTTGTATCAGCGGAATTTTATCGTGTTATTAGTACTGAAATCTTGATTCTTATGCAGAGTTCCTCAAATTTATATTTTGAGTCTATACAGATAGATTATATTTTGTTTTGAGCAATTTTTTTTTAAATTGGTTCACAGGGAAGCAAAGATCAACTAAAAGAGGTATGGGAAGAGACTGATGGATTGGATCCTAATGACTTTGACCCCAAGACATTTTTCAAATTACATGGTAACAATTTGATACAAATATTAATATTTATATCTGCTGTTTGAAAAAATATTTGCTTTCTTCTTAATTGATTTCTGCCAAAGTCTGCTATTGAGTTATCTAGTGAGAGTAAATGATTAGAGTTTTTCTAGGGTAATATGATAGTCTTTGTTGCTCACCTGCAGTATAAAATTTTAGATCAGTAGCTGTGTCTTTATACTGGCTTTTACTGTTGAGTCATATGAATTATTGCAGAGTTCTCTGTAAACTGAAAACTGTATACTGTGACTAGCTAGGTTATATCTGATAGGCTTTATACTATAATATTACATTTTACTTCTACTCTCATAGAATATTGCTTTACTTTGTGTTTTTGGAAAAAATAGTCAAGATATGCTTTCCTCACAAATAATTATGAGTTACAAATAAATATAGCATATTTATCAGTTGAGCTGATCTAAAGCTTCATGAAAAAAAAGAAATGCTTTTCTGCAGTCTATTGATGCTCACATCAGTACTACTTTTGTAAACCTTTTATAAATCATTGTATTTTAATTATTTTCTAAGGTATTAAAATCTATTTTTGCATTTGTAACTTTTAAACTTTAGATGTTAATAGTGATGGATTCCTGGATGAACAAGAATTAGAAGCCCTATTTACTAAAGAGGTAAATGAGTTTATTAAGTATTCAATGTTCTTGTTCTCTTTCTTTTTTTTCTTGTTACTTTCTTTCCTTTCATGTTCATTTGAAATTTTTCTTTTTAGTTAGAGAAAGTATATGACCCTAAAAATGAAGAGGATGATATGGTAGAAATGGAAGAAGAAAGGCTTAGAATGAGGGAACATGTAATGAATGAGGTATGTTTTAAAAGTTTAAGATAATATATTATTTCTATATATTATTTAATTCTTGCAATAAATCTTACTTTAAGATGGAAAATATACAGAATTTATATTTAAATGGAGTTTGCGGTTTTTTTTGTTTTTTGTTTTTTTTTTTTTTGAGACAGAGTCTTGCTCTGTTGCCCAGGCTAGAGTACAGTGGTGCAATCATGGCTCACTGCAGCCTCAACCTCCTGGGCTGAAGCAATCCTACTGTCTCAGCCTCCTGAGACTGAGGAGGGACCACCAGCTGGAGCCACCATGCCTAGCTAATTTTTTTTTTTTTTTTTTTGAGATGGAGTCTCACTCTGTCACCCACATTGGAGTGCAGTGGCATGATCTCGGCTTACTGCAGCCTCCACCTCCCAGATTCAAGTGATTCTCCTGCCTCAGCTTCCTGAGTAGCAGGGATTACAGGCACCCACCACCACACCTGTTTTTTATTTTTTATTTTTAGTAGAGACAGGGTTTCCCCATGTTGGCCAGGCTGCTCTTGAACTCCTGACCTCAGGTGATCCATCCACCTTGGCCTCCCAAAGTGCTCGGATTATAGATGGGATTACAGGTGTGAGCCACCAGCCTTTTTTGTTTGTTTTTGAGACACAGTCTCACTCTTTCACCTAGGCTGGAGTGCCGTGGTGCGATCTTCGCTCACTGCAACCTCCGCCTCCCAAGTTCAAGTGATTCTCTTGCCTCAGCCTCCTGAGTAGCTGGGATTGCAGGCATGCACTACCACACCTGGCTGATTTTTGTATTTTTAGTAGAGATGGGGTTTCACTATGTTTGCCAGGCTGGTCCTGAACTCCTGACCTCAAGTGATCCACCCACCTCGCCCTCCCAAAGTGCTGGCTGGGGTTACAGGCATGAGCCCCCACACCAGATCGAAATTTTTTTTTTTTTTTTTTTTTTAAGAGATGGTATGTCTTTTGCCATGTTGCCCAGGCTGCCAGCTAACTTTTTAATTTTTGGAGACACAAGGTCTTGCTATGTTGTCCAGGCTGAAGTTTGCATTTTTGATCCAGATTATTATACTAGATGCCTTTAGTATGAATAAAATAATTTGCAACTACTTTAAAATATTCTAAAAGATAAAGATGTTACTGCATGTCAGGTATAAAACCTTTTTTTTTGGGCTGGGCATGATAGCTCACGCCTGTAATCCCAATACTTTGGGAGGCCATGGCAAGTGGATCACTTGAGGTCAGAAGCTCGAGACCAGCCTGGCAAACATGGTGAAATCCCGTGTCTACTAAAAATACAAAGATTAGCCGGGTGTGGTGCTGTATACCTATAATCCCAGCTACTTAGGAGGCTGAAGCATGAGAATCTCTTGGACCCAGCAGGCAGAGTTTGCGGTGAGCCAAGATTACACCACTGTACTCTAGCCTGGGTTACACAGCAAGACTTCATCTCAAAACCAAACCAAACCACACCACACCACACCAAACCAAACCAAACCCTTTTTTCAGTACTGAAAAACAAAAACAAAAAACAACCTCTGGTTACTGCCTCATTTCTCTGTTTCTCTTCAAAGAGTTGTCTATTCTTCTTCTTCCTGTTAATTCTTCACCTTTCCTTTTCGTCTTAATCTGTGCTGTAGCCTCAATCATTCCATTTAAAAATCCTCCCATTGGATGACCTCTATCTTGTCAAGTCCAGTGGTCTCATCTTACTTGACCCCTTGGCAACATTTGATACAGTTGATGCCTCCCTCTTTCTTGAAATGGTTTCTTCACTTTTGGGAAACCACACCTCCTCAATTTCTTCATACCCCACTCTCTCTTCTTTGCTAGCTCTTCTTCCTGTTTCCAAGTTCTACATGTTGCATTGCCCTGCTCCTATCCCTTGGCCATGTTCTTCTTTCTAGCTTCATTCTCTCCTTAGGTGGTAGTGTGGAGTCCCATGTCTCTATATATGCTCTATATCTGCATGTATGCTGGTGAGTTCAATTATTTTATCTTCAGCTGTCTCCTTTCTCTGAGTTCCAGGGTTGTATCTGCTTGACAGTTCTCCTTGTGTTTAACTCACATCTTCTTCAAACCCAGATCTGTTCCTTCCTCAGCCTTTTTCATTTCAACAGATTAATCATAATTCATCTAGTTGCTCAGGCTAAGTCATCCTTAACTTCTTTCCTCATATCCTGCATTTCCTCTATAAGTTCTATTTGATCTATCTTTCAAACAGATCCAGAATTTGACCACTTCCCCCCACTTCCACTACTATTTAATACCAATCAAGTCCAAGCAAGTCTCCTAACTGGCATCTCTGCTTCTGTTCCTTACCCCACTGCAGACTCTTCTTCATAAGTAGGCAGAGTAAGCTCTTAAAAGCATAAATCAGGTCATGTGCTCTCTTGCATAGGAATACTTCAATGGCTTGCAATTTCCCTCATAATATGATCCCAAATCCCTCCTATTTCCGAAAGATTCGTGACTTCATCCTTGCCTTGCGCTCTGTGACTCTCTCTCTTCTGGCCACACTGGCCTTCTGATGTTTACCTCTCATCAAGCTTGTTCCCATTTTAGAGCATTTGGACTTAATATTTCTTTTTTCTGGAATACTCCTTTTTAGATCATCACAAGGTCTTACTTCCACTGAGTCTGTGCTTAGATGTCCATGGTCCATCTAATGGCTACCCTCATTTAAATATTTGCCTTTCTCTGTAGTTCTTGCTCTGCCTCTCCTCCCTCTAAGCCAAAAACTCTGATATAGGCATCATATGCAGGGTAACTGAATCCCACTATTTTGCTTCAGTAACTTTCATCTGAATTTTTGAACTGTAAATGCTAAATTGGGATGTCTGTTGACTGCTGACATCCCAACTATCAAGTGAATTTCTTTGACCATTATACAGTACACCTTTGTAACGAAATTTGCCACAGGCTGTAACAGCTATGCAAGAGGATTTGGAGAGGTTGTCAGCTTTAGTTTTGATTTAGGTAATTGTGTTTTTTTAAGAAAAAGTGTTGAGAGCATTTTAGTTTAACCTCCTTTACTCTTGGCTAAAACTGTCCTCTTTCTAGAATGGTTCTTTTTCTTACTGAAGAACTTGGCTTCAAGAGGGATTATACATATTATGGTAAAGTACGAAGACGATACCAGTCAACCACTCAGATCAGCTGACTGAAACTTAGTGGTTTTGGGGGCATTAGGTATATAGATATCTCATATTTTCCAATTTGAATTATATAGAAGAGAAAGATATTTATTTTGTAATTCTAGTATAATGTTGAGTGCTCTGTTATTTTTTTTCCTCCAGTTTCTGTGGATGTTAGGTGAGTCCTAATTTCTGTATGTTTATGTAGTGGCATCTATTACAAGACAGTTGATAGTGTCTAAATAATATGAGAAAGATTTACTTTGTATTATGTATACATTTTCTTTTAATCAGGTTGATACTAACAAAGACAGATTGGTGACTCTGGAGGAGTTTTTGAAAGCCACAGAAAAAAAAGAATTCTTGGAGCCGGATAGCTGGGAGGTAATAGAACCTACTCTATATGAGATGTATGGTTCAACAAATTCTGCGTCAGTCTATTGTACTTTTAACTTTTATTCCCCATTATGTTTGCATGTATAGTCTTACTATCTTGGATTTTTTGTATAAATGTCACTATAAAATAATGAACTTGATTTCTTGGAAAGCTTGTAGCAATTTATTTCTTGTTTATAATCACACTGCATAAAATTAGAAGTCTTTTAAAAATTATACTTTTTTTCAAAGTATAAAATAGGATTCATTATTGAAAATTAGAAATATAGATACATTGAAAGAATAAATTAGAATTCACCTATAATTTTACTGCTCAGAGGTAGATTCTCAGGTTATGCATTGTATTATGTTAATTTGGAATAGTATGCAGTTTGTATATATAGTATATTCACATATAGCATACAGTATGTAAACAATGTATTGTCTCATTTTAAATTCACACATATACATATATTCATATTTATTTATTTATTTATTTTTGAGACAGAGTCTTGCTCTGTCACCCAGGCTGGAGTGCAGTGGCACTACCTCGGCTCACTGCAACCTCCGCCTCCCGGGTTCAAGCAATTCTTTGCCTCAGCCTCCCAAGTAACTGGGATTACAGGTGCCTGCCACCACACCTGGCTAATTTTTGTATTTTTAGTAGAGACGGGGTTTCACCATTTGGCCAGGCTGATCTTGAACTCCTGACCTCATGATCCGCCCACCTCGGCCTCCCAAAGTGCTGGGATTACAGGCGTGAGCCACTGCATCAGGCCAGTCATATTTATGTATTTTTTAAAATGGCTTCATGCTGTATAAATGACTTTGTATGTTGATGAAATACTTTTTAAAAATTTAACAATATTTCACAAACTTTTTAAATATCATTCTTCAAAAACATGATTTTTAAAATGGCTACCTAACATGCAGTTATATGGCTGTAGCATAATTTATATATCTATTTCTCCAGATTTAGACATTTTGGGTAAATTCCAGTATTTTACTGTAATGACACTATGATGACTATCCATTTCTCCGCACATTTTTGGGCAATCTATAATGATTTCCCTGGGATTAACTCCCAGGAATAGAACTATTCTTAAGATTTATGAACAGTTTTTTAAATTTCTCAGTATATCTTGGCAGATTGCTCCAGAAAAGTATATCAACTTGTAACACAGTCAACTGTGTTTGAATGAATGCTTAGACAACTTGAAAAGAATAGTTGAGAGGCACCAACCAAAATGGATGGAAGAAAGAACATAGTCTTTTTCTACATAAAAACTGAAAAGATTACTGTTTAAATTAAAATTTTAATTGTCCAGAAAATTGTTTGAGAAAGGGTGAACAGCTATTCTAGTTTACCCAGGACTAAGGAATTTCCAAGGATGTGGAACTTTTCATTGCTAAAACCAGACATTTTTGGGCAAATTGGGACAGTTGGCCCTGTAGTTTGACATCAGAAAAGTCAACCTCTTTTTTTTTTTTTTGAGACGGAGTCTCGCTCTGTCGCCCAGGCTGGAGTGCAGTGGCCGGATCTCAGCTCACTGCAAGCTCCGCCTCCCGGGTTTACACCATTCTCCTGCCTCAGCCTCCCGAGTAGCTGGGACTACAGGCGCCTGCCACCTCGCCCGGCTAGTTTTTTGTATTTTTTAGTAGAGACGGGGTTTCACCGTGTTAGCCAGGATGGTCTCGATCTTCTGACCTCGTGATCCGCCCGTCTCGGCCTCCCAAAGTGCTGGGATTACAGGCTTGAGCCACCGCGCCCGGCCAAGTCAACCTCTTTTTGTATTGGTTTTTTGTCTTAACGTTTGAAATGTTTCTTGCCTTTGGTGAAGAAGAAGAATGCTAAAATTATTTGTATATACATTCCCTTTAGTGTGTCTGGTAGACTAGAAGATCAATAGATAATTACATACTTAACATTTTGACGTAATTTCAGATTTACAAGAGTTGCAGGAATAGACAGGAAATCCCTGAATACATTTCAACCAGATTTAACTATGTTTGCTTTATCTTTCTCTCTTTTTCCTTCCTATTTTTAATCTCTATGTGTGTATATGTATAACATACAATTATGTTGTAATGTATGTACGTATGTATATGTATGTATATATAAAAACATATGTATATATGTACATATATATAAAGTTTTGAATTGCTTGAGAGTAAATTACACATCATGCCACTTTAACCTAACATACTTGAGTGTTTATTTTTTGCAAACAAGGATTTACCTTATATAATTACAGTAAAATTATCAATACTACACACATGGTACTCTTCTCCGATCTCTAGACTTAGTGAGATTTTGTCAATTTTCCCAACAATATCCTTTATAACAAAAGAAAATCCAAGATGATAGACTGAATTCAGTTGTAATGTCTTTCTAGTCTCCTTCAATCTGAAACGATTTTTCAAGAGGACAGACTATTATGTTGTACAGTGTCCCTTGAATACCACAGAAGAGATGCTCAGTGTATCCTGTTAGAAGGCACATGTTGAGGATCCCCATAACTGGTAATGGTAGCTTTAATCATTTTGCTAAGGTGGTGTCTACCAGATTTTTTGACGTAAAGTTAATATTTTACCTTTCGTATTTTAAAAAGTATCTTGTCTAGCCCACCATAGTGAAAGAATCAGAAGTCAGTTTTTGTTTCTTTATTTTATAAATACAGACCGGGTCTCACTATATTGCCCAGGCTAGTCCCGAACTCCTGAGCTCAAGGAATCCTCCTGCCTCAGCCTCCCCAAAATGTGTGAACCACTGTGCCTGGAAAGAAGTCAGCCTTTTTTTTTTTTTTTTTTAAATAATTTTAGGAAAAGTAAAGACAGGTTCTCGCTCTGTCACCCAGGCTGGAGTACAGTGGTGTGATCTTAGCTCACTGCAACCTCTGCCCCCACCCCCTTCAACCCACCCCGGCTCAAGTGATCCTCTCACCTCAGCCTCCTGAGTAGCTGAGACCACAGGCATGCACCACCATGCCTGGATCTTTCTTTTTTTTTTTGTATTTTTAATAGAGGCAGGATCTTGCCGTGTTGCCCAGGCTGGTCTTGAACTCCTGAGCTCAAGCAATCTGCCCGCCTTGGCCTCCCAAAGTACTGGGATTACAGATGTGACTACTGTACCCAGACAGAAGTCAGCTTAAAAAAAAAAAAATTCATTCAACATCATATCAAAAATCTTTTCACGTAATATTTGTAAGCCTTATTTTAAAAGCTATGGAGGCATATAAACATTTTTTCAGGGTCAGACATTTAGATTATTTCATTTTTTAATGCTATTTTAAAAAGAAAATGCTGCTACAAATACATTTTTGTATAAAGCTTTTTATGTGATTAGGGTTGTTTTATAGGGTAGATTCTCAGTGTAGCATTACCAGGACCCAGGGAATATTTTTAAGGCTTTTAAGGCTTGAACATCCTATACTGAAAGCAAGGAAGTCCCTAAAGAATGATACAGACATGTCACAAAGACACAAAAGTCAGTTTGAAGAAACTCCCACTGGCCAAATCTGGGACAATTTGAACATGGAAATAATGATGATAAGGATTAGAACTTATTGAATAAAACAAGAAGACATGAGTCTACACTGATATAAGTAGAGGGATAGAGGAGGGCGAATTCTTCTGCAAAATTGCTTTTCAAAAGACTTATACCAATTTATAAATCCACCGTTAAAAATATGTGCACTCTTTAAACATATCGGAGCTGAGCATGGTGGTGCCCACCTGTAGGCCCAGCTACTTAGGAGGCAGGAGGACAGCTTGAGCCCAGGAGTTTGATACCAGTCTGGGCAATGTAATGAGACCCTGTCTCTAAAAATAAAAAAATTTAAAAAAATACTTCAAGAATATGTGAATGTATTATGATGTCCATTGATGATTCTAGCTAGAATTATTACTGTGATGGTAGACAAATGGAGATTTTCTAACCTGATCATCCCTTCTACATTTGTTAGTTGGCTTTCTACTGTAATGAAAAGCTATTCCTTCCCCCTTGACCTTCTATTTATATTGGTGTAGACTCGTTGTTTCTTTTATTCAGTAAGCTCTAATCTTTACCATCATTGTTTCCATACTCAAATTGTCTCAGACTTGGCCAGTGAGAGTTTCTTCAGACTGGCTTTTGTGTCCTTCTGACATGTCCAAATCATTCTTTGGAGACTTTCTTACTTTTAGTATATCAGGATGTTCAAGACTTACCTTATCCTTTCCCTGACCCAACCCAGAGTGACCCATTTTTCTGAGGAGCCCTGGTTCCTTTTAGTGGAGATCGGTACTGCAGACCAAGATCTGGGCTCTGGATGTGCTCCTTGCTACTGCAGTGTCATTGCTTCCAAGGTCTTGTCAGATGACAGAGCTGGGGAATTAAAATAATATGTATATAATATGGATGTGTATATGTACACACATACATGCACACATACACACATATACACACCTATATAATATTCATTTCTACATATCTATCAATATGTATTAAAACTCATGAATTTACACTGATATCTCCAATTGCAATCCAACACCTCTGACTTCTTTTTTTTTTCATTTTAATTTTTTAAAGTTCAGGGGTATGTGTTGAGGTTTATTATATAGTTTATATATATAAACTTGTGTCATGGGGTTTTGTTTTACAGATTATTTTATTACCCAGGTATTAAGCCCTCATACCCATTAGTTATTTTTCCTGATCCTCCTCCTCCTCCTGCCCTCTATCTTCCCATAGGCCCCAGTGTGTGTTCCTCTCTATGTGTCCATGTGTTTATCATTATTTAGCTCCCACTTGTAAGTGAGAACATGCAGTATTTGGTTTTCTTTTTTTTTTTTTTCTTTTTTTTTTTGAGACGGAGTCTCGCTCTGTCGCCTGGGCTGGAGTGCAGTGGCCGGATCTCAGCTCACTACAAGCTCCGCCTCCTGGGTTCACGCCATTCTCCTGCCTCAGCCTCCCGAGTAGCTGGGACTACAGGCGCCCGCCGCCGCGCCCGGCTAGTTTTTTGTATTTTTTTAGTAGAGACGGGGTTTCACCGAGTTAGCCAGTATGGTCTCGATCTCCTGACCTCGTGATCCGCCCGTCTCGGCCTCCCAAAGTGCTGGGATTACAGGCTTGAGCCACCGCGCCCGGCAGTATTTGGTTTTCTGTTTCTGCATTAGTTTGCTAAAGATACCGGCCTCCAGGTTCATCCATGTTCCCACAGGGGACGTGATCTCGTTCTTTTTTATGGCTGCATAGTATTCCATGGTGTACATGTACCACATTTCTTTATCTACTCATTTAGGTTGGGCATTTAGGTTGATTCTATGTGTTTACTATTGTAAAGAGTGCTGCAATGAACATATGTGCAACAACTTTGATTTCAACTTAGCATTCTATCTTTTGCCATATTTCATGCAAAACCTAACTCCCTTTTCCTTAAAAATATTTCATTTATTCACTCAATCCTAGAATGTACAAGAAGTTTCAGAATACTAATCCATGCCTCTGTAAAATAAGACTTTAAATTTTGTTTAGATTTTGTTGTTGTTGGGGCCAGTGCAGTAGCTCATGCCTGTAACATCTCAGCACTTTGGGAGGCCAAGGTGGGTGGATCACCTGATATAAGGAGTTTGACACCTGGCCAACATGGTGAAACCCTGTCTCCATTAAAAATACAAAAATTAGCAGGGGGAGTGGTGGCACATTCCTGTAATCCCAGCTCATCGGAAGGCTGAGGCAGGAGAATCACTTGAACCTGGGAGATGGAGGTTGCAGTGAGCCGAGATTGCACCCCAGCACTCCAGCCTGGATGACAGAGCAAGACTCTGTCTCAAAAAAAAAAAAAAAAAAAAAAAAAGATTTTGTTATTTTTAACATGAAGGCATATTGTACAAATACTATGATCAAAAATTACTTGGGTTAGTTCCATTTTTTCCTCTCTGTTCCGTGGGTTATTTTATTCATTTAAAATAAAAGTACTATTTATTTACTTCTGTTTTTCTATTCAAGTTTTAGGATTTTCCTGTCTTGTTGATTTTAATTTTCTTTTCTTGAGTATGTGAAACATTAACACGTTTCCAAAAATTGAATCTATACAGAAAAGGTGTATTCAGATAAGTTTTTTCTTTTTTTTTAATAATTAAAATTTATTGTGTGTGCATACATAGTATGTGTATATATTTACGGGGTACGTAGATATTTTGGTAGAGGCATGCGATGTATAATAATTACATAATGGAAAATTGAGTATCCATCCCCTCAAGCATTTATCCTTTGTGTTACAAGCAATCTAATTATACTCTTTTAGTTATTTTCAAATGTACAATTAAATTATTATTGACTATAGTCCCCCTGTTGTACTATGAAACACTGGATTTTATTCATTCTATTTGTTTTTGGTACCCGTTAACTGTCCCCACCACTCCCCAACTCCACACCTTTCCCAGCCTCTGGTAACCATCCTTCTGTTCTCTATCTCCACGAGTTCAATTATTTTGATTTTTAGATCCCACAGATAAGTAGGAACATGTGATATTTGTCTTTCTGTGCCTGGCTTATTTCACTTAACGTAATGACCTCCAGTTCCATCCATGGTGTTGCAAATGACAATCTCATTCTTTTTTTATGGCTGAAGTAATACTCCATTGTATATAAGTACCACATTTTCTTTATCCATTTATCTGTTGATGGATGCTTAGCTTCCAAATCTAAGCCATTGTGAACAGTACTGCAGCAAGCATGGAAACACAGATATCTCTTTGATATACCAATTTCCTTTCTTTTGGATTAAGATTGCATTAAGATTGCTGGGTCATATGTTAACTCTATTTTTAATTTTTTGAGGAACTTCCACACTGTTCTCCATAGTGGTTGTATTAATTTACATTCCTACCAATAGTGTACGAGGGTTCCCTTTTTTCCACATCCTTGCCAACATTTGTTATTGCCTGTCTTTTGGATAAAAGCCATTTTAACTGGGGTGAGATGGTATCTCATTGTAGTTTTGATTTGTGTTTCTCTGATGGTCAGTGATGTTGAGCACTTTTTCATATGCCTGTTTGCCATTTAATGTCTTTTTTTGAGATATGTCTACTCAAATCTTTTGCCCATTTCTGTCAGATTATTAGATAATTTCCTATAGAGTTGTTTGAACCCCTTATATATTCTAGTTATTAATCCCTTATCAGATGCATAGTTTGCAAATATTTTCCCTCATTCTGTGGGTTATCCCTTCACTTTGTTGAATTTTTGCTTTGCTCTGCAGAAGCTTTTTTACTTGATGTGATCTAATTTGTCTATTTTTGCTTTGGTTGTCTGTGCTTATGGGTATTACTCAAGAATGTTTTGTCCAGGTCAATGTTCTGGAGAGTTTCCTCAATGTTTTCTTGTAGTAGTTTGATAGTTTGAGGTCTTAGAGTTAAGTCTTTAATCCATTTGGATTTGATTTTTGTATAAGGCAAGATATAGGTATCAAGTTTCATTCTTCTGCATATGAATGTTCAGTTTTCCAGCACCATTTATTGAAGAGATTGTATTTTCCCCAATGTATGTTCTTGGCACCCTTTTCAAAAACGAGTTTACAGTAGGTGTGTGGGTTTGTTTCTGGGTTCTCTATTCTGTTCCATTGGGCCTGTATGTCTGTTTTTATGCCAGTACGATTGTGTTTTGATGACTATAGTTCTGTAGGATAATTTGAAGTCAGATGATGTGATTCCTTCAGTTTTGTTCTTTTTGCTTTGGTTATTCTAGGTCTTTTGTAGTTTCACATAAATTTTAGGATTGTTTTATCTATTTCTGTGAAAAATGTCATTGGACATTTTGATATGAACTGCATTGGATTTGTAGATTGCTTTGGGTAGTATGGAGATTTTCACAACATAGATTATTTCAATCTTTGAACATGGAATATCTTTCCATTTTTTGATATCCTCTTCAGTTTCTTTCATCTGTGTTTTATAGTTTTCATTATAGAGATCTTAAGTTCTTTGGTTAATTCCTATGTATTTAATTTTATTTGTGGCTATTGTAAATGGGATTAATTTTTAAATTTCTTTTTTCAGATTGTTTTATTGTTGGCATATAGAAATGCTGCTGATTTTTGTATGTTGATTTTGTATCCTGCAAATTTACCAAATTTATCAGTTCTAATAGTTTTTTTGTATGTGGAGTCTTTAGGTTTTTCCCAAATACAAGATCATATCATCTGCAAACAAGGATAGTTTGACTTCTTCCATTACAGTTTGGATGCCCTTTATATCTTTTTCTTGTCTGATTGATCTAGCTAGGACTTCCAGTATTACATTGAATAACAGTGGTGATGGTGGACATCCTTGTTGTGTTCCAGATCTAAGAGGAAAGATTTTCAGTTTTTCCCATTCAGTATGATATTAGCTGTGGGTCTGTCGTATATGCCTTTTATTATATCAAGGTATGTTCCTTCTATACCCATTTTTTGAGGGTTTTTTATCATGAAGGGATGTTGAATTTTTTCAAATGCTTTTTCAGCATCAATTGAAATGATCATATGGTTTTTGTTCTTCATTCTGTTGATATGATATATCATATTGATTTGTGTATTTTGACCCATCCTTGCACCACAGGGATAAATCCCAGTTGGCCATGATGTATGATCTTTTTAATGTATTGTTGAACTCAGTTTGCTATTATTTTGTTGAGTATTTTTGCATTGATATCCACCAGAGCTATTGCCTTGTACTTTTCTTTTTTTGATGTGACTTTGTCTGGTTTTGGTATCAGGATAGTACGAGTCTTTTCAAATGAGTTTGGAAGTATTCCTTCCTCCTTTAGTTTTTGGAATAGTTTGAGTAGGATTTGCATTAGTTTTTCTTTAAAGGTTTGGTAGAATTTAGCAGTGAAGCCATTGGGTCCTGGGCATTTTTTTGCTGGGAGACTTTTTATTATGGCCTTGATCTCATTACTTGTTATTGGTCTGTTCAGGTTTTGGATTTCTTCCGAGTTCAATCTTGGTAGTTTGTATGTGTCTAGGAATTTGTCCATTTCTTGTAGATTTTCCAATTTATTGGCATATAGTTGCTCATAGTAGCCATTAATGATGCATTGAATTTCTGCAGTACCAGTTGTAATGTCTCCTTTTTCATCTCTGATTTCATTTATTTGGGTTTTCTCTCTTTGTCTCTTAGTGTGGCTAAAGGTTTGTTAATTTTGTTTAACTTCAGAAAACCAACTTTTTGTTTCATTGATCTTTTATATTGTTTTCTTCATTTCATATTCACTTATTTCTGCTCTGATCTTTATTTTTTCGTTTCTTCTACTAATTTTGGATTCAGTTTGCTCTTGCTTTTCTAGTTAAGATGCACTATTAGGTTATTGAGATTTTTCTTCTTTTTTTGATACAGACAGTTATAACTATACATTTCCCTCTTAGTACTGCATTTGGTATGTTGTTTCCATTATCATTTGTTTCAAGAAATGTTTCAATTTCCTTCTTAATTTTTTCATTGACCTACTGGTTATTCGGGAGCATACTGTTTCATTTCCATGTGTTTGTATAGTTTCCAAAATTCCTCTTATTATCAATTTGTAGTTTTATTCCATTGTGGTCAGAGAAGATGCTTACTATTATTTCTATTTTATGAATTTTTTTTTTTTTTTTTTGAGACAAAGTCTTGTTCTGTTGCCCAGGCTGGAGTGCAGTGGCACTATGTCAGCTCACTGCAACCTTCACCTTCCAGGTTCAAGCAATTCTTGTGCCTCAGCCTCCCAAGTAGCTGGAATTACAGGTGCATGCCACCACACCCAGCTAATTTTTGTATTTTTAGTAGGGATGGGGTTTCACCATGTTGGCCAGGCTAGTCTTGAACTCCCAACCTCAAGTGATCCGCCCACCTTGGCTTCCCAAAGTGCTGGAATTACTGGCATGAGCCACCATGCTCAGCAGAATGTTTTAAGACTTGTTTTGTGGCCTAGCATATTGTCTATTTGTCTATTTATTTATTTATTTTTGAGACAGAGCCTCAATCTGTTGCTCAGGCCAGAGTGCAGTGGGGCGATCTTGGCTCACTGCAACCTCTGCCTCCTGGGTTCAAGTGATTCTCTTGTCTCAGCCTCCTGACTAGCTGGGATTAAAGATGTGTGTTACAACGCTCGGCTAATTTTTGTATCTTTTTAGTAGAGATGGAGTTTACCATATTGGTCAGGCTGGTGTTGAACTCCTGACTTCAAGTGATCCACCCACTTCGGCCTTCCAAAGTGCTAGGATTACAGGTGTGAGCCACCGTGCCTGGCCCATATTGTCTATCTTTGAGAATGATCCACGTGCTAAGGAGAAAAATGTGTACTCTATAGCTATTGGATGAAATGTTTGTTAAATATCTATTAGATCCATTTGATCTATAGTGTAGATTATGTCCAATGTTACTTTGTTGATTTTCTGTCTGGGAGTTCTGTCTAATGCTGAAAGTGGGGTGTTGAAATCTTCAGCTGTTATTGCATTGAGGCCTGTCTTTGTCTTTAGGTCTAATAATATTTGCTTAATATATCTGGATGTTCTAGTGTTGGGTGCATATCTGTTTATAATCATTATATCTTCTTGCTCAATGGACCCATTTATCATTTTCTTTGTCTCTTCTTAGTTTTTGTCTTGACCTCTGTTTTGTCTGATGTAAGTACTGCTCCTGCTACTCCTGCTGTTTTTTGGTTTCCATTGGCAGGGAATATCTGTTTCCATCTCTTTATTTTCAGTCTGTATATCTTTATAGGTGAAGTGTGTTTCTTTTAGGCAACAGATCATTGGGTCTTGTTTTTTCATCTATTCAGACACTCTATGTCTTGATCGAAAAATTTAGTTGATTTACTTTTGAAGTTATTATTACTGATAAGTAGGGACTTACTCCTGCCATTTCGTTATTTTTCTGGTTGTTTTGCTGTCTTCTTTTTCTTCCTTCCTGTCTTCCTTTCCGTGAAGCTGATTTTCTCTGGTGGCATGCTCTAATCTCTTGCTTTTTTTGTATGTGTATCAATTGTATGTTTTTAGATTTGAGATTACCATGAGGCCTGCAAATAATATTTTATTTTAAATTGATGACAACACTGATTGCATAAACAACCATGCAAAAAGAAAATAAATACTTTACACTTTCACTTCATCCCCCGCTTTTTAACTTTTCGTTGTTACTATTTTTTTTTTTTTTTTTTTTTGAGACAGAGTTTCACTCTTGTTGCCCAGGCTGGAGTGCAATGGCGAGACTTCAACTCATCACAACCTCCGCCTCCTGGGTTCAAGCGATTCTCATGCCTCAGCCTCCCAAGTAGCTGGGATTACAGGCATGCACCACCATGCCCAGCTAATTTTGTATTTATAGTAGAGACAGGATTTCTCCATGTTGGTCAGGCTGGTCTCAAACTCCCAACCGCAGGTGATCTGCCCACCTGAGCCTCCCAAAGTGCTGGGATTACGGGCATGAGCCACCGCGCCTGGCCTCATGTTACTTTGGTTTTTTTTTATTGTTGTTGTTGAGATGGAGTTTTGCTCTTGTTACCCAGACTGGAGTGTAATGGCGCAATCTCAGCCCACCACAACCTCTGCCTCCTGGGTTCAAGCGATTCTCCTGCCTCAGCCTCCCGAGTAGCTGGGATTACAGGCATGTGCCACCATGCCCGACTAATTTTTTGTATTTTTAATAGAGATGGGGTTTCTCCATGTTGGTCAGGCTGGTCTCGAACTCCCAACCTCAAGTGATCTGCCTGTCTCGGCCTCCCAAAGTGCTGGGATTACAGGCCTGAGCCACCGCTCCCGACCGTACTTTTTATATCTTATTTTATTGCCTGTCTTGAAAAGTTGTAGTTATTATTTTATTTATTTTTAGTTATTTTTGATTGGTTCCTTGTTTGGCCTTTCTACTTAAGTCAAGAGAAGTTTATATACAGCAATTACAGCGTGATATTTTTCTGTGTTTTTCTGTGTGCTTACTGTTACCAGTGAGTTTTGTACCTTCAGATGATTTCTTTGTTCTCATTAATATCCTTTTCTTTCAGATTGAAGAACTACCTTTCACATTTCTTATAGGACAGGTCTGGTGTTGATGCAATCCCTCAGTTTTTGTTTATCTGAGAAGGTCTTTATTTCTCCTTCATGCTTAAAGGATATTTTCAGTCAATATACTATTCTAGGGTAAAAAAAATTTTTTTCCTGTCAGTGCTGCAAATATTTCATACCAGTCTCTCTTGGCCTGTAAGGTTTCCACTGAAAAATCTGCCACCTGAGACAGAGTCTTGCTCTTTTACCCCGGTTGGAATGCAGTGGTGTGATCTTGGCTCACTGCAACTTCTGCCTCTCAGGTTCAAGTGATTCTTGTGGTTTAGGCTCCCGAGCAGCTGGAATTACAGCTGTGTGCCACCACCTCTGGCTAATTTTTATATTTTTAGGTGAGATGAGGTTTTTCCATGTTGGCCAGACTGGTCTTGAAATCCTGGTCTCAAGTGATCTGCCCACCTCTGCCTCCCAAAGTGCTGAGATTACAGGTGCGAGCCACTACGCCTGGCCAGGATCCTTTCTTTGTACTTGACCTTCGGTAGTTTGATTATTAAATGCCTTGAGGTAGTCTGACGTGAGTTAAATCTGCTTGGTGTTCTATATTTTTGTACTTGAATGTTGAAATATTTCTGATAGTATTCCTTTGAATAAACTGTCTACCCTTATCTCTTTCTCTGCCTCCTCTTTAAGGCCAATAAAACTCCTATATTTGCCCTTTTGAGGCTATTTTCTAGATCTTGTAAGCATGCTTTCATTGTTTTTCATTCTCTTTCCTTTGCGTCCTCTGTATTTTCAAATAGCCTGTCTTCAAGCTCAGTAATTCTTTCTTCTGCTTGATCAGTTCTGCTATTAAGAGACTCTGATGCATTCGTCAGCGTGTCCATTCCATTTTTTAGCTCTAGAATTTCTGCTTGATTCTTTCTAATTATTTTGATCTCTTTGTTAAATTTATCTGATAGAATTCTGAATTCCTTCTCTGTGTTATCTTGAATTTCTTTGAGTTTCCTCAACACAGCTATTTTGAATTCTGTATCTGAAAGGTCATATATCTCTGGTTCTCCAGGATTGGAACCTGATACCTTATTTAAGTCATTTGGTTAGGTCATGTTTTCCTGGGTGGTGGTGATGTGTGTAGATGTTTGTTGGTGTCGGAGCATTGAAGAGTTAGAAAGTTATTATAATCTAGGCCGGGCGCGGTGGCTCAAGCCTGTAATCCCAGCACTTTGGGAGGCCAAGACGGGCGGATCACAAGGTCAGGAGATCGAGACCATCCTGGCGAACCCGGTGAAACCCCGTCTCTACTAAAAAATACAAAAAAAAAAAACTAGCCGGGCGAGGTGGTGGGCGCCTGTAGTCCCAGCTACTTGGGAGGCTGAGGCAGGAGAATGGCGTGAACCCGGGAGGCGGAGCTTGCAGTGAGCTGAGATCCGGTCACTGCACTCCAGCCTGGGTGACAGAGCAAGACCCCGTCTCAAAAAAAAAAAAAGAAAAAAAAAAGAAAAAAAGAAAGTTATTATAATCTTCATATTCTGGGCTTGTTTGTGCATGTCCTTCTTCAGAAAGCTTTCCAGGTATTCCACGGGACTTGGGCCCAAAGTCCAGTAATTCTGTGATTTTTGCAGACTCTTAAAAGTACCACCTTGGTGGTCTTGGATAAGATCCGGAAGAATTCTCTAGATTACCAGGCAGAGACTCTTGTTCTTTTCCCTTACTTTCTTCCAAACAAATGGTCTCTCTCTGTGTGCTGAGCCACCTGGAAGTGGAGGTGTGGTGATGCAAGTACCCTTATGGGCATCACCATGGAACTGTGCTGGGTCAAGCCTGAAGCCAACATGGCACTGGGCCTTGCCCAAGGCCCTTTCCTTCATGGTGGCAAGTTCCCCTAGATCCTGAGTGTGTCCAGAGATGCTGTCTGGAAGCCAGGAAATGGAGTAAAAAACCCTGGCAATTTACCTGATGTTCTATTTTACTGTGGCTAAGCTGGCACTCAAACCACAGTACAAAAGCCTTCCTGCTCTTCACTCCTCTTTCCATAGGCAGAGGACGCTCTCCCTGTGGCCATTACCACCACCACCTCTGGTCCACACGGGGTTCTGCCAGCCACTGCTGATATTTACTGAAAGCCCAAGGGCTTTTCTGTCACCTTGCAGTAAATGCTGCCAGGCCTTTACCCTTCAGGGAAGTGGGCTTCCCTCTGGCCCAAGGCGAGTCCAGAAATGCTGTCCAAGAGCCAAGGCCTGGACTTCGGGACCTCAAAAGCCTGCTTGTTGCTCTACCCTGTTGTGGCCAAACTGGTACCTAGGGTGCAAGACAAAAATCGCCTTTACTTTCCCTCTGCTTTCCTCAAACAGGGGTCTCTCACCATAGCCACTACAGCTGGGAATGTGCTGGGTCACCCCAAAGCCAGCACGTCTCAGAGTCCAAGACCCAGAGCATACTCCCTGGGTCTTGCCGCTGGTTATTCAGGGCCCAAGGGCTCTTTACTCAGCAAGTGATGAAGCCTGCCAGGACTGCTCCCTTAAGGCAGCAGTTTTCCTTTTGGGCCAGGGTATGTCTAGAAATGTCACCTGGGAGTTAGGGCCTGGAATCAGGACCTCACAATTCTGCCTGGTGCCCTATCCTACCATGGCTTAGCTGGTATCCAAGATGTAAAACAAAGCCCTCTTTACTTTTTCCTCTCCTTTCCTCAAGAAAGGAATCACTTTCATAGCCGCAAGCTGTACTGCCTGAGGTTGGGGGAGGGGTAGCACAAGCATCCCCTTAGCCTCACCAGCTGGTATCTCCCCTGGTCACCTGCTACCCTAGTTCACTGTCTCTCAGCCCAGCCTAGCACTAGGAGTTGCCTAGGAATTATAGTCCTTCTTTCCTAGACTGCCTTTCAAGTTTACCTAGGGCCCCAGAGCACTTCAGCCCGCATGGTGAGGCTTGCCAGGAAATTCAGTACCCATTGCTGGCATGGGCGATTCTCCTCTGGCTAGGGCTGGTTCAAATGCTCCTATGCATGGTCACTGGTGGAGCCCAGCACACCTTTATTCTCTGCTGTGACAGGGCAGCACTGAGTTCAATGTAAAGTCCCCTAGTCGCTATGCTCCTTCCCCAGAGGGCACAGACTCTCTGTGCTGCAGGTCTGCTGCAAGGGAGTGGGGGAGAGGTGGCATAGGTGATTCAAGACTGTCTCTTTGGCCCTTCTCAATGTCTTTGTAGGTGATATGAAGTTGAAACCAGGTACTGTGAGTGCTCACCTGATGTTTGTTTCTTGTGCTTTTCTGTGTGCAGACAGCTGTTAAAATTTGGTGTTTCAGTGAGGATTGGGGGGGAATGATAAATTTTATTTCTCTTCCCACGTTCTCTTTGTCTCTTTTACCCAGTTCTCACTCTTTGCCTTTAGTCGTCAATCCCAGAAGAGAATCTCTGAGTTTCTCTTCCTGTTTTTTCTTTTGTTCATATGAGTACATAAATATATATTACTTATTTCCCCTTCCTTCTTACCCCAAAGGCATAATCCTATAGATACTCTTTTATACTTTGCTAACCATAGAATTTTAAAGCTCAATCAGACTTTATTGTTGTAGTTTTGAGATTATTCTTTCCTCATTTTTTTTCTTTTAGACATTAGATCAGCAACAGTTCTTCACAGAGGAAGAACTAAAAGAATATGAAAATATTATTGCTTTACAAGAAAATGAACTTAAGAAGAAGGCAGATGAGCTTCAGAAACAAAAAGAAGAGCTACAACGTCAGCATGATCAACTGGAGGCTCAGAAGCTGGAATATCATCAGGTGGCATTTTGTCAAAAGATTATGGCATTAAAAAAGATTTTAGGTTCTTTGTTAAAAGCCTGTGTTTTTGTAACATATTTCATTGTACTATAGTACACTGCTATTGCTATAGTATTTTAAATTTTAATACTTTAAAACTGTTTTGTGGAATATTAATCTAAATTTTATTTTATATTACTTTATTTTATTTTGAGACAGCCTGTCTCCCAGGCTGGAGTACAGTGCTGTGATCATAGTTCACTGCAGCCTCAAACTCCTGGGCTTAAGTGATCCTCCCACGTCAGCCTCCCCAGTAGCTAGGACTACAGGTGTATGCCAGTGTTCCTGGCTAATGTTAATATATTTTGTAGAGACCAGGTCTCACTATGTTGCTGAGGCTGGTCTCGAACTCCTGGCCTCAAGTGATCCTCCCACCTCGGCCTCTGAAATTGTTGGGACTATAGGCGTGAGCCACTGCACCTGGTCAAATCTAAATCTTATCGTTTGAATATCTTTGTTTTAGAAAACAATTTTCAGTTACTTTGTTGTGCTTTGTCAAAGGTCACACATATGATAGAAAATCAAGTTATACTTTTAACTTTCGTTTTCCATTCACCAGGTCATACAGCAGATGGAACAAAAAAAATTACAACAAGGAATTCCTCCATCAGGGCCAGCTGGAGAATTGAAGTTTGAACCACGTATGTAATTTTGTTTGATTATTTATTTAGGAAAATAAATTATTGTATCAATTGAAGTCCACATTTATTACAAATATAATTTCAAGTCATTAAGGTAGTATGTTATTTTCTGTGTGTTTTTTCTAGTATTAGAGCAATTTAGATTACAGAAAAATGAAAATGCCTCCAAAAGTTTTATGCAGCAGCAGATTTTAAGTGCTGTATCATTTGTATAATTTGATAACCATATTTATGGTAAAATGATTTATTTCAACATTATTTGTAATTCTTTCTAATTATATTAATCTTACCAGAGAACATGTTTTTAAAAATTGTAATCTATAATTAGCTAAGCATATTTTTTAAAACAAGTATATTTGTATATGAAAGAACATTCAGAATAAAGGAAGATACTTTTAAAATAAGAACTTTTTTTTTTTTCCAACAGACATTTAAAGTCTGAAGTCCACCAGAGCTCGGAAGAAAGCTGTTAACTCAACATCTATTTCATCTTTTTAGCTCCCTTCCTTTTTCTCTGCTCAATAAATATTTTAAAAGCATATTTGAAATAAAGGAAGATACTTTTTAAATGAAAACACTTTTTTGGGGACCCAGATATTAAAGGATTGAAGTCTATCAGAACCAGGAAGAAAACAAACTCACTGTCTGCTCTCTGCTCTCACATTCACACGTCTCTTCTATTTTTTTTTTTTTTTTTTTTGTTCTCCTTTAGTGATTTAATTAAGTGGCTTTATGCCATAATTTAGTGAAACTATTAGGAGCTATTTAAGTGAGAAAACTCTGCCTCTTGCTTTTAAATTAGATTGCTCTCACTCATAAACGTAGATATTCTTTTATGGGTGCTTATCATTCTTTCTTTCAATAAATATTTCTTTGATATTAACAATTCTGAAAAGGCCATAGTATTTCCCTGTGTTTCCTGGTAACTTTTTTCTACTTTTGGCAACCTCAACTGCTAGAAATTCTTCACCTGAATCATTTTTGCTACCATTTCAGGTCATTTTTCATTCTTTTTTATTTTGCTCTATACTTTATCATTTAAGATTAGGTTCTGTTACATATAACAGAAAAACCAAAGATAACAGTGGTTTAAACTAAATAGGAGTTTTTTTCTTACATAAAAGAAGTCTAGAAGTAGGTGGTGTCCAGGTTCCTATCTTTCTGCTCTGCTATCCTCAGTGCATGATTTTTATCCTCAGGTTACCTCACTCTCACTGTTCAAGTTTGCTCCTGGAGGCAGTGGGGAAAGCAAGAAACTGGACTTTCTCTGCTTGAGTCAGCTTCCCTGAGGCCATTTTCCAGAACCAGTAGCACCTGAACTTATGTCTCGACCAGAACTGGGTCACACTGATGGCCACACCTAGCTGCTAGGGAGGCTGAGAAGTCCATGTGGCAATGTGACCAGCTAAAAGTTGGATTATTTTACTAAGGAAGAAGGGAAGAGGGAATGTTTGGTAGGCAACTTTCAATTTGAACCTCAGCCACCCTTGTTGGCTACCTAAATTTCTGTGTACCATCTTCTTCCGAGATAGAAAACACTCACCCCTCTCTCCCTGAAGAGAAACCACGAGAAATCCAGCCCATTATTGCATATTAGATGAAAGACCATGCTATCTGGAGACAGTCCCCTCCGTCATGTTAGGGTGTGGCTCCTTGTGTTCTGGCCACCTACAAACTGAAAGACAAGTTTTCTGCCCCAAGAGTGCCAGATGCATAATGCAAAGGTGCAAGAAAACTCACTTTGAAGCTTTTTAGAGACAGGGTCTTACTGTGTTGTCTGGTCTAGAGTACAGTGGTACGATCATAGCTTACTGCAGCCTTGAACTCCTGGGCTCAAGTGATCCTTCCACTTCAGTCTCCCTAGTAGCTAGGACTACAGGCACACGCCACGAACGCCTGGCTAAACATTTTTTTTGTAGAGATGAAGTATTGCTATGTTGCTCAGGCTGGTCTTAAACTCCTGGTCTCAAGCAATCTTCTCCCCTCAGCCTCCCAAAGCACTGGGATCACTTGGTGTGAGCCACCATGCCCAGGACCCCTAAAATTGATCTTTTAGAAAAGGGGAGAATTAGAAATAGAGTGGCCACTGATCCATAGCAATTGGAAAATACTGCTTGGCAAAAATAATTAAATCTCTCTGCTGTAGTTCATGAATATATTCCTTGGTTTGCCCATCAGGCAACCCCTGATTCACCTTTCTGAGAGGAATTCCTTTATCTAATGTCCTCAGGGGGCCTTGGTTTTACTTTCTGGGTGGTTTTTATTGTACATTAATTTTCAGACACAGTCTGCATGGGCATTGGAAAGTATATCCTTCTTGGAGGCTGGGCAGCCTTAGCAGTTTATTTCCTATAATTGTGTCTGGGGGCAGGCTTGGGAATTAGAGTACAGATCTGTAACAGTATAGATCTGTTGCAAGCCAGGTTTGGGTTTTTGTTGTTGTTTTGTTCTGTTTCTTGGCCAAGTGGATTCCTAAAAATTTAGTAAGTTTCTGGTCTGTTGTCTTCAGTCATTTCCATGGACAGTTTTAACCAAGGTAAAATACATTGTTTTTAACAAAGAACCTCATCATTTACTTGCTGGCCTCTGTGTGCTCTCCATCCTCTTTGTTCTCACAGGAATGGTACCTCCTTGAGATCCTTTGAAACTGTAGGCTTGCATGGAATGGCAATAGTCTTAATCTGGTCTCTTCCCCTAGGATGGCTCCTATTATTTGGCAGAAAATTCTAAGGGAACGTTCTTGAAAAAGGTTGAGAAAGTTTTAGTAGCTCCCTCAGAGCCTTTACTTATAAATGTTTCACTTTGGAGTACAGTAGTACTTGACTTTTTCAATTCTTCAGGGCTCCAGATTTGGGTCTTGGTCAATTTATATGGTAGACAAAGAGCAATTCTCTCAGCAAAGCTATTTTCCCTTGCATCACTGCAGACGTGTTAACCTTAGTCCAAGTCACATATCTCTTTAGGGCTTTGCTGAAAAGAGGCAAGAAGCAGCCAACACATGCTAGCACTCTGAAGTTCTACCACCTTCGTCTCTGTGGCAGGAAGTCTCAACCTCATCTTGACCTCTGTTGGCAAAAGTCTCACTGCCCAAAGCCCTACCTCCTCAACTAAGCCAACCCCAGATTTAGGGCCTTTGACTTGCTGCGCCTTACTTCTAGCTGCCAAATTCTGTATAGGTCAAGATTCTTGGCTGTAGGCAATGAAATCTTCTTTAGGTATTAAACAGAAGGAATTGGTGAATGAGTATAGATAGGTCACAGAATCGATGGGAGGGCTGAGGAAACAGACCTAGGCTGAGCTTCTAGGAATTATGTCACAAGAGTAGGCTGTTGAAGGAGCTGCCGCTTTTAGAACAATCAAGAAGCTGCCTGCTGGATTAGGAAGCTGCCTGCTAGACTAGGAAGCTGTGAACAGTTGCCAGTTCCAGAGCCACACCACCTCTGCCATTCTTTATGCCAGCAAAAATAGATACATGTCTTCCTGCCTCTGTCCCCATGTTACTTGGTTCTAAGTAAAAGTCTCAAGTGAGTGGATCTGATGGACCGGACCAATCATATCTGAAGCCCTAGCTGCAAGGGAGGTTGGGAAATATAATATTCAACTTTCCTACCTCTGTGTGATAGGAATGCATGTTAAAAGCTACCCTAGGCTGGGCGTGCTGGCTCACGCCTGTAATCCCAGCACTTTGGGAAGCCAAGGTGGGTGGATCACCTGAGGTTAGGAGTTCAAGACCAGCCTGGCCAACATGGTGAAACCCCATCTCTACTAAAAATAGAAAAATTAGCTGGATGTGGTGGCACACACCTATAGTCCCAGCTACTCAAGAGGCTAAGGCAGGAGAATTGCTTGAGCCTGCGAGGTGGAGGTTGCAGTGATCTGAGATCACGCCACTACATTCCAGCCTGGGCCACAGAGCAAGACTCTATCTCAGAAAAAAAAAAAAAAAAAAAAAAGAAGGCTGCCCTAGCACCTCACAAGTTTACATTGTTTCACATAATAATTTTTAAACTCTTAGTCCTTATTTTATAGATTTTTAGATAATCATTGCATATTCCTCCAAACATACTTAAATAATAGATCCCAAAATTAAATAGCAGTTTAGGAAAGTTATTCTTATATACAGCTTTACAAAACCTACAAAAACCACTCAATGTAGTAATAGTGCTTGCTATGTTTTTTAAAGAAATGGAATAGAATCTCTATTGCTTAAATTATAAGCAATAGAATCTCTATCTATATTGCTTAAATTGTAAGCAATATAGAAAAATGGTTTGGAATATCCTTTTGTTGATGACTACTATCTGTGACATGAAACTGATAAGATATTCTTTTGGGTAAACGTTTAACCACAGTTGGTAAACTGTGGTTAAATCAGGAATTAATAGGAAGAAATAGAGTAATTTCTTGAAATGCTTTTTTGGCTCGAGTAAATGATGGATATTAATGTAGAAATATTTCACAGTTTCCAGCAAACTAATGTAATTTATATTATTCAGAAAAGAATTACTAAGCCTAAAATTATGGATTAAGGAATTATAATTTTTTTGAGTACTGGGCATTTATGAATGAATATTATTATTATTATTTTTTGAGACAGAGTCTTACTCTGTCACCTAGGCTAGAGTGCAGTGGCATGATCTCGGCTCACTGCCACCTGTGCCGCCTTGGTTCAAGCGATTCTCCAGCCTCAGCCTCCCGAGTAGCTGGGATTACAGGCACCTGCCACCGTGCCCGGCTACTTTTTGTATTTTTAGTAGAGACGGGGTTTCACCATATTGGTCAGGCTGGCCTTGAACTCCTGACCTCGTGATCCACCCACCTCGGCCTCCCAAAGTGCTGGGATTACAGGCATAAGCCACCGCGCCTGGCCTATTATTTCTAAGAAAGTTGCAAACAGTATTCTTTTCAGTTCTGTTAGAAAGTATTGGTCTTGTGTTTATACCATTCTTCTTCATATTTCTTTAGTTATTAAATGTCTTTGGTTTAGCTGAGTTAGTGAAATTTATTAGTAATTTGAAGTTTTGTTTCACATATGAATTTTCATGAAGCATGTGCATTTTATAATATACTTAAGTAGAGGCTGAACATTCCTTATCCACAGTGCTTGGAACCTGAAGTGTTTTGGATTTTGGATTTTTTTTGTGGCTGGAATTACAGGCGTGAGTCACTACACCCAGCTAATTTTTGTATTTTTAGTAGAGTCAGGGTTTCACTATGTTGGCCAGGCTGGTCTCAAACTCCTAACCTCAAGCAATGTGCCTGCCTTGGCCTCCCAAAGTGCTGGGATTACAGGCGTGAGCCACCACGCCCAGCCTGCATTATACTTTTATTGGTTGAGCATCCCAAATCTAAAAATTAGACATCTGAAATGAGCATTTCCTTTGAGCATCATGCTGGCACTCAAAAAGTTTTGGATTTTGGAGCATTTTGGGTTTCAGAATTTTGAATTTGAGAATCTCAAACTGTATATATAATTAAAATTAGATTTTGAAGGATTAGTCTCTAGAATATTTAACTCTTACTAAAGACAACTACAATTTAGAAGTAGTGGTAAAAAAAATACTCGGAGACATAGATACATGTTTTTTATGCCAAGATTTGTTTACAACAGCATTATTTTATGTATGTTGAACAGAATAGTATTACAATAAGATTAAATGCAAATCTTTCTCAGGAAAAATATAAAGAAAATTATAAAATGTTTTTGATAACATGATTTTTTTTTTCTTTTAGAGATGGGGTCTCTCTCTGTCATCCAGGCTGGAGTGCAGTGGTGCCATCATAACTCACTATAGTCTCGAACTTCTGGGCTCAAGCAATCCTCCTGTCTCAGCTTCCTGAATAGCTGGGACTCTAGGTGTGTGCTTCCATGCCCGGCTAATTTTTAAATTTGTTGTAGAGATGGGGTTGCTATGTTGCCCAGGCTGACTTCAAATTCCTGGCCTCAAGCAATCCTTCTGCCTCCGTCCCCTAAGTTGCTGGGATTAGAAACATAAGTCATTATTCCTGGCTGTTAATGTGATTTTTAAGAGAGGGGTTAAAAAAATCTGTTAACTTAGAATAAAGTTTTGACAATCCGGGTTCTGGTTAGTGCGTAAGTTTTCATCTTTGTTTTATAGCTGTGAAGTACAATAAAGAAGAAACTGAAAAAGAGCCAGAGTTAGATGATGAGCTTCATCGTTGTCATGCAGGATTTTTATCCCCTGAAGAACCTGCTAGAGAAGTCCACCTTCACCCTTAACCAATGGTGCCTCAACTTAATACTTTTAAAATTCATTGGTTTCTTTTGGAATTGGGATACTAAGGTGTGTTAAGTAAAATACAATATTTACTTTTTCATTCCTTATGAGTGACAAAATGTCTGCTTTTGAGGTATGGGATTTGAAGGAAATCAGACCTTTCCTTTATTTTTATTTATTTATTTATTTATTTATTTATTTATTTATTTATTTATTTATTTATTTTTTGACACAGAGTTTCACTCTTGTTGCCCAGGCTAGAGTGCAATGGCTCACTGCAACCTCCACCTCCCAAGTTTCAAGCAATTCTCCTGCCTCAGCCTCCCAAGTAACTGAGATTACAGGTGCCTGCCACCACACCCGGCTAATTTTTTGTATTTTTAGTAGAGATGGGGTTTCACCATGTTGGCTAATCTGGTCTCAAACTCTTGACCCCAAGTGATCTGCCCATTTCAGCCTCCCAAAGTGCTGGGATTACAGGCATGAGCCACTGTGCCCGGCCTTTTCCTTGATTTTTAAAAAGACATAATATCATTAGTAGAATTCTAATCTTTTTCTACCCACTTTTTAATTTATTTTAAAAATGAGTTGTTAGCTATGAATTAGTAACCATTTCTTTAAAAGTCTAAGAACTGAGCCAGAGAAAGCAGCATCAGCAAGTGGTGAAGACACTAAATTGAAAAATGTGCATGTATTGTTTCTAGTACTGCCAACCTGTTTAATGTGACAAAAGCAAATCAAAAGCAATCAAACTTTTGATTTAGTTTTAGAAATTTAGATTTTTTCAAATATTGCTGATAGAATTATGTAGAAAAACAATTATATTTTATGTTTATAGATATATATAATTTTCACAGCAAAGCTTTTAGTTTATATTTTAATTGATGTCAGCCATGCTCTTGATGATCCTGTATGCCATGTAGCAATTTGATTGTCAGCCGGCCCTTGACAGTGTACTTCTCTTTCTGTGCTCCACCCTCTGGTTACCATCAAAGCTCTGCATGCCTGTGTCAACAAGTTTTGTTTTACTAATTGTTTATAATCAATTGCAGTTAATAGTTTAAGTTTTGCTGGGAAAATTTGCTTACCTCTTTTTATTATTTTATAATTAGTAATATATTTCCCAAGCCTTTCCAGATTTATGAATATATACCTCAGAATTAAAGTGTTACAATATTTATTTTACAATTCTTATAATTTTGGCTACTCCATAGAATTTTTATTTTCATTTTATTTTATTTATTTATTTTTTTGAGACAGAGTCTTGCTCTGTTGCTCAGGCTACAGTGCAGTGGCGTGATCTCGGCTCACTGCAACCTCTGCCTCCCAGGTTCAAGCAATTCTGTCTCAGTCTTCCAAGCAGCTGGGACTACAGGTGCATGCCACCACACCTGGCTAATTTCACCGTGGTGGCCAGGCTGGTCTTGAACTCCTGACCTCAGGTGATCCACCCACCTCGGTCTCCCAAAGTGTTGAGATCACAGGTGTAAGCCACCATGCCTAGCCTATTTTTATTTTTATTTTATTTTATTTTTGAGACGGAGCCTCACTCTGTTGTCCAGGCTGGAGTGCAGTGGCACGATCTTGCCTCACTGCAGTCTCCGCCTCATGGGTTCAAGTGATTATCCTGCCTCAGTCTCCAGAGTAACTGGGACTCCAGGCATGTGCCACCATGCCCAGCTAATTTTTGTTTTTTCAGTAGAGACAGCGTTTTGCCATGTTGGTCAGGCTGGTCTCGAACTCCTGACCTCAGGTGATCCACCTGCTTCGGCCTCCCAAAGTGCTGGGATTACAGGTGTGAGCCACCGCGCCTGGCTAATGGAATTTTTAAATGAGTAATGATTTATTTTCTACATGATTTCAAAGTTATAACTAGTCCAAGTGATTTAACAGTGAGAGAGAAAAAAATAAAATTGCATCTAGTTCTCTTTGCTATCTCCCATGAATCATTGCATTTAACATGTTATTTCTGTTCAATTTTAGTTCATTTTCAATGTGCATTTTTAGTGATATCACAGTATGTGTCATTTAATTAAATCCCTGCCCTTGCTTTAGATTTTCTGTGCATGAGGTATGAGGCACATGTGCAGTCTGTGCCATGTTGTATTTGTTTTGTACCATGTTGCTTGGCCTATTTTGCTTCCATGCTGACCTCCATTGTTAAGGTGATTTGGAGTTGTTTTACTTTTGAATTTTACCCATTCTGTTCGTGGTGTGACAACTTCCTAAATATTTCCTTATTGAAGTAGTGATGTATAGATGATTTCCCTTTTAAAACGTATTTACTATGTCCTTTAATGTTTTAAACAATTTTATGGAGGTATTTATTGAAGCATTTCTATCAAACATGACCATTTAAAATCCCTATCAATTTTGTGTAGTGATTCTTGTTCTATGACATTTAGTAATATGATCTTAGAATTTGCATCTTAATTTTTTTCTAACTAAATCTCAGTCCTAATCCTGTATCATTTTTTGTTTCTTTTGATATGTGTGTGTATTTATTCTCTTTGATGTTCATAGTATGTTTCATTGAGATTCAAGGTTGATTTTTTTTGGGGGAAAAAAGTACCTTTGCAGAAAAGTCTGTTTTTCTAGAGCTAGTTAGGCAGGCCCTCATTCCTGGTTTGGTTTCAACTGCAGAGAGTGCTTGTATTGCAGGAGAATTTCTGACTCATGGGGTGGGTCCCTGGCTCTTTACTCCTCTCTGATAGAGTGAACTAGCATCTGGGGCAAATACATAGCAGTCAGATGCTCTGATGAATGTCCCTGTTCAGTTCTTTGACTTTTTCATATCCTCCTTAAATAATAATGGTTTTAAAGATAAGCAGAAACCTATCTATAGTACTTCATAGATCTCAGCAGGCATTATTCATCTTACAGTTAATACAGGAAGAAACATCTTTGATACGGAAAGACTAGGGCATGAATTCAGCAATCCCTGGTTAGGAGAAAAGTAGCCTAGTTTATTAATTCTTCACTACTTTTGCGTGGATGACCTGAGTTTTAATCAAGTTCTTTCCTCTCTATAGGCACTCCCCCATTTTCCCACTTTTGTATTGATCTTCCCACTATTGTATTTCTAATGCACCTTCTTAATCACTGGAGAAAGCTTTTGAGGCATGTCAGAGGTCCTAGCACCATTTTCAGTCTCAAAGTTTCATAGCCACTGGCTTTATGGGACTCTATTATCAGGCCTTGCAAACAAATTTGTCCCTTCCCTCACAATCCCAGGCTATTCATCTTTTCTCTAAGGGAGCCTTTTGTATTACTAATTAAGACTAGGTGACTATATTAAAACAGAGTTATCTTCTAAAAGATTTATATAAATGATAAAACAGAGGCTAAGTATTTTTGTAAGGACAGCAATTTGAAGTCAGTTAATGCCTAGAGTGACTGTTTCATTCTTCTGCTATGGCTCTGGTGACTTCCTGATAATTCTGTCCAAGCCCCTGTATCCAGTTCCAGGACCTAAGAATGGAAGAGCTCTGGAGGCTGAAGGTAGAAGACGGAGCCCCCTTTCAGTGACAGTGAAAGGGGGGTTAATCTTTCCTGAAGCTGTTAGTCTGGTATCAGCACACATGAAAATTAGAAACTTGCAGCTTTAGAAATAGTATCTGTGTAGTAAATGCTGTCTGTGTACCAATTTGTATAGCTTTTAATAGAAAGATCTTTTTGGATGGAAAATGTGTGTAAGCTTGTGACTAAAATAGTTCTGGATGGAAGACCATTCAGTATCTTCTGAAAAAAAAATTGTCCTCTGGAACTAAAATATGAAAAAAAAAAAAAAAAAAACCAAAACCCTATCCATTATTACTTTTTTTTAATGAAGAAAACCAGTGCTGCATAATCCACATTTTACCAGTATTAATTATGTCTTAAAACCATTTAAGAATGATGGTTTACATATCCTATTTTAAAGTCAGAATTTTAAAGAATTTTATTTGTTGTTACTAATTATTGGGAGAATATTGAAAAATTTTCAATTTAAATGTTGAAATAAAAATGTAACCTTTTCTGCTGGGCGTGATGGCTCACGCCTGTAATCCCAGCACTTTGGGAGGCCAAGATGGATGGATCACGAGGTCAGGAGTTCAAGACCAGCCTGGCCAAGATGGTGAAACCCCATCTCTACTAAAAATACAAAAATTAGCCGGGCATGGTGGCGGGCATCTGTAATCCCAGCTACTCAGGAGGCTGAGGCAGGAGAATCGCTGGAGGCCAGGAGGCGGAGGTTGCGGTGAGCCGATACTGCACCACTGCACTATAGCCTGGGTGGCAGAGCGAGACTCCGTCTCAAAAAAAAAAAAAAAAAGTAACTTTTTATAAATATGGGGCTAAAAACGTTGTTATTTTTAAATTTTGGAAAAAGTTTTGCTAGCTTGAAGATTACTTAGATTTATTTTTTCTTATTTAGATATTTGGCCTATTTTTAAAACTATAAATAAATAATTGGACTTCGACAGAGAATCAGAAAAACAGGACTTTATATCATTTTTGTTACATTTGAATTCATTTTATAAATATATATTGTAAAAATTCTTCCAGTGCAATATTTTTTGGAAAATATTGTTCTAGTCATTGTTTGTATAGGTTTATTTGTAATTATATTAAAAGTAAAATTAGAAAAATATGTAATATTTGTTGTAATTTTCTGGGGAAAAAGATTTGACAATGTTAATAGAATGGATTATTTGTAAAACACCAACATTAGACAGTCATAGAGCCTGAGTAAGGGCTTAGATATTATCTTCCAATGAAGGAACCCGTTCTCCAGCATAGCTAGTAAGTGGTTATCCACCTCCTGCTTCAAGTCTTCCAGTGATAGCATTGAAGTGGAAATCACAGTGGTTTCCAGGCTTGTATGCATATTGAGATCACCTAAGAGATATAAAAAATATTGGTACCTGGGTCCCATCTCCAGGTGATTCTAATATGCAGACAAGTTTGGGAACCAGTGGCAAATCATGTAGAAAAGCACCTCACTCTTTTTCAACATTAGAGAATCCATAATGGAGAGGAAACCTGGCTGATGTTATGAAGAGTCTAATAAGCATTTAGATGTCATTGAGAGCATTTATAACCACACTCCCTACCCTCCAGTGTTGTATGATAAATAAATATTTCCATTTAAATTCAAGAACCATTTAATAAGATAGCACATAGACAGAGTCCATGATGTTGGTATAGTGGAAAGTCCTGGACTGGGTGTTAGGAGTTTTAGCTGCCCAACTTTAAATAATTTTAGCCTTACAAAAAATTTGCAAAAATAGTATAAAGAATTCCCATATGCCTTTCACCTAGCTTCCTCAAATATTAACATGTTATATAACTACAGTAAAGGTATTACAATCAGGAAATTAACATTGATACAATTTATAAACTAATCTGCAAATTTTGCCAGTTACTCTACTATAAATCTTTTCTGGGCTAAGATCCAATCTGGGATCACACATTGCATTTATTTTTGTATGTGTTTGTTATTTTGAAAAAAATCATTGCAACAATAGTATAATGAATTTGTGAACCCTGAAAATTTGAGACAGGTCTCAGTTAATTTAGAAAGTTTATTTTGCCAAAGTTGAGGACATGGCCATGACACAGCCTCAGAAAGTCCTGACGACATGTGCCCAAGGTGGTCGGGGCACAGCTTGGTTTTATACATTTAGGGAGATGTGAGACATCAATCAATATATGTAAGAAGTGCATTGGGCATTGGTTTGGCCTGGAAAGGCAGGACAACTTGAAGCAAAGGCAGGAAGGCTGTAAGTGCAGTGGGAGCTTCCAGATCACGGGTGATACACAAAGGGTTACATTCTTTTGAGTTTCTGATTTTTTTTTTAATTTATTTATTATTATTATACTTTAAGTTGTAGGGTACATGTGCATAACGTGCAGGTTTGTTACATATGTATAGTTGTGCCATGTTGGTGTGCTGCACCAATCACCTCGTCATTAACATCAGGTATAAGAGTTTCTACCTTTCCAAAGGAGGCAAGTCAGATATGCATCTATCTCAGTGAGCAGAGGAGTGACTGAATACAACGGGAAGCAGGTTTGCCCTAAGCAGTTTTTCAGCTTGAGTTTTCCTTAGTGATTTTGGGGGCCCAAAATATTTTCCTTTCACAAATTCTAGTATACCTTGCTTTCACTCTTTCTGTCCAATTCTTTGTTTGACTGAAGCATTTCAGAATTAAGCTGCAAACATTGTGATCCCTTACCCTAAATATGTGAGTGAGCATCTCTTATGAACAAATATTTTTTTTCTCATAACCATCATATAATTATCGAATTTGGGAAACTTAACATTGTTACAATACTATTAATCTAATATATAGTCCATATTCAAATTTTACCAATTGTCTCAATACTGTCCTTTATAATAATTTTTTCATGATCCAGGATTTGTGTGTTGGATTTTGTTGTCAGGTCTCTTTAATTTCCTTTGATCTGGAATGGCTCCTCAGTTTTATTTTGTCTTTCATGACATTGCCATTTTTTGAGTACAGGTCATTTGTTTTATAGAATGGCTCTCAATCTGCATTTGTCTAGACTGGTTTTTCTCACAGTGTGGTCTGTGACTGGTGCTGGTCTACGCCTGGCTGTTACCTAATGGTGAGGAGGCCAACCAACATTACGCATGATATTGGAAACTTTTATAGCAATTCAAAAATAATTTTATGTCTGTTGAATCTAAGAATAAAAATTGAGGGCTTGTATTTTTATGTCTTTTTATTTCATTTCTCTAGTAATTCATTTTTATTTTACAAAATGACAGTTCTTCATGGGTTGGACACTTATTTTTTATTTGTATTTACTTTCATTTTTTAGAATTTAAAAAAAAATAGTAGAGACAGGATCTTGCTATGCTGGCCAGTTTGGTCTTGAACTGTTGCCCTCAAGCAGTCGTCCTGTCTCTGCCTTCCAAAGTGGATCAGCCAGCATGCCTGGCCAGGTTGGACACTTTTAAAAAGAGTCCTTCAGCACAGCTACTTGGAACAACACTGGTCTAGAATGAGGTGTGTTTTGTTTTTGTTTTTTTGTTTGTTTTGTTGTTGTTTTGAGACAGGGTCTCTGTCACCCAGGCTGTACAGGCATGAGCCACCACACCCAGCAGAAAGCTTTTCTTATACTGAGCCAAAATCTCTCTCCAACTTGCTTTTGCCTTCAAGAACATCACCTAACGTGTACTCACATACGTAGGTGTTTGCTTTTCAGAGACTTACAAGACTGGTACCATGTCTTAAACCCCCAAGCTACTCCAAGCAAAACGGGCTCAGCTCCTTTACTCATTTGTAGTGATTAGGATTAGGTTCCGCTGAAAATGAGAACATTTTAAATAAGAGTAGCATACTGACTTTGCTTCTTATGTTCCACAGGTCCAGAAGTGTCATTCTAAAGCTGGTAGAGGTTTCACAAGTCATCAGGGACCCAGAACCCTTCTCTTTTGCTGTCCCCTTGTCCTAGTGCATGGTTTCCACATTGTGGTGCAAGATGTCTGCTCAAGCTCTAGGCATTACATGTGCTATCCTGCTGTCATAAAAAGGAAGGGGAAAAGAAGATCATTTTCCTTCCCTTTAAGGACATTTCCCAGAAGTCACACAGAACATTTCCATTTATATTACTTTGGCCAGAACTTGGTCATATGGCCACATTTAGCTCCAGAGTGGTTAGGAAATGCAGTCTTTTATTTTGGAGATCCCTGTGCCCAGGAAAACATTGGAGGCCTTTTTCAAGGAAAAAGGGGAAAATAGATATTGGTTGACAAATAGCAGTCTCTGCCATACTGTCCCTGGATACATGTCTTTGGGTGAATGTCCCTTATTTACCATTCTGATTGCTTGTTGGATATTTTCAATGTGTGTTACAATATGGTTCCAAAATTGTATGTGATATTCCAACAGCAAGTTGGATGTAATGTGTCATATAAATGACCTCAGTGTCAACCAGCATTTGAATACTGTGAATACTATGCACCAATAAAGAACATAGAAAGTCAGAGGTTTCCATAAATAATTCCTGAGGATATATGCTTGTTTTGTTTGAGAAGCATTGTGAGGCATCTGCTGTGTGCTTTAGGGTTGAATGAAAACTTGGCAAAAGTATTAAAAGACATGTTCAGGCTGGGCGTGGTGGCTCATGTCTGTGATCCCAGCACTTTGGGAGGCCGAGGTGGGTGGATCACTTGAGGTCAGGAGTTTAAGACTAGCCTGGTCAACATGGTGAAACCCTGTCTCTACTAAAAATACAAAAATTAGCCGGGCGTGGTGGCAGGCACCTGTAATCCCTGCTACTTGGGAGGCTGACGCACAAGAATCTCTTGAACCGGGGAGGCAGAGGTTGCAGTGAGCTAAGATCGCACCACTGCACTCCAGCCTGGGCAATAGAACGAGACTCTGTCTCACACACACACACACACACACACACACACACAAAAGACGTGTTCAGATAGATGTGATATTAGTAAAAATGAAAACACAGGTAATGACTTTTCATTCTAACGAAATATAAATGGAGAAACCTGCCAGTTTTACCCTTTAGAGTAAAAAGGGTACCAAAAAATTACTAAAACAGTAAAATTACCAAAAGTGTAATTTGATAATTTCTACAGAGTCACGTGTATGTGTCACAACTTTGTGAATCACTATTCTGGGCATGTATAAGGAGTCATCATATACCTCCATTGGAAATGTTATTTAATGATGTCACTAATACCAGACAAGGATGTCTCCTCAGGTAAGGTTCCTTGGAGGAGGCAGAGGTTGAGAAGAGGTATAATTTAGGTTTTTAAAATGCAATAGCCAGACTTAACCTTGCACATCTCTACCTGTTACAACGGTGGTCCGGAAAGCTGCAATCTGAAGGCCCCTCAGCTAGTTGCTGCCACTGTGGGCCCTCTGCGCATCTCTCACTTCTGGGCTCTTTATGCATGTACTCTGTTCTGCAGATAAGTGAGGATGTGACTATTTGCTTAGTCAGTGACAGTATCTCTAACCCTGCTTTTTCTCAGTTTTAGAGATGTGTAAACAGGCTGGGGATATGAGGTCACTTACCCACTGTCCTATAATCAGCAGATGGCATGACTGGCATTGGAGTTTAGGTCTGTCTGTGCTTTTCTGTACATTACATCCTTTTTAATGATGCAAAGGAAAAATGCAGTAGGGTCAATGAGACAAATGGAATGCAGGTTGCTGGGGAAAGAATGCAGGTTGTGCGTTACAAATGCACACACTTTACAGTGCCACTTGGGTTCTGAACTTTGCGGTTAAATTGATTTAAAAACTGGTCTAGAGGTGGTAAAACTTAAACAGCGAATGAAAATATTTGGGTTTGCTTCAGGAGGTCGCAAATCACTTCTTGGTTAGTAGAAATGGGAAATTAAGGGCCACCTTCAGGCGTTTAACTGAATCGTCCTGGGGATTTAATTTGGCTTTCGACTCAATGCTAAGGTTTTGTTGCTTTTGGTTTTTAAAGTAATGTAAGTTTATCGTGCCAACGGTAAGATATCTCTCTGGACGCGTGCACCTACTCTCGCAATCACTGACTGCGGTCAGCATCCTCCTTAGAGCAGCGCCCCGGGCCACTTGGATCCCGGCCTCAATTTACTAAGCGAACTCAGAGGATGCCCAGAGTCCTGGACTGCAGAGCCGCTCGCGAGAGGCACCGGGGCTGTAACCGCGCAACCTCGTGCCGTGGGCGGGGACGAGGGAGGCTTCTCCGGCCGGTGCGCGCCCTGGCGCGAAAGTGAGGCGCGGGCGGGGCTGGTCACGCGCCTGGCTTCCTGCAGTGCGAACCCTGGAAATCCCGGCTGTGTCTCCGTCAACTCTTCACGCAACAGAGGGCTCCCCCGGCCCTTGGTTTTTACCGGGCCGCCTGGTCCCACTCGGCGAAAAAAATTCCAGAGCTGCTGCCGTGGCGATGGCGTGGAGTGCTGCGTCCTCCGCGTGCGCGGCGCTCCGGCTTCTGTGGTGCGCACTGATGACCGCGGGTAGGGGGCGGCTGGGGTGGGCTGGGGTGGAGGCGGCTGGGGTGGGCTGGGGTGGAGGCGGCTGGGGTGGGCTGGGGCGGAGGCGCCTGGCGCCAGAGGGTCCTTGCGGTTGGCTCCCTAGCGCCCCTCCAGGGGACCGCGACGTCCTGGGGGCTGGGGGCTTTATTTTCTTTTCTTTTTCTTTTCTTTTCTTTTCTTTTTTTTTTTTGAGACGGAGTGTCGCTCTCGCCCAGGCTGGAGTACGGTGGCGCGACCTCGGCTGACTCCAAGCTCCGCCTCCCGGGTTCACGCCATTCTCCTGCCTCAGCCTCCCGAGTAGCTGGGACTACGGGCGCCCGCTACCACGACCGGCTAATTTTTTGTAGTTTTAGTAGAGACGGGGTTTCACCGTGTTAGCCAAGATGGTCTCGATCTCCTTGACCTCGTGATCCACCCACGTCGGCCTTAAAAAATGCTGGGATTACAGGCGGGAGCCACCGCGCCGGGCCTGGAGGCTCTATTTTCAAGCGCCCCTCCTTTGTGAGATGCGGAGTCCCGGATGCAACAGGTTGATATTGAAGGCCTGCCCTGTGCAGGGTCGGCACCTGTGCGAGCGGAAACGGTGCTTCCTTGGATGTCGCGCACTCGGTGCCTCGGTAATCTGCTCCTCTCTTGCATCATCCAAGGGGTCGGAGCAGAGAAGAAAATCAGGGAATGGGGAAAATAGGAACATGATTCATCCGCGTATCAGTGGGTCCTCCTGGCTTTGCTAAGTAAGGTCTTTATTGAGAGAGGGAGGGGAGTGTTTTGATCTTGAGGTGACCTTCAAAAGTTCTCTTACTTTTTTGGGAACTCGTATGGGAATGTTCTGCGTTAACTTAAACAGGAGACTACAAGGCTGAAACGCGTATGTAGAGATATTTAAACTCATTTCTAACTAGAAGAATGGCAATTAAACAACAAGATGCTGCTTGACCCTTACTAGGCTGGCCACAATACGCTCCTGGGTACCAGGTGCTGGAGGGGGAATGTAGGAATCCCGGAGGCGCGCTCTGGGCGCCCCAAGTCACTGCAGGTGGAGGCGAGCCGCGTGTGGACCTCACCGTGGAGCGCTGGGCGGCAGCTTCACACCACGCCCTTGCTGCTTGCGGAGCAGCGTGAACGGATATTGAAGGCAAAGAGCCAAGCAGTGGACATACAATGTAATACCCTTTCCACAGTTTGAGAAACAGAAGATACAGCCTTAAAGAGAACAAAAATGTATGTTAAACACCTTAGAATGACTGCCCAATGGGAGAGGGAAATGAAAATAAAAACGAGGGAATAGCATTTCTATACATTTGCAATGAGCAATGTGAAAATCAGTTCCGAGTGAAGTGTGGGCGGCGACGAAAGCCAAATTTGCGCTGGACTCGGCGCTGGTGGCTGGAAGTGCTTCCACGCCCTCAGTCTGGGTCTCCTGGAGCTCGAAGTGGCGCCTGGGGGCTCCCGCCGCGCCCTCCCGGGCCCGGCGCCCCCTCCTCAGGAGCCTCGGGTGCCAGCCACTTTCGTCCGGTCCTCGTCCCCGCGGATGCTGGCGGTGGTGGAGAAGGGCCGCGCGGTCTCTGGGAAGCGGAGAGGAAGGAACGCCGTTTGGCTGTGCGGCGGCGCTTTAGTGGCAGCAGCAGCAGCTCCTGGGAGGAAGCTAGTTCGGGCTCGTCCAGCCACGAGGAGTGAGGCGGCCGCTGCATGACGGTCGGACCCCAGAACCAGGCGTTGGTGCTGGACTTCGGCACCGGAAGAGACTGTGAAATTGAAAACCATCGGAAGGTTTCGCCTAACAAATCATTTCCGCCCACAAGAAATCCCTACACCTTAGAATGGAACATCTATTTCCCGGGCTGTTATTCTGTGTGGAAGCAAATTTAAAGTGGTACAAGAAAAAAAAAATCCAATCAGACAAAGGAATTCGTCAGATTTTAATGCAAGATATTCTAGCCCGTCTTTATATGAGACTGTCTTTAAAGGTTGTTGATATAGAAAATGTTTTAAAGAACGTTAGGTTTTATTTCAGAAATGAAGTTCAAAAGAGCAATTTGTAAAGCTGTAGTTAACAATCCTCCCTGGTTGGAGGGCTCTAGAACGGGAGATTCTCTATGCAGGTTATACCACTAGTTGATTTGAGAAGATAAATGCATAGATGCTTTTCCTTGGAAACAAGACTGCAGAAAATTCCAAGGATCTAGTCCTTGAAAAAGGGGAATGCTCTTAAGCTGTTATTAAGGTACTAAACTCTGTACCTTTAAATGAAAATACATGGAGGTCCGGGGTGAGCGCTTGGGCGCTCTGAAAATAGACGACGTTTCCCAAATTTGCCTTCTAAATTTTGATTTGTTGATTTAAATCTTTTAAATTTATGTAGTCTGGCACTCAGGTTTGTATTCCTTTTAAGCACATGTTAGTGTTTTGGTATTTTCCCCTCCCCCTCCGACCCCCCAATTCTTTTTTTTTTTTTTTTTTTTTGGTAGTCTCTTTTCATTTATAAGAGTGACAATAGAACTAGGTGGCCTGGCTATTTCTCTCGTATCCTTGGCTCCTCCATTCTTTGGTTGGCCACCAGGGGGAAGCATACTGTTTTTTGGTTACGGTTGACCCTATCTTCATTTTGTAGGTCAAGTCTGTTTTTGCCTTGATACATAGAACATAAAGCTTGTCACCATGTTTGCCTAATGTATTATTTTTAAAAATAGACTTGCACAAACCTTTGAGTAAGTTGGCAGGTTTTTGGATACATTTTTTTGTTAACATTAATTTTGAAAACTTTATTTAGATATGTTGGGTGTGACTAATGAAAGGACATGTTTGATGGCAACAAGGGGAATTCGGTTTCTGACATTTATCTAAATATTGATGTCTAGCTCTGCATTGTTAGTAATGAGTCTGACTTCTTTGGAGTTGCACTCTTCTTTGAAACAGCAAATGTAATATTTTGAACTGTCCTTGCACTTTTTGTTGGATTGGTGTAAGCATAAACTTGCTGGCAACCTACTGTTCTAAAATAGAAAACATCTAGCCAGTCGCAGTGGCTCATACCTGTAATCCCAACACTTGAGGAGGCAGTGGGAGGACTGCTTGAGCCCAGGAGTTGGAGACCAGCCTGGGCAACTTAGTAAGTCTCCATCTCTACAAAAAATAAAAAAATTAGCTGAGCATGGTGGCGTGTGCCTGTAGTCCCAACTACTTGGGAGGCTGAGGCAGGAGGTTCACTTGAGCCTAGGAGGTGGAGGCTGCAATGAGCAGTGATAGCACCACTGCACTCCAGCCTGGGTGACACAGCAAGACCCTATCTCTAAATAAATAAATCGGAAAACATCAAAAAAAGAGAAAATTCTCTTTACAATAGCATCAAAAAGAGTAAAATACTTATGAGCAAATTTAACAAAAGAAACAGAAAGTATATACTCTGGAAACTGTAAAATATTGCTGAAAGAAATTTAAGATCTAAATAAATGAAATGGAAAAATGTCCTGTCTTAGTCTTGCCAGGCTACCATAACAGATATATACTGTGTGGCTTAAACAGAAATTTTTTTCTCGTTTTGGAGGCTGGGAAGTCCAAGATGAAGGTGTGGATGATCTGGTTTCTGGTGAGAGCCTCATTTCTGGTTTGTAGAAGGATACCTTCTTGCTGTATGTTTACATGGGGGAGAGAGACATATCTCTCTGTCTTGTCTTCATTTATTTATCTATTTATTTATTTATTTATTTATTTTTGAGACAGTGTCTCACTCTGTCATCCAGGCTAGAGTGCAGTGGCATTATCACAACTGACTGCAGCCTTGAACTTCTGGGCACAAGGGATCCTCCTACCTCAGCCTCCCAAGTAGCTGGGACTACAGGTGCTAACCACCATGCTGGGCTAATTTATTTTTATTTTTTTGTAGAGACAAGGTCCCATTATATTGCCTAGTCTGGTCCAGAACTCCTGGGCTCAAGCAATCCTCTGGCCTCAGACTCTCAAAGTGCTGGGATTATAGGTGTGAACCACCAGGCCCAGCCTCATGTCTTGTCTTTTTCTTTCTTTCTTTCTTTCTTTTTTTTTTTTTTTTTTTTTTTGAGACAGAATCTCACTCTGTCACCCAGGTTAGAGTGCAGTGGCACGATCTTGGCTCACTGCAACCTCTGCCTCCTGGGTTCAAGCAATTCTCCTGCCTCAGCCTCCTGAGTAGCTGGGATTACAGGCACCTGCCACCACACTTGGGTAATTTTTTGTATTTTTAGTAGAGATGGGGTTTCACCATGTTAGCCAGGATGGTCTCAATCTCCTGACCTCACGATCCACCTGCCTCAGCCTCCCAAAGTGCTGGGATTACAGGTGTGAGCCACCATGCCCTGCCTCATGTCTTTTCTTGTAAGGGCACTAATCCCATTCATGAGGACTCTCCCCTTATGACCTAATCACTTCCCAAAGGCCCTGCCTGCAGATACCATCACACTGGGAGTCAGGCCTCAATATGAATTTTGGAGGACTCCAGCATTCAGTCCATAGCACATCCTAAAAACTTGTTCATAAATTGAAAAACTGAACATTGTGTTCTGTTATTGCCACAGGTGATCTGAAAGTGGAGATGATGGCAAGGGGGATTCAGGCCACACGCCTGAATGACAGTGTTACCATATCCTGCAAAGTCATTTATTCCCAACCCCTCAACATCACTTCTATGGGTATCACCTGGTTTCGGAAGAGTCTGACGTTAGACAAAGAAGTCAAGGTCTTTGAATTTTTCGGAGATCACCAAAAGGCATTCCGACCTGGAGCCAATGTGTCTCTATGGAGGCTGAAGAGTGGGGACGCCTCACTGAAGCTGCCTGGAGTCCAGCTGGAGGAAGCAGGAGAGTACCGATGTGAGGTGGTTGTCACCCCTCTGAAGGCACGGGGAACGGTTCAACTTAAAGTTGTGGGTGAGTGTCTCGGGGCAGTGCCCTATAGTTCCCATGGTGTTGGGGTTAACAACAACAAAACCCAAACACCTCTTTGAGCTCCACTTTCCTGTATTATAAAATGGTCTGATAATATGTGGATGAACTTGGTGGCTGTATTAGTTTGCTAAGGCTGCCATAACAAAATACCATTGACTGGGTGGCTTTAAACAACAGATGTTTATTTCTCACACTTCTGGAGGCTAGAAGTCTGAGATGAAGATGTCAGCAGGATTGGTTTTTTTCTGAAACCTCTCTCCTCTGGCCATCTTCTCCCTGTGTCTTCACATGGTCTTTCCTTTGTGCCAATATCTGTGCCCTAATTTCCTCTTCTTATAAGGATACCAATCATATTGGATCAGAGCCCACCCTAATAACCCCATTTTTAACTTAATTGCCTCTTTAAATAACCTATCTCTAAATACAGTCACATTCAGAGATACTGGGAATTCTGGGAGGACATAAGAATTTTAGGAGGATGTAATTCAGTCCAGCATGGACCCTCCATAATTGTACATAAGACTTTGAATGTTTTGTCTAGAGTAATTTTGGGAGTGAGAAGCATATTAATTAGGATTCACTTCCTCTGCAACTGACAGAGGAATAACAGTGACAGTGGCTATATATATAGCCAACTGACGATGGCCGTATATATAGCCACTGTTCTTCCAGGCTTTATATATCTATAGAAAGGGTCTACATAGGAGACAGGGTCTCGCTCTGTTGCCCAGGCTGGAGGGCATGGCACAATCATAGCTCACTTCAACTCCAGGGCTCAGGTGATCCTCCTGCCTCAGCCTCCTGAGTAGCCAGGACCTCGGGTGCATGCCACCACGCCTGGTTAATTTTTACACTTTTGTAGAGATGGGGCCTTGTGTTGCCCAGGCTGGTCTCCAACTTCTGGCCTCAAGAGATCCTCCTGCCCTGGCCTCTCGATGTGCTGGCATTACAGGGATGAACTACCATGCCTGGCCAACAGTGGCTTTTAAAGACATTAATAGATTTTTTTTTTTTTTAGGACAGTTTTGGATTTACAGAAACATTGCAAAAATAGTATGAGAGTTCTCATATCACTCTCATCTTGCATACCATTTCCCCTATTATTAACATCTTGCATTCGTTTGGTACCTTGATATAATTAATGAACCCATATTGACATTTTACTATAATTAAAGTCTGTAGTTTATTCCTATTTCCTTAGTTTTTACCTAATGTCCTTTTTCTGCTCTAGGATCCCATCAGAATACATTGCATTTAATTGTTATATGTTCTTAGGCTCCTTTTTGCTGTGACAGTTTCTTAGACCTTATTTTTGATGTCCTTAACAGTTTGGTGAGGGTATTGGTCAGGTATATTGCAAGATGTCACTCAATTAGGATTTGTCTGCTGTTTTCCTCATAATTGGACTTGGGGTTATGGGTTTTTGGAGGAACATTGCAGAGGTAAACTGCTATTTTCATCACATCAAATCACATGACTTATGACTGTTGATGTTGACCTTGACCATGTAGTTGAAGTAGTGTTTGTCTGGTTTCTCTACTGAAAAGTTACTCTTGCCCCTATTTTCATACTGTACTCTTGGAAAGGAAGTCACTCTGTGCAGCCCACACTTAAGGTGGGGGGTTACTTATGTTCTTCCTCCTTGGGGGTGGAGTATCTACATAATTTTTTAAAGAATTCTTCTGCATGGGAGATTTATCTCTTTTCTCCTATTTATGAATTTATTCAATCATTGATATCAATAAGGACTCAAGGATATTTATTTTATACTTTGTGTTATAATGCAGTACTACTTTATTTTTTCTCAAATTGTTCCAGCTTTGGCCACTGGGAGCTCATTCGCTTGGCTCTTGTGTCACATTGACATACCCCAATCATTGTAAGATTTTGTTTTATTTTATTATTTTATTTTTTGTTTTATTTAATTTTTGGAAAATCCATATCAAGGATTTTGTTTGATTTTAAGCACTTTTTACTTTTTGGCACTATAAGATGCTCCAGACTCATATTGTATATTTCCTCTCTTGTATATTTCCTGGTTCTAGTCCTAGAACCAACCAATACTCCAAGAAACTTTGGTTCCTTTTATTGGAAAATGATATTAGAAACCAAGACCAAGTACACTAAGTGTACTTTTTGCTACTGAGGTATCATTGGATTCTAGATCCTCTCAGCCAACAGAGCAAAGAAATATATGTATGTGTACTAACCTCTGCATATATACATATCTATAAATATTTCTATGTGTAACCATCTGTACCTATATTAAACATTTGTTCTCACTGATGTCTCCAACTTTAATCCATTACCACATAGATCCTTCTCTTGCTTATCTGTAAACTCCCACTCCAACAGTGAGAAACCTGTACCCACCATACTCTGTTTATTTGTTTAATTATTAACCTGTACTCCCGTAAGAAACAACTTTATCTACTAGAGTACAGTGCTTCTTGGCAATTCCTTTTTTTTTTTTTTTTTTTTGGAGATTTATTTTGAGACAGAGTCTCGCTCTGTTGCCCAGACTGGAGTGCAGTGGTGTGACCTTGGATCACTGCAACCTCCACCTCCCAGGTTTAAGTGATTCTCCTGCCTTAGCCTCCCAGGTAGCTGGGCTTACAGGTGCCTGCCACCATGCCTGGCTAATTTTTGTATTTTCAGTAGAGACGGAATCTCACCATGTTGGCCAGGCTGGTCTTGGACTCCTGACCTCAGGTGATTTGCCCACCTCAGGTGATTTGCCCACCTCAGCTTCCCAAAGTACTGAGATTACATGCATGAGCCACCACACTTGGCCCAGATTTTAGCCATTCTAGTAAGTATATAGTGGTATCTCATTTGTTGTTTTAATTAGCAGTTCCCTAATGACATAATGTTGGACATCTTTTCATGTTCTTACTTGCCATTCGTATGTCTTGTTTTTGTGTGTGTTTATTGGTCGTCCAGGCTGGAGTGCAGTGGTGTGATTACAGCTCACTTCCCAGGCTCAGGTGATTCTCCTAAGTTTCAGCCTCCCAAGTAGCTAGGACTACAGGTGCACATCTCCATGCCTGGCTAATTTTTGTATTTTTTGTAGAGATAGGGTTTTGTCATGTTGCCCAGGCTGGTCTTGAACTCCTGGGCTCAAATGATCTGCCTGTCTCGGCCTCCCAAAGTACTGGCAATTGTATGTCCTCTTTGATGAGATGTTTGTTCAGATTGCCTATTTTTTTAACTGGGCTCATTTTTTAAATTGTTATGTTTTAAGAGTCCCTTGTATATTCTGGATACAAGCCTTTATCAGATAGATGTCTCACAAATATTTTCTCACAGTCTGTGTCTTGTCTTTTCATTGTCTTAACAATGTCTTTTGTAGAGCAGAAGTTCTTAATTTTAAAAAGTTGAACTTACTACATTTTTCTTTCATGGATCATGCTCTTAACATTGTATCCTAAAGCTCACCACCAAACCCAAGGCTACCTAGATTTTCTCCTATGTTATCGTCTAGAAGGTTTATAGTTTTACCATTGACATTTAGGTCTATGAGGCAGTTTACTTTAATTTTTGTGGAAAGTGTAAGGTTTGTGTCTATATTCTATATCTGTATGCATTTTTTTTTTTTTTTTTTTTTTGCATATGAACACCTAATTGTTCCAGTATCATTTGTTGAAAAGACTGTCCTTTCTCCATTGAATTGCCTTTGCTTCTTTGTCAAAGATCAGTTGAATATATTTGTATGGATCCATTTCTGGCTTTCTATTCAGTTTCTTTTTTTTTTTTTTTTAAATACAGGCTGGAGTGCAGTGGCACAATCTTGGCTCACTGCAGCCTCTGCCTCCTGGGCCCAGGCAATCCTACCATCTCAGCCTTCCGAGTAGCTTGTACTACAGGCTCGTGCCACCACTCCCAGCAAATTTTTGTATTTTTGTAGAGATAGAGTTTTGCCGTGTAGCCCAGGCTGGTCTGGAACTTCTGAGCTCAAGTGATCTCACCCGCCTCATTCTCCCAAAGTGTTGGGATTATAGGCGTGAGCCACCACGCCCTGCCCTATTCAGTTTCATTGATCTCTCTCTTCTTTCCCCCATACCACACTGTCTTGATTACTGTATTTTAGTAGTAAGTCTGGAAGTCAGGTAGTGTTAGTCCTTCATTTTTGTTGCCTTTCTTCAGTATAGTGTTAGCTCTCTGGGTTTTTTCTTTCGATATAAAGTTGATAATCTATTGATATCTGCAAAATAGCTTTCTGGGATTTTGATTGGGATTGCATTGAATCTAGAGATCAAGTTGGGAAAATTGACATTTTTTTTTTTTTTTTTGAGGCAGAGTCTTGCTATGCTGCCCAGGCTGGAGTGCAGTGGTACCATCTCAGCTCACTGCAACCTCTGCCTCCCGGGTTCAAGCAGTTCTCCTGTCTCAGCCTCCCAAGTAGCTGGGATTATGGGCATCTACCACCATGCCTGGCTAATTTTTGTATTTTTAGTAGAGACAGCATTTCACCAAGTTGGCCAGGCTGGTCTCAAACTCGTGACCTCAAATGACCCACCAGCTTCGGCCTCCCAAGGGGCTAGGATTACAGGTGTGAGCCACTACACCTGGCCAGTGGTATTATATTTTTAATTTCAAATTCCAATTGCTCAATTGTTCATTCCTGTCAAGTAATTGATTTTTGCCTGTTAACTTTGTATCCTGCAACTTGCTTTAATCACTTATTCATTCCAGGGTTTTTTTTTTTTTTTTGGCCAAGTCTTGAGATTTTTCTACATAAATCATGCTGTCTATGAAAAATACAGTTTTATTTCTTCCATTATTTTATTTTTATTTTTATTTTATTTTATTTTATTTTAATAGAGATGAGGTCTCACTATGTTGCCTAGACTGATTTCAAACTCTTAAGCTCAAGTCATCCCTCCCCCTTGGCCTCCCAAAGTGCTGGGATTACATTGTGTGAGCCACTGCACCCAGCCTCATTTCTTCCATTTTAACTTTATATCTTTTATTTCCTTTTCTTGTCCTGTTATTCTAGCTTAGACTTCCATTACAATGTTGCATAGGAGTGGTTAGAAGGGACATCTTGCCCATTTCTGATTTTAACCACTAGCTATCTAACCATTAGCTATTTTTTGGTAGATATTCTTTAGCAAGTTGAGGAAATTTCCCTTTTATTCCTAGTTCGCTAGGAGTTTTTCATGAGTCACTGTTGGGTTTTGTCAAATACTTTTTTGCATTATTGGTATGATCATATAATTTTATCTTTAGCCTGTTAATATGATGACTTACATTAACTGATTTTTGAATGATGAGCCAGCCTTGCATATGTGTAATACTTGGTTATGGTATATAATTTTTTTTTGTATTGTTGGATTAGATTTGCTAATATTTTCGTGAGGATTTTGTATGTATTTTAATGAGTGATATTGATCTGTAGTTATCTTTTCTGGCAATGTATTTATGTGGTTTTGGCAGTAGGGTAATATTGGGCTAGCAGAATAAGGTAGAATGTGTTCCCTCTGTCTACTTCTACTTTCTGGAAGAAATTGTAAAAAACTGGCATTCTTTATTCCTTAAATGTTTAGTAGGATTAACCTGTGAAACCATCTGAACCTGGTGCTTTCCTTTTTTGAACATGATTTTCTTCTTCTTCTTTTTTTTTTTTTTGTTAGTTATTGACTCAATTTCTTTCTTTCTTTCTTTTCTTTCTTTCTTTCTTTCTTTTCTTTCTTTCTTTTTCTTTCTTTCTTTCTTTTTCTTTCTTTCTTTCTTTTTCTTTCTTTCTTTCTCTTTCTTTCTTTCTTTCTTTCTCTTTCCTTCCTTCCTTCCTCCCTCCCTCCCTCCTTCCTTTCTTTCTTTCTTTCTTTCTCTCTCTCTCTCTTTCTTTCTTTCTTTTTCTTTCTTTCTCTTTCTCTCTCTCTCTTCCTTCCTTCCTTCCTTTACTTTCTTCCTTACTTTCTCCCCTCCCCTTCCCTCTCCTCTCTTTCCTTTCTTCCTGCAACATCTCGCTCTGTTGTCCAGGCTGGAGTGCAGTGGTGCAATCATGGCTCACTGCAGCCTTGACCTCCTGGGCACTAGCAATACTCCCACCTTGGCCTCTGGAATAGCTGGGACCACAGGCGTGCACCACCATGCCCTGCTAATTTAAGGCTTTGTTTGTTTGTTTGTTTGTTTGTTTTTTTAAAGATATGGAGTCTTACGTTGCCCAGACTGGTCTTGAACTCCCTGGGCTCAAGTGATCCTCCCACCTTGGTCTCCCAAAGTGCTCATACAGGTATGAGCCACCATGCCTGGCCTGCCAAAGCACTTCTTTTTATGTTTCTCGCACAGCAGATCTGTTGGTGAAAGGTTTGTCTGAGAAAGTCTTTATTTATACTTCACCTTTGAAGGAAAATTGTTCTGGATATAAGATTCCGTGTTGGTGTTTTCTCTTTTTAAAGTTTCAATGCTTTAAATTAATTTCACTTCACTCTCTTCTTGCTTGCATTGTTTCTGACAAGAAGTCCAGTGCTGTTCTTGTTCCTCTATATGTAAGGTATGTTTTTCTCCCTGTGACTTTTTTTCTTTTTCCTTCCTTCCTTCCTTCCTTCCTTCCTTCCTTCCTCCCTCCCTCCCTCCCTCCCTCCCTCCCTCCCTCTCTCCCTCCCTTCTTCCATTTCTTTCTCTCTCTCTCTCTCTTTCCTTTCTTTTCCCTTTTCTTTTCTTTCGTCTTTCAAGATGGGGTCCCACTCTGTTTCCCAGGTTGGAGTGCAATGGTGTGATCACGGCTCATTGCAGCCTTGACCTACTGGGCTGAAGCTCAAGTGATCCTCCCACCTCAGCCTCCCAAGTAGCTGGGGCCACACGTGGGTGCCACCAAGCATGGCTAATTTTTGTATTTTTTGTAGAGATGGCATTTCGCCGTGTTGCCCAGGCTGGCCTCGAACTTCTGAGCTCAAGTGATCCACCTGCCTTGGCCTCTGAAAGTGCTGGGATTATGGGAGTGAGCTGCCATGCTTGGCCATCTTTGTCTTTCTAAAGTTGAAATATGATATGGCTAGATGTGGATAGGCATATTTGGATATTTATCCTGCCTGGTATTCTCTAAGCTTCCTGGGTCTGTAGTTTGGTGTCTATCATTAATTTTGGAAAATTCTCAGCCATTATTTCTTCAAAGTATTTCTTCTGCTCCTTTCTCTTTTCTTCTTCTTGTATTCCCATTATATATCTGTTACACCTTTTGTAGTATCCCACAGTTCTTGGATATTCTGTTTTTTAAAAATTCTTTTTTCTCCTTGTATTTCAGTTTGGGAAGTTTCTTTTTTTAAAATTTTTGTTTGTGACAGGGTCTCATTCTGTCTCCCAGGCTGGAGTGCAGTGGCAGGATCTCAGCTCACTGCAACCTCTGCTTCCCAGGTTCAAGCGATTCTTGTGCCTCAGCCTCCTGAGTAGCTGGGACTACAAGAGTGCACAACCATGCCTGGCTAACTTTTGTTTTTTAAGTAGAGACGGGGTTTTGCCATGTTGGCCAGGGTGGTCGCCAACTGCTGACCTCAAGCAATCTGCCCACTTTGGCCTCCCAAAGTGCTGGGATTATAGGCGTGAGCCACCACACCATTCTGAGTTTGGGAAGTTTCTATTAACATCTTCAAGCTCAATGATTCTTTCCTTGTCAGTTTCTTTCTTTCTTTCTTTTCTTTCTTTTTTTTTTTTTTTTTTGAGACGGAGTTTTGCTCTTGTTGCCCAGTCTGGAGTGCAGTGGTGCGATCTCGGCTCACTGCAACCTCCGCCTCCCAGTTTCAAGTGATTCTCCTGCCTCAGCCTCCCAAGTAGCTGGGATTACAGGCATGCGCCACCATGCCTGGCTAATTTTGTATTTTTATTAGAAATGGGGTTTCTCCATGTTGGTCAGGCTGGTCTCGAACTCCTGACCTCAGGTGATCCACCCACCTCAGCCTCCCAAAGTGCTGAGATTATAGGTGTGAGCCACTGTGCCCAGCCTCCTTGTCAGTTTCAAGTCTACTGATGAACCCACTCAAGGCATTCTTCATTTCTTTAATGATATTTTGAGTTCTAGCATTCACTTTTGGTTCTTTCTTAGCATCTCCATCACTCTGCTTATATTACCCATCTGTTTGTGCATGTTATCTGCTCTTTCTGTTAGTGCTGTTAACATTTTAATTATAGTTTTTTAAAAGTCCCTATATGATAATTCTAAAATCTGTGTCATACCTGAGTCTGGGTCTGATGTTTACTTGGTTTTTATGTACTTTTTAGCATGTCTTGTAATTTTTCAGTTGAAAGAGAGATATTATATATCAGGCTTTTATTATGAAGCTTTATGTTAATTTGGCTAGGAGCTGGGTTGCGTTTAATGCTTATTATAGCTATAGGTGCCAGAGATTTCAGTTTCTCTAGTGCTTTTTTCTCTCCTTTCCTATTGTCTTTGAGTTTCCTTATGAACTCCTTAAATAGGGTCTGTGCCTTGTAGCTCTCTCACTTGTAATTTTCTGTTATTATACTGGATCCCTGTTGATGTGGTAGTAAAGTGTTGAAGGAGAATCTGTTTATACTTTTATAATTAATCTTATTCTTTTAGTGGCCTGAGCCCCTGGACTGTGACCTTCAGAAGTGTTTCTTAGCCTTTTCTTTTTCTCTCTTCTTAAGTGATACAGAAAGGCTATAGACAGCTGGAGTTGCCTAATTTTCGTCTCCCAGGTCAGATAAGGCTCTGACATCTTCCCTTGAGATGGAGGGAATAATCTGGGTGTATTTTAAAATGATTACTTCTTTCCATCCCCCAGAAAGAAGAGGAGATTTTTCTTGGCTCTTTACTGTGAGAATCTGTTGGGGTTCCTGGAGGTAAAACTCATGACAGTGTGGTAGCATCCCCAAGACTGGGTCCTGAGGATGAAAACCCATGAAAGTATGGTAGCATCCCTAAGACCAGAACCTGAGGAGGTTTTTATTCTCAAACTAGTTCACACTCATCCTTTACTAGTTTGTCGGAGTTACTGCTTAAGTACTTCTACCAGTTTATGACTCCAGCAGCTTCTGCATGAGGCAATTTTGTCTTAGCTGTAATTTTCTTAATCTCCTTCTTTCTCCAGCTTTCTGAGTCGCAGTTTGCCCTGTCACTTCAATTCTCCGAAGAATCTAAGAAAAGTGGTTGATTTTCAATTTGTTCAGCTTTTGTTCTTATTATAGGGTGGGAGCGATGACCTCTCATGTGAGAGGGAAAACTGGAAGTCAATAGTGGTTGTGGAAATGGCAGTTTATTTTTCTTTCAGAACTGATGTAGCCAGCCAACGGCAGATATGGCAGATAGCTCTGTGATCATCTGGGACCCATGATCCTTTTATCTTGTCACTCTGCCCTCTTCAGTATGTATCATCCACCTTGTGTTTGGAAATGGCCTATCCATCTCCAGTCATCACATAGTATTCCAGACATCCTGCAGGAAATATGAAGGAGACAGACAGAGAGAAAGAGACAGTCTTTTAAGACATCCTTTTAATTTAAGGATACTTCCTAGAAGTTGCTTTTGCCACTTTTGCTTAATTCCAGACCTACTAGACCTTGAGTTTGCATGGCCAAACATACCTGCGGTGGAGGTTGGGTGATACAGCTTTAATCTGAATATGTCATGGCCAGCTAAAAGTGCATAGAATAGAAATTGAAGAGCAATTAGCAGTCTCTACCGCAACAGTGTTCCAAGGCTTTCCTCAGATTATGAAAGGTGTCTGTGGCACAACATAGCTTAAGAAAACTCTGCTTTACAAAATTGCTATGAGAGTTGGGATCACAGCATGTCAACACTCGGTTGGCACTGGCACCGACATACCCAGAATATTTAGCCCAAGCTGACTTGCATTCAGTCACTTGCGTGTCCTGAAGGCTTGCCATGGGTCAGATGTCAGGCTGATAATAAGCTAATCCCTCCCTACCCTTAAGGAGTGCCCAGTCTGATATTGTAAATCTTCAGCTCATTGCTGGACATGATTGCAGCATTATCTATGCCTCAGAGTCCCCATCTTTTAAAAAGAGTAGACATCCTGTGTTTTTTGTCTTATCTGGCTACAGGAGCAGTGATGCACAGGTGTGAAGGTATGGTAGAAGCCAGTTAGCTTAAGGTGTGGCAGGGATAAAAGGCTGCTGGGCCCAACTTTGTATGACTTTTTTTTCCCTGGCAGCTTCCCCAACTAGCAGATTGTTTCAGGATCAAGCGGTGGTGAAAGAGAATGAAGGCAAATATATGTGTGAGTCAAGTAGGTTCTATCCAAAGGATATTAATATAACATGGGAGAAGAGGACCCAGAAGTCTCCCCATCACGTAGTGATTTCTGAGAACATCATCACTGGTCCCACCATCAAGAATATGGATGGTACATTTAACATCACTAGCTACTTGAAGCTGAACTCCTCTCAGGAAGACCCTGGGACTGTCTACCGATGTGTGATACGGCATGAGTCCTTGCATACTCCTGTGAGCATCGACTTTAACCTGACTGCTCCTCGGCAGAGTCTTTCTGGTAAGGGTCTTTCTGGACATTTCTTCTCTTCCCTGCCTTGAGGGACTGTAACATAAGACTTATTCCCACACAGCCCGGGGTCTTAGCTGGGGACTGAAGGGGAAGGAGAGAAAGCTTGGACTGGAAGGACCAAGCTGGGGTCTGGCCTAGCTCAGCCCCAGAGTCAGCAGCCCAGCTTAGGTCCCTACACCTGGGCAGAAGATGGTCTAGAGTGGTGACCATAGTCATCAGGTGGAGCAGGGCGACTTGTCAGCTCATGGCAGCTTCAGGGTTTTGGATGGTCCATATGGCTTGAAATAGGGAACCTGCCAGCTGCTAGGGGAATGGGGACAGTATCCTACCCATGTTCCCTGAGGATAAGGGGCTATCAGGGGCCAGGGACCAGTCCTGCTAGCAGCCCTTCTAGTCAGGCTCTAGGTTCACTGTAAACTGTTGGCTGGTAGGCTGGTAGAGGCTGAATCAATAGTCTTGTCTTTTTTTTTTTTTTTTTTTTGAGATGGAGTTTTGCTTTTGTTGCCCAGGCTGGAGTTCAATGGCGTGATCTCAGCTCACCACAACCTCTGCCTCCCATGTTCAAGCGATTCTCCTGCCTCAGCCTCCTGAGTAGCTGGGTCTACAGGCATGCACCACCACGCACAGTTGATTTTGTATTTTTAGTAGAGATGGGGTTTCTCCATGTTGGTCAGGCTTGTCTCGAACTCCTGACCTCAGGTAATCCGCCTGCTTTGGCCTCCCAAAGTGCTGAGATTACAGGCATGAGCCACCGCGCCTGGCCAGTAGTCTTGTTTTACGGGCTGTGTCCCAAGATGGGGAGGCTACAGTAGAGTGGTTCTGCAAATGCTCAGTGCCTTCCCCAGGCACACTGGATCCTTAAAACACAGTTCACGGCAGACCCACTCCTGCTGGTGGGGTGGGGCTTTTTGAGCTCATATGCCCTGGTCATAGCTCTGGTCTTGGGTAGGGTAGCTCTGCTGGTAAAATGCATCTCCTTGGGTCTGAGAGGAGTAAAGAAGGCAGGGAGTGACTGGGGGCACTGAGGAATGTGGTCAGGCTATGCCAGATGGGGCCCAGGATGGTCCTGGGGAGAGAGGAATTATTCTTGGAAGTAAGGAGTAGGAGTGTGTATGGGTGGTGTGTGCAGGGCTGCAGGGAGGGTATGTGTGTCCACTGGGAGTATGAAATGGAAATATACCTTGCATGTATGGTATGAGGTGTTGTCTGTGTGGTATGCACATAGGAGTAGAAGATGGTGTCCTATTACAGAAGGTTTGAAGATGAGGGTGGCACACTTATGTGGTATGTGGTGTTCATCTTCCATATTTTTGGCAAGCGCTACATACACTGTTCGGTGTGTGGAGGTATATGTGATAGGAATGGAGACGCTGAGACATGTGGTAGAGGGCTGGTGGTTAAATCTCTGACAAGGAGGATGACACAACCACACAGATCCCAGCAGCAGTTGTGTGGTTTCTCTGGCCCTTGCCTGTAGGTTTCCTGTTAATGTTTTCCTTCTCTCTCTGCAGAACCTGAGAAGACAGATGTCTCTTCCACTTATAAGTGGCTTATTCCATTAGCTGTTGGATTGATTTTATTAATTTTATTAATTTGGATTCGTTGGAAAAAGGTAAGGGGCTCCAAAGCAAAGTTCAGCCCTGTGTCTTGGGCTAGGAAAAAGCTTTTAGGGCGGCTGCTGCCAACCTTACGAGACTCAAGGGACAGGCCTGCTGGAGAGGACTTTGTCAGTCCCTCTTCACCATCAGGTGTTGGGAATGTTGGCTCTGTTCCAATCCAGTTTCCTTTCACAGAGGACCTAGCTGTCACATGCCATCTGACCTTTGTATGGTGGTTTGTGACTCTGGGGTGATGTGTTGTAAAGCCTCCCTCTGTTTCTCCAAGTTACTAAGCAAGTATTATATCTCTGTGAATGAACCAGACTTGAGTGTTCAGACCAGGCCCTGAACTATGTGTGGGCTGCTTGTTTTTCTCACACATTTAGAAACTATGGCTCAGAGAGGGGAATTCCTCATACTTTATCTGATCAATAACTTACCATCAGATTTCACTATTTTGACTAAGAATTTCTAACCCTCACTAGGTATTTCTAAACTAAAACATGTTTCTAAACATTTTTATCCCTGACTATGGCCCAAATAGTAAATAAAACAGCTCAAGCTTTAGAGGCCCAAGAGACCTGTGAAAATGTGTTGGTTAAAATAGTTTTAGATAATAAAAGGGCCCTCAATTATTTATGGGCCTGTCAAGGCAAAATCTGCACAACAGCTAGTACATCTCATTATAAATACTTTAGGAGAAGTGGAATAATCAATTAAGAAGAATGGCTCTTTATCTAAAGTTGGCCATTTAGATTCACAGGACTTATTCCTGTTGGATCTAAGACAATGAGAAAACTGGATAAAAAGTGGTTTTCAAATGTTTCTTATGATATTTGTGACTGTTGTCATATTTCTTGCCTTTCTCTGACTCTGATATTCAGGTGCCATTGAGAGAGGAGGAAGGAAGAAACTAGTTAGGCAACATCAGCAATGATACTTATGGAAAAAGAAAACAAATCCTTTATGATCAGCTGGATTCTGCAGTTGTTTGAAAAGATGACTCCAGTCCTTCACCCTTCCCTGCATTCATGTCCATTGCTGTGTAACTCTGCAGTGTCTCCAACCATGTGACGTCTTTCAGCCAACATAAGGAGACAGCAGTGAAGGCGTGCCAGTTCCCAGTGTACGCCCCAAGAGGCCTTGTGTGTCTTCATTTGCTTCCTTGTGTGCTTCTAATGGTGCTGAGAGAAGGACAGGTCCAGACTAGCCTGCTGGAGGATGAGAGATGCTGGCTCCCACATCCTTGTTGCTCCAGTGGAGGCCAGGCTAGATTAGATGACAGCCACCTGACTCCATGTGAGCAGATCTGAGATCAGCAGAGCTGGCAGAGCCAACTCTCAAATACTTGGAAAATACTTTTAATATGTAAAACATTTTAAATATTTATTTTTATTAATACATTAATATTTAAAATGTTTTTTAAAGCCACTGTTTTATACTGGCTTTGTTAACACAGCATAAGCTAAGTGCTACAACTCCTCAGGAACCTGAGCTTTGACCAAAAGGAGTGTGGTAGCCACAGAGATGTGCCTCTGAGGCCCCCTCGAGAGAGAGCCTGTGTGAGGAGTGCAGTCAGCTGACGGGCTCCAGCTGCAGATCTCAGGGATCTGCTTCAGTATTCCAGCTGGTGCCCTGCTCTCCCCGCACTGCTCCTGCCATTGACTGAGCAAGGCAGGAGCTCCGTGTTGGGAGCTGATGCTGGAATACTGAACTACATCCCGAGATCTCCAGCTGCTGATCTCGGGGATCTGAGATGGCCACGACTTCCTCAGAGTTGTGTATTAGGTGCTAGAATAACATCATTTTGTTTGATGTCATTTTGTTATCACATTGATGAAAAAAAAATCAATTCCCAACCTGAGCCACTGGCTCTGTGGAGTTTGCATGTTCTGCATGGGTTTTCATCAGGTACTCTGGTTTCCTCTCAGATCCCAGAGATGAGCACTTTCAGTAAATTGGGGTGTCTAAATGGTGCCAGTCTGAGTGAGGGTGTGGGTGTGAGCATGCCTTACAGCCGGATGCCATCCTCTCCAGGGTTGATGCCCACTTAGTGCTCTGAGCCACTGGGATAGGCTCTGGCCACCCACAACTCTGAACTGGAATCATTGGGTGAATAATTATTTGTTTTTAGTAATTTTTTTTTTTTCAAGACAAAGTCTCACACTCTGTCACCCAGGCCAGAGTGCAGTGGCACAATCTTGGCCTACTGTAACCTCTACTTCCTGGGCTCAAGCAATACTCCCACCTCAGTTTCCTGAGTAGGTGGGACTACAGGCGCAGGTCACCATGCCTGGCTAATTTTTTTGGTGTTTTTTGTAGAGATAAGGTCTTGCCATGTTGTCTAGGCTGGTCTCGAACTCCTGAGCTCAAGCTATCCTCCTGCCTTGGGCTCCCAAAGTGCGAGGATTACAGGCATGAGCCACCGTGCCTGGCCTAGTAATCATTCTTAAATGTATATGTAAACATTTATTTCAGTGTTAAATATTGAAGTGTTTGGTCCTTATTTAGAATGTTGATGTATTTTATGACCAGAAATACGCTGTGAACTTAATTCTTTCTTATAGCTTATGGGAAAATTGGTTTTGTTCTACATTATTTTATTTAAAGTCATAGTTTCCTAGATCCTATCAACTCCATTAAATGAGGACTTACTGTACTGAAGCCTGAGGCTCATCTTAGTCCTCCCTCATTCCCCCTGCCTCTCCCTTCATAGTCAGCCTGCACTGTGGTCTGAGGCTTTCCCCGCTACAGTCTCTCTCCTTTATCTTTCATGGAACCACCCCTAAGTACTCACTTGTACTTCTGACTCCATCTTGAAAGCTGCTTCCTGGAAGATCCAAACTGACACAAGGAGGGACTGAAGGATTCGAATGAGGGAAGTAACCCATTCACCGCTTATTTGAGATGGGGAACTGAAGGACTTTGGCAGTTCCTACACAGAGACAGATGGCAGAGATGACAAGGTTTCTCAGAGAATACGTGAGTAACTGGAGTGACTTTTCCTGATGACCCAGACAGCCTGCTCAAGAGCACACTGTTGGAGCCGCCCTCCTTGGATGGAACCATGGAATGATTTTTATTCTTCTACTTCCCAGGTGAATGGGAAACCAAGGAGACAGTCGGCATTTAACAAAAAGGAATCTGCATCGCAGTCAGAACTGTGTTGCATTTGCTTCTCTCTGGATTACCTTGAAGTTACTCCCCTTCCCGCAATAATAATGGCATTATGAAAAAAACTGGAATTGATCAAATGAAGTCAAGAGTAAACAGAGGAAAGACTACCCAAAGTCTGGTTTGCTTCAGCTGGGGGCTGATGATCTGGGGAGGAGGAGGTTGGGACATATTTGTGCTGCAGGGAACAGTATTTCATGAAGGGGAGGTGTGTGACTAACAAAAGGGTTAACTGGATCCTATAAGCTATAGACAGCGTCTAGGTAGTGCCAACCTGTGCTGCATACCCAAACATTGTTGCTTCCCCCACTGAAGGTAATAAGCTGTGGAGTTGCACAGGCACTTTGTATTACTCGTTCCACTCATTGGCCTTGGTGCCTGCCAGGAACTGAGGTCAGGGGAAAGGGAGAAGTTCAAACTCCTGGACCCAGGTTGGCCAGTCCAGGCAGCCTGCTCTTCACATCACTCCAGAGTTGGACCTGCCCAGAGTGGAACTAGAATAGGGTGTGGGTAGCACCTGCTTCCCCTCCCATAAAGAGTCAGTGCCCTAGGTGGATAGATCTGGCAGGGGGGCTGCCAATAACCCAGAATCCAGCACAAAAGGTACTTCTGGCCCAGCTCCGACTAACCCCACTGTTCTTCCTTTCCCCAGCTTCTTTCAAGCTGGAATCAATCTGTTGTTCTTTGGACCTGAGGTCAACATGACTTTGATGAACGGAATTCATGTCTTCTTTCTAAAGTTATCTGGACACTTGGTACAACACAGAGTGTCTGTTATCTGGGCCTGGGGAGACCTCAGAGGCCCTGGGGAGCCCAGAGACCTGTGGAGTGTCAGGGTGGCTCTCCTCCTGTGAATGCAAGCTCCCTGGGAAAGTTCTCCCTAGAAAAAGATGTGGGGAAGGAGCTCAGATGGACAGAGCCTCCTGCCCGTGAAGAGAGCGTGGGCCCTGGAGAAGCTGCGTGAGTCCTCTCCAGCAGAAGGGCCAGAGGTGCACATTAGTGGGGCTTTGGTGGGTCTCATGGTGACATTGGCTGGAGATGCCGAATCCACAGGTGTTAGGCCTGGGCAGGTTCTAGTGTGCGAGTGGGCTAGTTTTTCTAGAGTAGCACACAGGAAGAGGGTGGCCTGGCTTGCCTTCCCTCTGAAGCTCAGGACTGAGGCCCAGGACACATCTTACACCATTGATATGAGTTGGGGACAGATGGGTAGCAGATGTGCCCAATTGACTGGCTGGGAGAAGAGCCTGGAAGGCAAAGACCTCAGTCTTCCTGTAAGGAGGAGGAAGATGGAGGACTCACCATGCACGTGGGCCAGAAAAAGTGCCAATGAGGTTGTTCTAACTCCATAGGTGTTTTAGACATAATCTAGGCTGTCACAGAACAGCCAAGCCTGCTGCCAGTTTCCAATCTGGGGTCTCAGGTAACCCCAGGGGCTTGCTGAGTTCCACCTTCCCTCTTGCCCTTGGTCTGGAGACAGCTTTCTCCCTGTGGTGAATGTGACACAACAAGGTGCAGCCCTACTAAAAGCTGGAGCTTGGGTCACTGGGACTGTGTGCTGTGGGGAAGAGGGAGAGGGAAGAGCAGGGCTGTGGCATTAGACAGACTTTGACTGAAATCTTGGACCTGCCTCCTACTAGCTGTGAGATCTTGGCAAATTACCTCCTGCTATAGGCTAAATGTCTGTGTCCCCCTAAAATGCACATGTTAAATCCTAACACCCAAGGTGATGGTATTTGGAAGTGGGGCCTTTGGGAGGTGATTAGGTGATGAGGGTGGAGCCCTCGTGAATGGGATTGGTGCCCTTGTGTAACAAGGCCCCAGAGAGCTCCCTCACACCTTCCACCATGTAAGGTTACAGGGGAAAGACAGCCATTTAAGAAGCAGGTCTTCAGCAGACACTGAATCCACGGGCACCTTGATCTTGGACTTCCCAGCTTCCAGACTGTGAATAATAAACGTCTATTGTTTATAAGCCACCCAGTCTATGGTATTTTGTTATAGAAGCCTGAATGGTCGAAGACACCACCCTTTCTGATCCTGTTTCCTCATCTAAAAACTCAAAGGAGAATGGTGCTTCTCTCATAGTCCTGCTGGGCCACAGTGACACGCGGTACTTCCCTTCTCCTTTTCAGGGGCCCTGTAGTCGAGCCAGCTCTGCACATAGCGTGTGGACGGGCTGGACTGCTTCCTCTGCTGTCACGTGATGACTAATGAATGCAGTCCTGGAGGCTGAATATCACAAACAAAATTATCACAAAAGTTCCTGCTGGGCTGAGTAGCACTCAGGTGAACTTCTTTGTCCAGTTGAGGCTAGTGCCATAGAGAAAGGGTACCCCCAGATGGAGGTAGCACCATCAGTGGGCAAGAACACCTTCGCGGAGGAGGGAGGCTTGATCGAACTGCCTCTCTATGCCTGGAGCTTTCCAGCCCCGCCCTGGGTTATGCCTTAAGGCTGGGGGTCTCCCTCAGGTTTGGTGGAAAAGCTAGGACCAGTGGCCCTGATTTTCTCTGCTGAAGTAAGTCTTCTTTGTGGCCAGCAGGTGGTGCTAAGCCCTCAGTTCTGTGGGCTTCACACTCACCAGCAGCTTAAGGTCCCTGGCAGGTGGAGGAAGGTTACTCTGGATGGGGCTCCAAGGATGGTGCTGCCAGCAGGTCCTTATTAGTGAGTCTGGCCCTTCTCCTTGGCCTTAAGGGCAGCCAAGCTGAGTCGCAAGAGCCAGCCTCCTAGAATGCTAGGCTGAGGCTGACTCTGAGTAGCTTTCACCCCTTCACCCTCTAAACCAGAAATGTGTCAGCTCTGCAAGGAAGGGAATCAGCGCTGGGGACTGCATGGGTGCCGGGAGGGGGCAGCTTAGAGCTCAGACCAGCAGCGACAACTTCCTGGCCCCTTGGCCCTGCCTCTGGAGCTGCCTGGGACAGACCCTCACTGATGCCCTGTCTGCAGGCCTCACACTGTAGCAATAACCCTGACTTTGTCCTGTACGCATCCATCCGTTATTCATTCATTCATTTTTCATTCATGTAGCACCTACTCCGTGTAAGCCAGCCACAGTGCTGAGTCCCAGTCCCTGACCTCAGGAAGCCATGGACTTGGGGATGGGGAGAGAGACCCCTAAACGTAGGCAAAAGGAGAATGCCCATAGCATAGGGGAGGGAAGGGACCTTCCTTTCCAGAGAAATCAGGGAAGGTTTCAAGGAGGCATCATTCAGCCTGGATTTTTATGGATTTCAACAGACAGAGATGAGGCCTGGGCAGTCCAGGCCAAGGGAATAACATAAGCGAGGTCTGGGAGGTAGGAAGCTCAACATTATGTGCCAGGAGGGATAGGACAGCGAGGTACCCAGGGAAGTGGGTGGGCAAGTGCAGACTCCTGGCAAGAAAACAGTGGGCCATAAAGCCGGAGAGGCAGTCACAGCCTGAATTGGCTGGCTAAGAAGCTAGCCTTGACCCAGAGGTGATGGGGACTACCGAAGGTATTTCATGGTGGGGGTGGGGGGTGACCCACCCTTCTAAGACCACCCTGGAGGCTGCGTGGCAGATGGATTGCAGTGGGTGAGATGGAGACAAGGAGACCAGGTCACAGGCATTGCCACAGCCCCTAAAATCATAGTCTCAGCTGGGAAGGGGGCACGGTGTGGAAAGAAAGACCCGGCAAATAAACATGACCAAGGGCAAAATAAAAGCACCGTCTCTCTTTAACACTTGTTTGGCCAGTTTTCTCATCATGTAGCTGATTCAGCAGCAATCACAATAGTTAACATTTATTGAGCACTTACTGTAGACCAGGCACTTCAGCATTTTACATGTTTTTCGTTTACTCCCAAAACAATTCTATGAGGTAGGTACTATTAGCATCCGTGTTATAGATGAGGCAACTGAGACACAGAGAGGTTAAGTTACTTGACAAAAGTCATACAGCTAGAGCCAGAATTCAAACCCAGGCAGTTGTCTCGAGAGGGCTCCAATTACTACACTAATGCCTATGACACCTCTACCCCTCTCCCTGGGCACTCCACCCTTCCAGCAAGTCCCTGGGAGTAGAGACAGAGTCCAGGGCTGCAGAGCCTAGTGAGTGCCCAAAGGCTGAGTTGGCCAGACAGGCTGACAGGGCTGGGCCACCTGAGGCAGGAGGGGGAAAGTCCCCCTGAGCTGGGGGAAGAGGTGCCAGCCTTCCATCCCTCCCCTGGCCTCCGTACTAGGGTCTGTGGCGCCTCTTGAAGGGGGTGGCAGCTGCCAGTCCCTGCCTCCCTTCCCACCAGCATGCTTGCTGCTCCCCAGCAAGAAAAGCCCAGAGTTTAGGTCATGAGGGGGAGGCTTTATTGACAACGGAGAAGGCAGAGTTCTAAGCAAGTTCACACAACACTGCTCCAAGGGTCCAGGCGCGGGTCAAACCCGTTAGGACCAAGGGCCTCTTCACCTCAGGGACCTCACTCCCTCCCACCATCCTGAACCTTCCCACACCTTTTCCAGCAACCCAAAGACACCCAACCCCAAGCCACCCTGTGGACAAAGTGAGTGGCAGCCACTGTCGTACAGCCAGGACCAGAGTTGGGCCTAAGGCCTAATCATGTGTGGTGGGCACAGGACACCCTCTCCTCAGCCTCTGGGGACAGGTGGGAAGTAGGCAGGGGCAGTAGCCCCAGCCCACAGAGCCCTCATTGCAGGAGGCCGATGTGGCAAAAGGCAGGAGCACTGGCATCTCCTCCTCCCTGTGCCTGAGCGGGGCTCTGCAAAGCCAAGCCTCCTCAGGTCACCTTCCCGTGCTTCCTCCCCTTCCAGCCCCGAAACTGGCCCTCGGAGGGGAGCCCCGTCAGCCCCAGGCTGTCCCTGTCGGTGTAGGCTTCACAGCACCAATCCTCCAGTGGGAACACACTCTCATCAACTGCTGGCCAGGCCCAACCCTTAGCCGGGTGCTTTTTCAGGGACCAAGGAGAGCTGGGGCCTGACCACAGGCATTTCTTGAAGCCAAAGAAGCAAAGCAGCAGCCCTCAGGGGATTGTTCTTCCCTAGCCACCTGCCCAGTGTGTGGCTGGTCAATTGTGGGGAGCTAGGACTGGCTGGACACACAGCTTTAGGGCCCAGCACCTCCCACAGCCTCTGCAGCCTTGGGCAGGGGAGAGGGGTGAGGCAATCCTGAATTGGGTTGGGAGGAGCAAGGACAAAAATAACCCAGTACAGGTTCCTGCTGAGGCCAGAAATAGCATAGTGACAAGTGCCTTGTAACACCCTGGATGAGCAGCAGGGGGAGGCTGAGCTGAGGCTAGCCCAGCCTCACACCAGGCCCTGGCTGGGCTACATACCATACCACACGGTCTGTGTGTACGCACGCGTGTGGGGGGAGCGGAGAGACCATGGCTCAGGACAGAGAATCCGGAGAGATGCTGAACTTGGGCTTGGCCTTGGCCATGGCCAAGCTACGCTTGCGCAAGGGCCCGCGGGCTGAGGCGAGGGTCAGAGCTTCCAGTAGGCTGTGGTCCTCATCAAGCTGGCGGGCCGTGCAGAGTGGAGTGGGCACTTTGATGGTGTTGCCAAACTTGGAGTAGTCCACAGAGTAACGTCCGTCCTCCTCAGCTACAATGGGGACAAAGCGCTGGCCCCACAGGATCTCATCGGCCAGGTAGGAGGTGCGGGCCTGGGTGGTGATGCCCGTGGTTTCCACCACGCCTTCCAGGATGACGATGATCTCGAGGTCCTGGTGGTGGTGCAGGTCACTGGGTGCCAGGTCATAGAGTGGGCTGTTGGCATCGATGACGTGGTAGATGATCAGCGGGGCCACCAGGAAGATGCTGTTGCCACCCACACCGTTCTCCATGGGGATGTCCACCTGGTGGAGGGGCACCACCTCGCCCTCGGGGCTGGTGGTCTTGCGCACCACCTGCATGTGGATGGTGGCGCTGATGATCATGCTCTTGCGGAGGTCGCCCACACGAAGCATGAAGCAGAGGCGGCCGTGGCGCAGGGCGATCACCGCGTGCTTGCTGAAGATGAGGGTCTCGGCCCTGCGGTGGGCCTGGGCAGTCTTCATGAAGATGCAGCCAAGCATGATGGCGTTGATCATGAGCCCCACGATGTTCTGCACGATGAGGATCAGGATGGCCAGTGGGCACTCCTCAGTCACCATGCGCCCGCCAAAGCCAATAGTCACTTGGACCTCAATGGAGAAAAGGAAGGCAGACGAAAAGGAGTGGATGCTGGTGACACAGGGCTCAGCAGTGCCCTCGTTGGGGGCCAGGTCGCCGTGGGCGAAGGCGATGAGCCACCACACCATGGCGAATAGCAGCCAGCTGCACAGGAAGGACATGGTGAAGATGAGCAGTGTGTGTGGCCACTTGAGGTCCACCAGTGTGGTGAACACGTCCTGCAGGAAACGGCCCTGCTCCCGGATGTTCTTGTGGGCCACGTTGCAGTTGCCTTTCTTGGACACAAAGCGGGCCCTACGCTCGCGGGCGCGGTACCTGGGCTCGGCAGGGTCCTCCGCCAGGCGTGTCAGCACGTACTCCTCGGGGATGATGCCCTTGCGGGACAGCATGGCTCTGGTGACCCCCAGGGAGGGGCTTCCCCCATCAGAGGCACCCCTGGGTCGTGGCCTAGGGCCTCACTGCAGCGTCCTCTCCGTGGGCACCCTCTCACCCTTGGGCTGCACTCAGCCTGTGCTGGCCTCGCTTCTGAGATAACTCCCCACCAGACTCTTCCTCACCTCCACCTGCATCCCACTTCACTTCTTAATATCAGCCTCAGGCCGGGCGCGGTGGCTCATGCCTGTAATCCCAGTACTTTGGGAGGCTGAGGCGGGCAGATCACGACGTCAGGAGTTCGAGACTAGCCTGACCAACATGGTGAAACCCCATCTTTACTAAAAATAAAAAAGTTAGCTGGGCGTGGTGGTGCGCACCTGTAATCCCAGCTACTCAGGAGGCTGAGGCAGGAGAACCACTTGAACCCGGGAGGCGGAGGTTGCAGTGAGCCCAGATCATGCCATTGCACTCCAGCCTGGGTGACAGAGCGAGACTCCGTCTCAAAAACAGAAAACAAACAACAAACAAAACAAAAAACCAGCCTCACCCTTGAGCCCACCTGCCTGCCGCCTAGGGAGCCCCCAACCCTGCCGGCTCTCCACCTGGCCCTGGGTCCTCCCTCAGCTTACCCCGCCAGCTGATCACCCTGGGTCTCCCACTGAGAGCCCGTCTCCTCTCCCAGCCTACCTTCTCAGCCCAGCTCAGAACTTAACACCTCCGGATCTCTCCCACTAACCGGACCTCACCCCCACCTCCGGGTCTCCCGCCTCACCTGCCTGGCCTCCGGGGCTCCCAGGCTCCAGCTCAGGTCCTGGCCACCCCCGCCCGTCTCCCCTCCAGGTGTGCCCGCTATGTCCTACTCCACCCTTCTCGGAGCGCCTCCGCCGCTCTCCGGATCCCCCTCCAGCTCTCGTCCTCTCTGTCTCCTTGGGATCCTGCGTTCTCCGGAGTCACCACCCCACCCGGCTCAATTCCGGCTCCCCGGCACGGCGCGAGACCCGGCGGGGCTGACTCCGAGTCGCGGCCTCCCGGTCCCTGCCGCCCGCCCGTGCCGCGGCCCCCGCTCCGCGCCAGGTCCCGGCCCCGCCCGCCGCCGCCGCTGCACCTGCTCCTGCTCCTCACGCCACAGCCGTCGCCTCCCCGCCCCCCTGCCGCCGCCCGGGCGCTCGCGGCTGGCCGTCCTCCCGTCTGTCTGTCCGTCCGTGGGTCCGTTGTGGGTCCGCGGAGACCGACCTGGGCTAGGCGGGGGTCTAGGACGGCGGGAGGGGGGCGCAAGAGGAGAGAAGCGGGGCCGGGGACCGCCAGGGGGAGCCCGACCTGCTCCGGAGCCGAGGGGGCGGGGCCGGAGCAAGTCCCACCCCTCCCCGCCCCTCCCGCCCCCACCCTCCGCCTCCCTTCCCCGGACTCACAATCTGGCCTTCGGAGTTTTTCTGATCCGCGGGACCCAGAGGTTCCTCCTGCCCACGCTCTACGAAAGTAGGGGGCTGGGAGGAATCTGTGACCCGCCTTCCCAGTCTGGGGCCGCTGCCCTGTCGCCCTGGCTCCCCTCCCCCAATATCCCCATCCGTATTTGGGTCAATTATCCGCCTCTCGGCCGCTCCAGGTTTGCAGGTTCCCCGGGAAAAGAGGCACTGAGAGGTGGCGCCACAAATCCCAGGGCTGGGGAAAATTAGGCGGTCCGAGGACTTCTCAACCCACAGCTTCTTTTCTTTGGGGGATGCTCTTAATCTTAGTCTTGAATCCTTTGACAATCTGATGGAAGCTCAGACTCCCTCCCATAAAAAAAAAAAAAAAAAAAAAAAAAAGGGGTCTCGGCAGGAAAGGAGCACAGTTTAACACCTGCTACTGCTGTCGGGCAGCCTGGGCGGCTCCATCTTCTCAACCATTCCGGCCCTCCTTTAAAGGTTTGAGCCGAGGGCACTTGCTTTACACTTTCTCACACCTGTCACCTGACTTCTTCCACGTTAGGCCATGAGTGGTATGCCTGAGCTGTGTGTTAGGGCTGCCTCGGGCACTGGGGGACCCAGGCTCTTGTCCAGGCATGGTGGTGTTTCTGTTCAGGCATCAGCCTGAGGCTGCCCTGTGGCATGGACCCCGGTTTTCAGATGGAAGGAAAGCCTGCTAGATCTCTGTTGTTGGGAGAGTAACGGCTTTACCACTCTCTGCGGCTCAGATCCTTATGGAAGAGCCCCTGATCATCTGCGGCCATTTTGTTGGAGTGGAGGCTTGAGACAGGGGCTGGAGAGGGCAGCGTGGGTGTGGGCCACAATGGAGGCAGGATATGCATTTTATGTTGGATTTTCCTTTCTCTCCCTACCCACTAGCAGGCGGAGCGAACACCACTACAAAGGATGAGTGTGATCATGGGCTGTATTAACAGAGATGCAGTGTCTAGGAAGGGGAGGGTAAAATGAGATGAGCAGAGTGGGAAGCTCAAGGAGACAGGGTTACCTGGGGGAATCTCTGAGGCAACTACAACTGTCCAGCCATCAGAAAAGGAAAGTCCCCCGGGGGTTTGGGCACTATTGTAGAAACACCTGGCTTTGAAGGAGGATAAACTAGTAGTTTTTCGTGGCCCAAAGGGTAGAACCAAGACACTAAGTGAAACAGAGGCAGGCTTTGGTTTCACATATGCAAGAGTCAGTTCTAATAACAATAACCGGAGATAAGCTACATCTGTGGGGTACCCAAGTCAAGCCGGTGGGCCATGAGGGATGTTATAGAGGGATTTTGGGCCAGGATGACCTTGGGCATCCCTGCAACATTTCACTGTGGGCCCAGCCCTGCCCCTGCTTCTTCCCTTCAATCCGTCAGGGTGGGATGGATTTGGAGTAGTGGTAGGCATGTGGAGCCCTCTTTCTGCTCCCCGGCTCCACTCCTGGGAGATCTCACAGTGGGGGAAGCTGCTGGGCCCCTGGGGAAATCTCAGAGGTAGAAAGGTTGGGTTCTGCCTTGTAGTGCGGCCTTGAGGCCTCACCTCCCTGCTGCTCACCCTACTGGGAGGGTGAGTCCCCTATCTGAAGGGCTCAGCCTCTCCTTTTGCTCCATCCTGCACTTGCTTATAGTCATCTCCACCAAACACTGAACTTGTCAAGTCCCTTTCTTGCTCAAAACCCTTCTCCCTTTTTGTCCATGGGCATACCCCACACTCCTTGCCCTGGCATTCAGGGCTCTCTGATATGATGCCCTCCCTACTGCTCTCATCTTTCTCCCACCTCCCTGATCAACCAACACTCTTAACACACTTCCACCATCACTCCTTACCTCCTGCTGTCCCCATCTGCCACCCCAGCCCTTTCTCTGACTTTCTCCCTATCCAATCCCTATCCCCCACAATGTTTAACTCAAATTTTGTCTTTTCCATGCAGCCTGCCAGGCTTTACAGAGCTCTTCCTTTCTGAGCTTCTCTGGCTCCTGGAACATCCACAGGGGTCTGCACTGGACCTACCTCCAATAACTGGTGGGCTTTTCTTATATTGTGCCTCTCTGATCCTCTTGCAGCCAAGGGGATGCAGGTTGGAGACTCTTAGGTCTGCACCCCAGGGCTTGGTGCAGCCAGTACTGCAGATGATATGCAAATGATCATAAAATGAGATGCAAATGAGCACCTGCCATTTCTTGGCCGAGGGCAGATGTGCAGCCTTGTTTCGTGATGCAGAGGAAGTCAGGACAGCTGCTGTTTCAGTCTCCCTGGTGTCTGGGAGACACTGGTGTCTCCCAGACACCACCTGGCTGGCCTGTGGCTCATGCGCTGTGCTTTCCCTCAGAAGGACCACCCTTCTACTTCTGAATGCCCCTGCTTGGGGGATGGAGATGGAGACATGATCCAGGCCTAGCCAGCCAGTGTATGCCACCCCTCTGATCACAGTGGGGTAGGGATGGGAATGTGACCCAAGTTGATCCATTGAGATTTGCTCCCAGACTTTTGCTGGAACTATTGGGAAGGAGTATCTGTTTTGCCTCTTGGGTTGCCTTGGGGCAGGATGTAAGCTAGAGCTGCTAGTAGCCATCTGTCATAAGGGAGGGAAAGGAAAATGGAACCCAGAAAGGAAGACGCATCCTGGGTGGATGTCAAACACCTGGATCCAGCCATGCTTGGAGTAGTATACCTCTTAGCCTTGTCAGTCACACACTGCAATAACTTCAGTTTCTGCTTAGGTGACTTTGAATTGGGTTCCTGTCATTTTCAATTGAAATAGTGTTAATCCAGATTTTAATTCAAGAATGAAAGTGAGAAGAAAGGAGACCAAGCTGTATGGAGATCTGTTAACTTATCTGATAAACTCATTGCAGAAATGCTATCACCCTTGCTATGGACATAATTGTGTCCCACCAAATTCACAGGGTGAAGCCTAATCCTACAATGTAACTATTTGGAAATAGGGCCTATGAGGAGATAATTAAGGTTTAATGAGGTCTTAGGGGTAGGGCCCTAATCCAATATGACTGGTGTCCTTTTAAGACAGAGAGAGAGAGCAGGGATGCATGTGTACAGAGCAAAGGCCATGTGAGCACACAGCCAGAAGGTGGCCCTCTGCAAGCCAAGGAGAGAGGCCTCAGGAGAAACCAAACCTGCCAACACCTTGATCCCAGGCTTCAGCCCTCAGAACTGTGAGAAAAAAATGTCTGTTGTTAAAGCCACCCAGTCTGTGATATGTTGCTGTGGCAGCCTGGCTAATAGAGACCTCATTTCACAGGTAAGGAAGCAGACTTTTGCCCACGCTCACACAGCTTCTGAAGGTCTGCCTGATGCCAAAGCCAGGCTGGTTCTACTGAACCCACCATCCACCGCCAGCCCCTGCCCACCAGACTCACGGCCTCTAGTAGGAAATAATCAAATCTCTTTATTTACAAGTGATTTACAGTTAGAAAACCCAGGCAAGGGTACGGGTAGGGTCGGAGTATGGGATGGCACTTGGGCTCTGGCAGGTCACTTGTCTGCACGGACGAAGGAGGCGAAGACGCTGTCCTTCCGGCTGAGCAGCTTCTCTGGCTTATCAAACTCAAGGATGGCGCCCCGCTTCAGGACGATCACCAGGTCTGCACTCAGGATGGTGTGCACTCGATGCTGGGCAGGGCAGGAGGGGACGGGTCAGGATGGTGGGAACACCTCCCACGGTGGGAGCCACAGCAGAGGGTGGCCCTCCTGCAGCTTGGAGGAGGAGGATGAGGAATATGGCCAGAATGTCCTGTCTCTGTGGGGACTGCACTTTCCTGGGGTGGATGTGACTACAAGCCCTCCATCCATTAATACCACCCTTTTCTCCTCTCCAAGTCCCAACTCTACCCCACCTCCAGGCTTCAAGGCTCAGAGAGCCTCCACAATCCCTCCCCCACTTCTTATGGAGAAGTAACCCCAGCCTAACGTACAAGGCCTTGGGACAGGGGCAGACCTTGGAACCTGGAGACAGAGAGGGGAGGTCTGAGGGACGTACAGGGGCAAAACCCCCCGCCCCAAATCCTGCAACCCAGGCACCCTGCATGCCCTCCAGACCCCTGGCCCTGAACTGCCTGCTTCAGGGTCCTTTCTTGATTCCTGGGACCAGGCAAGCCCAGGAACAGTGCACTGATGACAGGCACAAGAGGCCGGTCCTGTCCCTGGGTGTCCCTCTGCACCCCATCAATGGGCCCCTTACCGCGATGGTGACCACGGTGCGGTCTGCGAAGGCTGTCATCACCACCTTTTGGAGGATGTTTTCCTGCCAAGTGGGGGCAACAGCTGTTGGCTCACCTGCCCAGTGGATGGGGTCTGGCCTGGCTTGGGGGATGTGGAGCCCAGGTTTGTGGTTCAGCTCCCATCTCATCCCGATCCTAGTCCCACCCCCACCCCACAGGACTGAACAGGTTCCCAGCACTCAGGGACTGGACTCAGCCTGTTGGGGGCTCAGCTGTGTGTGTGTATGTAGGTTGTGGTTGTGGCTGTGCGTGCTGTTGTGATAGGTGACAGTGTGAAGTCTGTGTGGGTCTGTGGGCAGCTTATGTTTGTGTTTGCGTAGTGTTTTTGTGTGTGCGTGCGTGTGTGTGTAACATTCCCTAAGGCTAGACAGAGTCAGGGTCCCCCAGCTCTTTTCACTTTCTGCGACATATAGCATTTGATGTTAAAAGCAACTTGAGCCTCAGGGCTACTTTGTGCAAATTTCTGCCTAGCATCCCACTAAACCCTCTCTAAGGCCACCGTCCCATGGAGGTGCCCAGGACCAACCGTGGCCATGTCAATGGAAGCTGTGGCTTCATCCATGATGAAGATGCTGGTCTTCCTCACGAAGGCCCGAGCCAGGCAGAACAGCTGCCTCTGTCCCTGGCTGAAATTCTCCCCGCCTTCTGTGATGATGGCATCTGAAAACAGCCCGGGGAGAGGAAGTAGGACTGAGTTAATCTTGTGCTGTGAGTGGAGCAGATGGGATGGCTTGGGGGGGCTGTTGGAAAATGTGTGTATGAGGGCAAATAGGTGGGTGTGTGTCTGAGAGCACAGGTGTGTGCAGGGCTGGTGTACCTGACACAACAATGTGGAGGCCGTCTGCAGGGACTGCAACGAGAAGGGCACCCCTGGAGATGTGTGCTGCTGTGGCCCTGGACAGTTCTGGGAGGGGGCGTGGGCATTGAGTGCTACACTGAGTGTGTATGTAGTGTGGGCCTTGGTAGGGTGATTCACTGAAACCAAGGCTTAGCCACCCCCAATGCTCCAGGAGCTGCAGCAAATATACCAAGGCTTTGCCAATCACCAGTGGACTTGATGAGTGACCTGTGTCTATGATTGCCCAGTCCCTCTTCTCCTCCCCTAAGGCAGAACTGGGCAGGCAGGTGGATGGGGCGGGGCAGGGCTGAAGATGCCGCCGTGGCATGGGGAACTTGCAACCTCTGTCTCACAAGGATCCCTGACTGTACCCACTGTACCCTGAAGGAGGAGCCAGACCCTGAACTGACCAGTTGTGTGACCTGGGGCAAGACACCTGACGTCTCTGGGCCGCTGAATAGTGAGAAGTAGGTCTAAATGGTCCTGCTGGGCTTCAGACTCCAAACTTGGGGCAAACCTGAGACACGGGCTTCCGTCTCCCTTCCTTACAGGGTCCTCAGGTGCCCAACCAACCCGGCTGCACAGCCAGGAGTAGTTACCAAGGCCTCCTGGCAGGGCCTTCACCACCAGCTTCAGCTGGGCAATTTCCAGGGCCTCCCACAGCGTGCTGTCTGAGCACTTCCTCTCCGGGTCCAGGTTAAATCTGGAAGTGGCACAGAAAGCCCCAGTAGGGAGGGAGCAGGGTCCTGCCTGCATCCCCAGGAGGCAAAGAGGGCAGTGAGTGAGAGTGGACTGAGTTGGAGGTCTGGCTGGGAGAAACACTGAGGTGGTGGCAGTAGGTGGGGGACAGCATCTTAGATCCATGGGTGGGGGATCGCCTTCCAGAGCCTGCCTGGGCCTGATGGGATGGAGAAGGGCATGAGCAGGAAACGCCTCTGGGATCCTGGTCTCCCCTAGCCCCCTCCTCTTTGTGTTCCAGATCTGATGGAACTAAGCTGGCTTGGGCTGGGTGGGCCTGAAGGGTGGTGGGGCTCACCGGATGGTGCCGCTGAAGAGAACCGGGTCCTGCAGGATGATGGAGAGGCGTGAGCGCAGGGTGTGCAGTGGCAGTTTGGCGATGTCAATGCCATCAATGATGATGCGCCCTGTGTGGGTCCCAATGAGGGTGCAGGGGAAGGCGGTGACTGCTGGGCCTCCTGTCATGTCTGACCATGTGCCAGGGCTGAGGCCTCATCTGGTGGCTGTGGGTACACATGGGGTGCCCGCCTTACAACTCACCTTCGAACGTGTCCACCATGCGGAAGAAGGCAAGAGAGAAGGAGGACTTCCCACTGCCTGTGCGGCCGCAGATCCCAATCTGGAAAGAGAAGCAGGCACTGCTGCTGGGGGTCTGGGGCTGCTGGGAGTAGCCTCTAGTGCTAGCTCTGGGTGTGTGTGCGGGTGTGGGAGGTCACAGGGTTCCTTTTTGTCCTGGTTTTCTGACCAGCTTTTCTTTGGACACCACAGGTTTGGGCTTGTTTCCTGCAGTGGGTCCAGAGAGGGCTCACACGGGACCGGCACGCAAGTACGGGCATGGATGTCCATTTGCCTGGGCCTTGGTGTGGGTCTGGGTGTGCCGGGTACTTGGCTGCAGGAGAGCTGGGGGCACTGGTGTGTCTCTATGGGTGTGAGTGTGGCAGGAGGACACAGGGGCAGCTGAGAGTGGTATGCAGGGATGCGTCTGTGTGCACCGCCTTACACTGGAGCCACCTCTGATCCCATTGCTTCCTGGCCCTTGGGTACCAACAGAAATTACAAAACGGAGACAGAGATAGTGACACAGAAGGATGAGAGAGGCAGGGACAGAGGTACATCCCAAGGTCAGAGAATGACATGGACGGTCACAGCAAAGTGAGACAGAGACAGAGGGGGAAACGAGAGGAGAGCTGGGCCAGGGCCATAGGCAGGGGCTCTCCCCCAGTACAAGGGCGGCTTCACTGTCTGTCCCCAGGTCTCTGCCCTGAAGGTCAGGGGCAGTGCCCTAGGGAAAGCCCCTGACCAGTCGCAGAGAGGGAGGCCCTGACAAAGACCGTGCAAGCCGGGGGAGTCCAGAGTGTCATCTCCGTGGTGGATGAGTGAGGAGACAAGGTCTGAGGGCAACACTGGGGGAAGGGAATAGAGGGAGAGGAAAGATGGGCCCCCATAGGCCCAGGGCAGGAGACTGCTATGTCTGAATAGTGAGAGGCCTTGGCCCTGGAAGACCATGAGGTGACTGCGAAGCCGTCCAGCTCCATGCATGCCCCATCCCCTCTTCACGCCTGTCCTGCAGCATTGGGTTGGGCCTGCGCTCTGACCTTCTGTCCTGGGGAGATGAGGGCGTTGACATGCTTCAGCACTGGCTTCAGGGAGCTGTCATAGCGCACGCTCAGGTTCTGGATCTGGATCCTCCCTTGGTCTGGCCAGTTCTTTGGGATCAGCGATGGTGCTGGGGGCCAGGCTGGGCTCAGCCACCAGGCGTGGGCCACAGCTAGTATCCGAAAGTGCCACCCCATCCCCAGGCTCTCTTGTGGTCCCCAACCCAGATACACTCCTCCCTGGGCTCTTCCCCACCCCTCTCCCTGAGCCCCTCACCCAGGAGCCCCTCGTAGCTCTCTGCCTCAGTTTTCAGGAGCCCGTGGATGCGCTTCACGGCGCCCAGCTGGAGCTCCATGTCTGCCAGGTTCCTCACCATCCAGTTGAGGTAGTTGGAAACCTGTGGGGAGCAAGCCAGTGGCACATACTCTGTGGTCACTTAGTTCTGTCCTCAGCCACCAGGATGGCTCTTCTTAAGGCTGGAGAGGGGCCAGGGCCCCAGATTCCTTTTGCTGCCATCAGCTGCCTGCTCAGAGCAGCACTCCCTGGAGGCATGGGGAGAGTCAGTCATGTGGCTCCCCACCCTCCACCTGTCTGGGGCCTGGGGCTAGCCGGTCAGCCTTCCTGCCCACTGTCCCTCTGGCATCAGATGCAAATGAGCTTGGGGTAAGGCCTGGGGGTGTCTCCTGTCTCCAGTGGGGAAGATGCTCCAGGAGTGCTGGCGTCTGACCCCTCCTCTGCCCTAGCCCACTGCCACTCACCATTAGGGCATAGGTGAGGCCCAGGCCCACCAGGCCAGCAGAGAGCTCCCGGTGCAGGGAGTTGGAGATGGAGGTCACGGCCGCGATGAGCACCACACATGCACCGATGTACTCCTGCGGAGGGAGAGGAGCTGGCCTGGGCGTTTGGGGGTTGGAGCCACAGGCCCCTGTTCCACCTCACTCCCTTTTGGAGCAAAGAGCAGCTCAGCAAGACCTCCACCCCAACCCTGCAACTCACGCACACATCATCAGACACACACAAGGGCTGCAAAGACTGGAGCCCCAGGAGCCAACATGTCCCACAAGCTCATGCCCCCCGACCCCCCAGCCTCTGCACACCCTTTAACACACACGCCTCAGCTGGCCCACAAACACACACAATGTGGGTGTCATATGACCCATTGCAGATACGCATTCACAATTATTCTAGCCACTGGCACACACCTCAGATACACAAGCCGCCAGGCAGTGATATGGGGAAAAGGAGTGCAGGCTAGACACTAGGAGGACCACCAGCGCTGGAGGAAGCAGGAAGGCTTGGTGTCCACACGATCTGGTATCCTATCCTCTCTTTCATTCCCAGGTCCCTGTGTGCTCTTGCTCTGGCCCCACCCTGCTATCAGAAGCCCTCTGCGGGGGCCAGGGTAGGGGGGAGTAGCACTTGCCATTCGGACTTCCAGCCATCTGTTGGCAGCCGTGAGGAAGAGGGAAGCAATGTTGTTGGAGTCTGTGTATTCGAGAAGCTTCTGCTGGAACCGGGCCTCGTACCTGGAGGGAGAATGAGAAACTCCTAAGGGAACAGTGTTGGTCCACATAGCTCCTAGGAGTCTCCCTACCTGCAGAGGGAGACACCAGGGCCTCTCCAGTCCCCAGACATGCCACCGTGGCCACTTCATCCCCTCTGGAATGTCCGCCTTGCTCCTTTCTGCTTATTCAAACCTGTCCAGAGTCCCTACCTCCTCCAAACTCTTGTTTTCACCCCAAGACCCATTTTCTCTAGGTCTTTCCCGTTATAATAAGGAGCACCGCCCTTTACCTGGTTTCTCACCCAGGAATCACCTGGATTCACATTCAGCCCCTTGGCAAGTCCTCTTATGTCTATCTCCAAAAGAGTCCTTGCCTCCCTCCCCCTCTATCCTGCTTCCCGCCCACCACAAACTCTCACCTGGACTACTGCATGAGCTTCCTGAATACATCTACCTGCTGTCTCCCTACAGTTCACGCTCCACACAGTGGCTGGCGTAATCTATGTAAATCACAAACCGTGTCCTCTCCCCACTGCTTAGAATATTAATGACCTCCGGCCAGACGCGGTGGCTCACCCCTGTAATCCCAGCCCTTTGGGAGGCTGAGGCGGGCGGATCACCTGAGTCAAGAGTTCAAGACCAGCCTGGCCAACATGGTGAAACTCTGTCTCTAGTAATAATACAAAAATTAGCTGAGTATGGTGGTGCACACCCATAATCCCAGCTACTTGGGAGGCTGAGGCAGGATAATCACTTGAACCCAGGAGGTGGAGGTTGCAGTGAGCCGAGATCACCCCACTGCACTCCAGCCTGGGTGACAGAGTGAGACTCTGCCTCAAAAAAAAAAAAAAAAATTAATGACCTCCCACTGCTTATAGGATGAAGAACCCCCTCCTGCCAACCTAATTCCTGCCACAAACACCCCACACACTATGCTGCACCCAGTCAGCCTTTTAAAAGCTCTGTGACAATACTAAAGTCTTCCCTACCCCAGGGCCTTTGCATACACTATTCCCTTTGCCTGGAAGGCTTTCACCCTTGCTCTTAATAAGGCTGGCTCAACTCAAGCTTCAGGCCTTACCTTAAATGCTGCCTCCTCAGAGAGGCTCTTCCTGGCCACTACCTTACTATAAAGTAGGTTTCCTCTATTATTCTCTGCAACCTGTTTGCTCCACAGTATCTGTTGTACATGCATTTCTCTAGCTGTTTATAATCATCTCCCTCAATAGACTGTAAATTCCATGAAGATGGAGGCCATGTCTGTTTGATTCACCAATGTATCCCAGTGCCTGGCACTATCAATAAATATTTGTTGGATGAATGCATGGCACTCCCCCGACCCTCTGAAATAGATGAAATCTCTCTGTCCAGGGAACTCTGGAGGCTTCTTTCTCATCCTTGGGTCCTCATCATGTTTTCCCTGAGTTGCTGTGCATGGACCTGCCTCCTCCCTCTGACCAGCCTGGGCTGCGGTCATCACTCTCCTTGGCCACTTCCCTCAGACCTTGCTGACATAGGAGATGCAGGAGCACTTGTTTGATGATGGAGGAAGGAATGAAAGAAAAACTGTCTCATCATCGCTGGTTTGATAGGACCAAACTTAGGGGACACACAGGCACCCAAGACGTATCTTACTGGGCATTTGCTTTTCACTCCTGGAAGGTGTTTGTTCAGCTTTGATTGTCTCTGGGTGGAGAGAGGGCATGTGTCTGAGGGGAGTGAAGGGAGGCTCTGAGGTGGGAGAGAGCATTGCTCCTGCATACCTCCAGGGTGGAGATGTGTGGGAGGGTGACGTGTCTGAGGCGAGTGTGAAACCATGCCTGAAGGGTTCGAGTAAGTGCGCGTTGAAGATGTGTGTGCATCAGGGCACGTGCACGTTATAGGACTGTGAGGCACTCAGTGTATGTGGGTCTCAGGACTGCGTGAGTTGAGGGTTGGCAAGTATGAGATGGGAGCTTCTGCCACAGGCATGCGACAGTGTGTCTGAGGACTGGAAAAGAGCCCCAGCTCGCAGCCATGTAAACCCAGGTTGGAGCCTGAATGTCACAACTTCCTGGCTATGTGTCAGGATTGAGACTCAGTTTTCTCATGAATAAAATGGGGAAGTGAAAGTTCCTATATGAACGAAAATAACCTCCGGGCCCACCACTGAGCCCAGTGCTGGGCACTCTTGAAACTCTTTTGGGAAAAAATGAAGTCTCTTAGGAAAGCCCAGAAGGTCAGGCAAACCTGAGTTCCAAGCTCAGCGCCAGCCCCCGCAGTCTGTGTGACCTTGGTTTGATTACCCAGCCTCTCTGGGTCTCGTTTCTGCGTCTGAAGAATGTGGTGACTCGTACCGATGTTATGCAGTTCTTGTGAGGATTAAATGTAATGATGCACATACAACACTTAGCACGGTGCCTGGCACGCAGTAAGTGGGCAATCAATAAATGGTAATAGCTCTCAACAGGCTGCTGGGTTAAAGCCAATGCATTAAACGTGTACGGGGTTGATTAAAAAGCCTTTCATTCAAATTTAAAAATCATTCACCGTGTCAGTAGGGTGTGGAAGACCTCACTGGGTAGCAGTGACTCTGGCTGACCACAGGTTTGGCCCGATAGGAGGCTGCTTACTGGAAGCTGGGATCTGCATACAAGGGGATCTGGTCCACTTTAGAAGAGTCACCATCTCTCTACCCCAGGGCCCTTTGAGACACCAATTTAGAGAGGGAAATCATCAAAACTTAGAGCAAAGGCTAGGCTCAGTAATGTGGAGGGACCTGGAAGTGAAGGAATGGGAGAAGTTCAGGCTTGAGAAGAGGAGACTGGGAGGAGACTATAGAGTCATAATCCAGTCCCCAGGGAGCTTCTTTGTGGAAGACACAGCATGGTCTTGTCCAGGGGTGAGGGATGTCCAGGGAGCAGCGCCAAGGCCAAGGCAGAGCTTTGTTCTGCTCTTCTTTACCTAGACAAGATCCCTAAGAGGTGGCTTTCCACTGGCCCTAGGTGCTTCAGGGAGTGGGCAGAGGGGCCTGGGTACCTCTCCAGGGCTGAAGCTGGACTTCAGGGGTTGGGGGAGGAGATGTAAGCCTCTCTGGGCCCTTGGCTGGCCCTTGTGCCCTAGGGTTACTCCTGGACACAGGGCTTGATGTCTCATGGTTACTGTCACACTTCGTGCAGCTGTGCCACCCTAAAAATAACCTATTATCACTCTCTGCGTGAAGATGAGAAAAGAGCCCAACTATGTGTGTCAGGGGTCTCTGGCCTGCCTCACTGAAAGAGAGATGCCCCAGGAGATCAGACAGGCCCTTGGGAAGTGGGGAACAACAGCTTCCTCCACTTGCCAGGCAGCCTCAGATGCTCCTGTCCACCTCAACATCACCACTCAGGATAGTGAGAGGATGGTAGGGGCACTGAAGTTTTCAGGAATTCCTCCAGCCTGGTGAACTCCTGCCCCTCCTTTGAGTCTTAGTTCTGATGACACCTCCTCTACAAAAACCTTCCCTGACTGTCTCTCTTCTATGCTCCCACAGCCCTTGAATCCGCTTTTTTCAGAGTACTTGTCACATGGGTTTATCCTGGCCTGCCCAAAGTCTGGGCTCTAAATGCCTGCAGGGCAGTGGCTCATTTGACTCATCTTTTTAGTGCCTGGCATGGGGCTTTGCACATGGTCGGGGCTCAGTAAATGTTAGTTGCATGAGCAAATATGTTCAGGTCTGGGCTTTGTGGTACCTTACACAGAACGGGTATAGAACATCTCTGCACCTCAGTTTCCTTATCTGTGCAGTGGAAATGACCATTCTCAGCACCGAGGGTTGCAGTGCAGAATGAGTGGGATTGGCCTGTACAGTATTGAACATAGTGTTTTGCACACAGGAGCTCCTTAATAAAAGAAGGGCTCATGGTGGCCTGCACCTAAGGCCCTTTCTAGCATTGATACATGAAGACTTGTCCCAGCTTTGTTTTTTTTTCATACTCTGCCTCATAGAGGCCCTAGGCTTGTCTACAGAGCTGGAATTTTCCTCTCTAGAACATTCAGTGGGAGCCCACCTGGCCTGTCCCTGCTGGTGGATATCCCTTGGGCCTTGGGGCCTGAGGTGGCTTGAGAGAGACGTGTCCTTGGCCTTCCTAAGTGGAGCCCTGAGAATCAAATCTCATGGCCTGTGCCCCTGGCCCCACCCCTGTTCCACTCCTACCTTGGGGGAATGTGGACTCATACCTGAAGGCCCGAATGGTGGTGAGCCCTTCCACAGTTTCAGCAAAGTGCGAGAGCAGTGGAAGCTGGGTGGTGTCATCCAGCTGCTGCAGGTCCCTATGGTGGGGAACAGAGTGGAATAGTTAAGAGGGCAGGCTCAGGGCTCGGCCTGGACTTGAAGCCTAGCTCCACCTGCTACTGCTGTGTGGATGAACGGCCTCACCTCTCCAGGCCTTAGCTTCTTACCCGTGAAGGGGGAAGACAGTGACTCCAGCCCATCAAGCTGTTGTGAGCACTGAATGAGATCGTTTATGTACAATGCTTACACACAGCCTGAAGTGGGGCATAGTTACTGCTTTCCTGAGTATTGTCCACCCCAGGTGGCCATCTGTCCCTGTACTTCTGTGCACAGCCTCGAGCTGAGCTAAGGCTGGGCAGGCAGTGTTAGTTCCATTTTACAGGTGAACAAGCTGAACCTTGAGACAGCTGGCCAAAGGAACAGAAGACCAAACTCAAAGCATTCAACTCCGTCTTCCACTTACCCCATCAAGGAGCTCTTTAGACCCTGGCCAGTGATGTGATGAAATGATAGGTTTCATCTTGGGGTAAGGCCAGAGGCTTCCATGGCAGCAGAATTGCCTCCTGCTCCCCAAAGCTGCACTTTGACAAGCACATCAGTGACAGGGAGGCCAATTTGGAATGCAGGAAGTTGATTTCCCTGATAAACTGTCTCCAGGGTCAGAGTGGGTGCCAGAGAGACCGGGCTATTTCTCTGGCAGAAGAAATGAACTTTGTAGAACAGCTTGTGCAGCACTTTGAAAGCCACTGTAATTTTATGAGTGCCAACAAGCTATGTTGCTCGTGTGGGTGTCGGGCCATTCTGGATCATCCAAGCAAAAAGCCATTTATACAAATGTTGATCCTTTGGGACAGGTAATTGTGGCCAAAATGCATCTAAATTTTATTATTTATTATTGCTAATAAGTGTCTCGACTCTAGTTTCTAGCCAACTATATGCCCTTGGGAAAGGTACTTAACCTTTCTGACCACAACCTGCAGTCAGAAATATATTTTATCTCACAAGTCAGTACTCACACACCTACATGACCAAAACAAAGGTTTCATGAGGCAAAGTTTGCTGTTACTCTATGAATACAGTCTGATGTTTTCTGTTCTATTTCATTTTTTAAAAAATGCTGGTTGTGATCCATGATACTGATTTCATGACCCACTGATGGGTTGTAATTGGCAGTTTGAGAAACACTGGCCTAGAGGTTCTTTAATTTTTTTCCTACAATTCTTTGAATCTATGACTTTAGCAGAATCACTCTCAGAAAGAACTCCCTAGAGAACATTCTTAGAAAATGTTGATGAGGAAAGACGTGTGAATGGATCCAAAGCTCACGAGGGCAAATGTGATCCATGAGAATGGCTGTGAGAGGCTCCCTCAAGTCAAGGCTTACAGCTACACTCTGGACTCACATGTGCTGGCAGATGTTATCGTAACAGTGCTTCAATCAGGTGCCCTCCGATTTCATGCACTGGCAATCAGCCTGACCACTAGAATGACGCAACCCTCCTGGGAAGCACGTTGGCAAAATGAATGAAGGGCATAAAATGTGCATTTATCATGACCTAGCAATTCCAGTCCTGACCATATCTCCCAAGGAAATAATTCAGATGTCAACCTCAGTGTGTGAGTGTGTTGGCAGACTATTATACTAGGGTAGTGGAATAAAATGTGGATATTTCTATTTCCTTCATTTCTGTTTTTTGCTTTTATTTTTTGGAGGGAACATGACCCTACTACTTCTATAACGATGAGTCTAGCAAACTGCACATTGCAAAGCACCTCCCACCCATCACCCCTGAGGCCATCACCTGGACGCCACCCGGAAGTACTTCTGGATGAAGTAGCACACGATGGCCAGGGGCAAGAGGGCCAGGAGGAACACAGGTGTGACATAGGAGATGACGGCCAGGGCTGAGACACAGAGCAGGGTGGAGCGGCTCAGGCACTCCAGTGTGGATGGGATGTGCTGAGGGAGACGAGGGGGAGAGAGTGAGGTGAGTTTTGGTATTAACTGTGTTTAGAGTGCTACCGGCCATCATGTTTTGCTCTCACTTTATTTTTTGATCCTTTATTTTTCTGAGACCGAGTCTCACTGTTGCCCAGACTAGATGTAGCAGCGTAATCTCAGCTCACTGCAGCCTCTGCCTCTCGGGTTCAAATGATTCTCCTGCCTCAGCTTCCCGAGTAGTTGGGATTACAGGTGCCTGCCAACACACCTGACTAATATTTTTGTATTTTTAGTAGAGAAGGGATTTCATCATGTTGGCCAGGCTGGTCTTGAACACCTGGTCTCAAGTGATCCGCCTGCCTCCGCCTACCAAAGTGTTGGGGTTACAGGAGTGAGGCACTGAGCCCGGACTTGCTCTCACTTTATTATAGGCACACATCTTATCTTTCCAGCTACAAGGTAGACTCCCTGAGGCAGGAATCAAGATTTTGTTTTCATACCATCTAGTACGATGGTAAATAAAGAACACAGGCTGAATCAAAAATGAATATTCTCCATACAGTCAGCGACCTTGGTTCAGAATATGCTGGAACTTTACTAGAGAGAGCCAGTGGGATCTCTGGTGGAAGATAAAGGGATCTGGTTTCCCTCAGCCTTATTATGAGGCTCCCACCGGGGAGGCCCCAGCCCTGAGGCAGCATTATAATCAGATCAGGGACACTGGCTTCCTCCCGGAGGGCTGTGATCACCTGATCTGGGGAACCCAGCCTCAGACAGGAGAAGCCCCCAGGGGTCCGGGGTGTCTCTGGACAGGGAGAAAGTGTGGCACCGTCCTCTGTACCTGGTCGATGGTGTTACAGTCGGATGAAAATCTGTTCAGGATGCTCCCAAGGGGCGTGGTCTCAAAAAACCTAAGAGGCAGTCAGAGGAAGAGTTACTCATTTGTCCATTGATTTACTTCCTGTTTACTGAATGAGATAGTTACTTATTTCATGTAAGTGTCTTTGGAGTCATTCACGGGTCTGGCGTCCTCTGCCAATTTGTAGATATCTGGCCTGTATCCCCGTGAATTCCTGCAGCTGCCCAAAGGGGCGCTGGCCTTTCATTAGCCTCTCAGGTTCTCAAGCCCATCTGACCACTGCCGCTTTTCTCAGCTGCCGGCTCGGCCTGACTCAGCAGCTGTCCTCCTGGGACACAGAGTCCTCTCCAGAGGGACAACCTGCCAAGGGGAACAGGGCCCTGGGGACAGCCTGCTGGCTGGCTGACCCAGAGTCAGCCCAACCCCAACCAGGGAGTTTCAGAATTACAGAGCTGGGGCAAACAGAGTCAGTAAACTCGGCGGCCATATCTGTGGGCCACGGAAAACTCATGAGGCTGGAAAGTGAAAAGTGCAGTTAGACAGTGAGGTCTAGCCTTGACAAGGGGCCAGAAAACCTGTTGGCCTGTTGTGTTTTTAAACCAAGTTGGCCAACCAATTGGGAAGTGACAACTTTAAACCTCTTTGACATCAAGTGGACTTTGAGATTTTTATCCATCCCATTACAGGAAATTATTAATAGAACAGCTACCTGTTCCCCCAGTGTCAAAACCTGAGGCTGGCTGAGGGAGAGAGAGGGAGGGGAGGGTAGGGAGCTGAACTCATGGGTGGGGATGGGCAAATTACACCTGCTTAGGGAGGAGAAACCAATCTTTACCTGGACGTGCAGACGCTCTCTTTAAAGGGCCATGGTGACAATTAGATGAGCTAACCACACACAATGCCTGTCACAGTATCTGGCTGAGTAAATGCCAGTTTCTCCCTGCTTCTTGCACAAGGAGGGCACTTTTACACACACTGTCTCCTTGAGTCACCTCCACAAGCTTGTGACAGAGGTTGTATATACCCATTTTATAGATGGGAAGACTAAGGCTCAGAGAACAGTGACTTGCTCACAGCCTCAGCCTGGCCAGGGGAGACGGGTACCTCATAGGGGCTAGGATGATCCGGTTCAGCAGGCTGCGGTGCAGCCTCTTGGCCACCTTCAGCCCTGTCCATTCCACAGTGACAGACGTGACGAGGCACAGCACGATGCCCAGGCTGCAGAGCACCGTGAACACCATGGCGTAGACAGTCTGGTCGAGGGAGCACTCCTTCACAGGCAGAGAGTGAGCTGGGGTTCTGGGGTGCCCATGGGCTCAGCCCTTCCCCCACCCCCACTCCCAGTCTCTGCCACGGGCCACCGGTCACACCTGGCTGAGAGAGCAGTTCCTGGCTGCAGGGGTCAGGGTCAGGGCGCTGTCGGTCCACTTGGCCAGCCAGTAGTCAATGGCCACCAGGACCATGTGCTTGAGCAGCTGTGAGAAGACCAGCAGCGACAGGAGCAGGATGCCAGCAGAGGACAGGTACTTTGCGCAGGCTCGCCATGGGATCTCGGCACGCTGGTGCAGCACAGACGACAAGTTGTCGTCCTCATCGCTCTCAGCTGCCTCCTCTGCAGGCCGCAAGAACCCACTCTGTGGCTACACATTTCCATCCCTCTGAGGGTGAATCAGGGGGTGTTTTATCCCCACTTACAGAGGGGACAACGGAGGCACACAGAGGGAAGCCACTTAATCAAAGGCACACTACTGCACCACACCCAGAACCCCAAACCTTAGCCTTTCTGTGGCTGATCAGACCTCAGGCCATAATTTCACTCCCAGTCCCATCGCCTGTACCTTCCTCCTCTTCCTCATCCTGCAGAAGGCCATCCCTCGAGGACATGGTACGAGATAGACCCTGGGGTGGCTCTGTGGCTTTTCTCTCTGTGACAGTCTCCTATAAGACAGATGTGGCCTGACCAATGCCTTCAGGGTATATGGTTGGTGGGGGAAGGGGAAGTTAAGGCATAACTACCCTAGTGATGACCAATGTCAGGTTTCCACATTGTCCCTGCCTGAGGGAGGAGCAGACAGACACACATTCATCTTGCCAGGATTTAGTCCTTCCCCTTCATGAGATAATAGCACCGCCATATCCCTGTGGGGAACCACTCTTCCCCTATTTTTAGTCTCTGTGATTCAGGTGGGTCTGGCTCCCAAAGTGGGCACATGACTCAGGACAGGCCAATCCTCATATTCCACATCCCTGGCCACAGTGATTTGTTCAGGGGTGGGCACATGAGCAAACTGGACAAATGAGACTCAGCCCTGGAACTTTTGCTGAACTATGGTGAAAGAGGCGCTTTTTTTCTGGCAGAGTTGTTGAGCTGGGAGAATGTAAACCTAAGACTGCTGCTGGCCCTCACTGATACCATGAGAATGGAGCCACTTTGAGGGCAGCAGAGCCAAGAGGTGGGAGAAACAGATTTCTGATGACACTGACGACCTGGCTCCAGCACACTTAAAGCTATGACACACCTGGACTTTTTGGTTTCACGGGTCAAAAAATCCTTAACTCCCTCTTGTTTTCTTTGCTTAGTTTTCTTTGCCAGTTTGAGTTGATTTTCTGAAACTTTGCAACTAAATAGTATCTGACTATCTCAGGATAAGGCAAAGGTGCCCACCTGATTCTGCCCTGGGTACCTGGCACAGGTACTGTCTCTTCTCTGGTAGGAGCAAGTTCATGCCCAGCTCCCACATCTACCCTTTAGGGGGCTTCCTGGGGCAGTAAGGATAGGAAGACCTTTATGAGTTCAGGTTCTAGCAGAACCTTCGCATCCAGGGGTGGCTGCTTGGCCACCCCTGGATATACCCACCTTCTCCAGCTCTTGGTCCTGCCGGTTCATGAGGGTCTTCCAGTGCTCAAAGAGCTGGCACTCAGACCTCTGGAAGTCCTTGAGGGTACCCTCCCTCTGGATGGTGCCATCTTTCATGGCAATGATCTGGAAAGGCAGAAACAAACCTAGTTTGGGGGCTGGCTGGGGAGGAATGGTGGTCACATCCCTCAAATGTGGAGTCTGAGATGGAGGTGGACACATCCCTTTCCTCACTACAAATGGCCTCCAGCTCATCCACTGCAAGTGGGCTGATATTGATAACCTAGACCCACCAACATACTCCTAGGACCTAGAGTTCGGTACATCTGAGGGGCAATTCTCAATGGCTGGGTTTGCAGAGCAAATTAGTGCATCCTGCTCAGGCAGGCTTGTTACCCACAAGGACTCCACCCATGGCAGCAGCTGTCATACACTATGCAGGCTCATTGTACACTACCCTTAGCTCCTCTTGACGGCGGGTCTGGCAGCCTCCATCAGGGCTTAGCAAAGCACCTGCTGGTCTAAGTGTGTGTGGCCATGCCTCTTTGGAATCAATAAATCTTTGTTTGTTTGTTTGTTTGTTTTTAGACAGGGTCTCACTCTGTTGCCTAGGCTGGGGTACAGTGACACCATCTCAGCTCACTGCAATCTCTGCTTCCTGGCTCAAGCCATCCTCCTGTCTCAGCTTCCTGAGTAGCTGGGACCACAGGTGCACACCACCATCCATACCTGGCTAATTTTTTGATTTTTTTTTTTTTTTTGTAGGGACGGGGTTTTACCATGTTACGCCAGGCTGATCTCGAACTCCTGGGCTCAAGCAGTCCACCCACCTTGGCCTCACAAGGTGCTGGAATTATAGGCATGAGCCACTGCACTCGGCTTAATAAAACTTTTTATTTGGAACACTCAATGACACCACCACGTAGACCTGCCATTAATTCAGACACCCACCCCTGCTGCCCTCACCCCCTCCCACCCTATGCTGGGATTCAAGGGGCTGGAGAGTCCTGGTCACTGGTTCCTCAAGGAACCTAGCCCTTCTGTGTTCCTCAGGATTGTCCTGAACTACAAGGTATTGCCAGGGTCACTACAGAAACTCAGAAACAAACCTTCTGTATCTGTATATATATTTAAATCTTTGGGTCTTTGGGTCTTTTCTTTGGGTCTTTTTTCTTTGGGTGATTTTGGTTCTTTTTTATACTGGATGGGTCTCATTATATGTGGAAGGAAGATTTGTCTTGGGGAAAATAAGCAGAGCCATTCGGCACGGGCCTGAAGCTCAGAGACGGCCTCAATTTTGGCTATTGTTCAGAGGAAAATTTATATAGGTGTAGGCAGGACCTAGATCTCAAAAGTCACATAATCTCCCTCTTAAAAATCAAATGCTTTCTAATAAATCAAAAAGTAATTATTTTCTACCTACTGATGAGTATGGGAATTTAGTTAATGAGGGGTTTTACAACATTGGACTCTATTGATAATATTAAAGTTTCTTTCTTTCTTTCTTTCTTTCTTTCTTTCTTTCTTTCTTTCTTTCTTTCTTTCTTTCTTTTTCTTTCTTCTTTCTTTCTTTCTTTTTTTTTTTTAATTTATTTATTATTATTATACTTTAAGTTGTAGGGTACATGTGCATAACGTGCAGGTTTGTTACATATGTATACTTGTGCCATGTTGGTCTGCTGCACCCATCAACTCGTCATTTACATCAGGTATAACTCCCAATGCAATCCCTCCCCCCTCCCCCCTCCCCATGATAGGCCCCGGTGTGTGATTTTTTCAAGTTTTCAGAGACAAGGTCTCACTCCGTCGCCCAGGCTGGAGTGGAGTGCAGTGGCGTGATCATGGTTCACCGCAGCCTTAAACTCCTGGGCTCAAGTGTACCTCTTGCCTTGGCCTCCCAAAGTGCTGGGATTACAGGTGTGAGCCACTGCACCCAGCCTGAAGTTTCTATTACTACTACTATTGTTTGGTTCCATATTTCCCATATGATTCCCGGGGTGGTGCATCCATCCACCCCGGGAAGGTCATAGGGTGGGAAGATGGCTTTTCCATCCAAATGGGCACTCCCGGTGGCCAGGGGGATGGGTCATCAAAAGGGCAGGAATCAGAAGGTGAGAAGTGAGCGCGTGATTATTCCTGAGACTTCTTGGTGCTAGCCTTGAGTGTATCACTGGGGCCCAGGCCAGGATGGGGAGTGCCTGTGGGTCTGGGTGACACCAAACCCCTGGCCTGTACAGGGTCTCCCTGAGATGCCCAGCGTGCATAAAGTCATCCAGTGCTGGCCTCTTATGCTTTGTGGCCCTCAGCAATTGCTACCAAGACAACTGATTGGTTCCTGCCAAGATGCTTGACAGCCTCCCCAGCCCTGGCCCCTGTAGCCTGACCCCCTTGTTCCCCCTCACCCAGTCTGCATGGGGCAGGTACTGTAGCTTGTGGGTCACTAGGACCACTGTCCTCTTGTCGTCCCGGAGAAGCTCAAGGATGCCAGCCTGCATCAAGTGGTCACTCAGATGGATATCCAGAGCTGAGAAGGGGTCATCCTGGGCAGAAGGGAGAGAAGGAGAGTAGAGGGTAGGGACAGGTATGGCGGGGAGGGGTGACAATGAGTATAAAATCCATTAGAGTTCTATCAACTTTGGTCTAGGGACTGAAGTTAGTTAGCTGTGTGGCTTTGGACAACTCACCCAACTTCCCTGGGCCTTGGTTACCTTATCTTAAAATGGGGCAGTTGTCAGATATCACTCTCAAACGGATCTAATCACTTCACTGCCTGACTCCTGGACCTTCAACAGCTCCCCATCATCTCTAAAGTCAAACCCTGTGGGCTGGTGTTCCAAGTGCTTTATAACCTCTCACTTTCCCTTCTAGACTCATGTGCCATCTGTGCTTTCCCAGCACTCTGCATTCCAGGTTCCCAGGAAGCCTGCCGTCTGGGCCCTCTCCTGAGCTGCTCCTCTGCCTGGAGCACTGTTCTGCTTTTTGTCTGTCTTGTGAACACCTACGCATCCTTCGCTCACCTAAGTACCAGCTCCTCCGCGTTCTGTCCTGACCCCCACGCCTACCCTTCCTTCCTCTCTCTTCCCGTGACACTGGCGCAAAGCCAGATCTGATCGTTGTTTGTCCATTGCTGACTATGGCACTCCCAAGAACTGACACTTCTTGTGCTTGTGGCTGGCACAGAGTAGACGCTTCATCAACATTTGCTGAAATAAAATGTCTGCCTCACTTTTCTCTAGCAGGGTTGTTTAAATCTCACAAGAGATCGCAAATACACCAGTGCTTTGTAAAATGCTGTGCATGTGTCAGATGGTAACAGACACTAAGAACCTTCCCACTGTGAAGTGTCTTTAGTAAAGGAGTGCTTGTGCGTGTGGTGTAGGGAGAGGGGAGGGAATAAAGCTGGAATCAGAGACTTGGGCTTCCTTCTTCCAAATGGCCTCCCTCTTTCCTTCTGTTTAATCGGCTTTCCCTTTGAGGCTCTTCTCCAGGAAGCCCTCCCTGATTACTCCAGCCCTCACAGTTAATTCCCTGGACAAATCCTCCTCATAGTTCATGCCGCACAGTTTGGTTTTGAACTGGGCTGGACCTCTTGAACTGGGTGAGCTCTGCCTCTCTTATCAGATTCTAAATCTTCGAGGCCAAGGACTGGGTCTTAGAATTCTTCAGTGTCAGTCAAGAAACCTGACACAACAGAGCTTGACACAAAGTAGCGTAAAGATAGCGAATAAGTTTTATCTCATGTTTGATAGCTAGTGGTTACCTGGAGTGCTGTGTTGAGAAGGATTCTGAGGATGAGTTAAGTTCTATGGGAAATAATGCTGTGAACAATTAGCAATGTCTGTCCTGGGCATAAGATGGGAAGTGGCAGCACACATTCCGTGTATCAGCCATTCTTATAGTTGGGCTGCGTAAGTGTTGAGGGGTTGGGCTGTCCCACAGACAGGCCGCCTGTAACTACAGCTTGCCTCTCCTTATTGGCTACTGCAGAGTCTGCAATGGGTCAGTCGTGCTCTCCTTGCCTGCCTCAGTTTCCCTATCACTAGGATAATTAGGCAATATATCTGGCAGGAGGGGTTTACTCCTGGAGAGGGAGATTGTTGGATGATGGTGGGTCGGGGGGAGGTGGAGGTTAGGCCTGGGAGGCAGCCAGAGACCAGGACCCCAAGGGAACTGCCAGCTGGTGCACTCACCAAGAAGACGACGTTGGCATGCTGGTACAGGGCTCGGGCCACACTGATTCGCTGGCGCTGACCACCAGACAGGTTGATGCCCTGTCACCAAAGAGGAGGAACAGATCATGCCCTCAGCCATTCAGGGGACACTGTCCTGGCCCCTACTGGACTGTGAGCTCTTTGGGACGGAGGCCTGGCTCTATCCACTTCTCTGCCCGCTTCTCGCCTTGCAGAGAGAAGGAACTTGAGTGTTTACTGAATTCATTTGGAAAAGGGGAGCACGAGCCCCAAGTCTTTAAAGATTCATCCTGTAGGTGCTAGGGACCATCTGACCAATGCAAACAAAGAGAGAGGCGGTAGGGATTTAAATCACACAAAGGGAGGACAGTCACAGGAGAATTCTATTCCTCTAAGCTTGTGGAGGGGACCCCATCCGGAGGATGAACAGGAACACCACCACCCAGGCTGAGCACAGTGCTGCGTGGGCTCTCAGTATATACCTGGGGCACAAATGAAGAAGATCCCAGCCTGGGAGGGCGCTAAGCTGACCTTGCCCTCCAAGCAGGACTGAAAACCTGTCAAAGGACATCATCAAGGACATCATGTTTGACCTCACTACAGGCAACTCTTCAGCCTTCAACGTCTCCTATTTCTTAGTTACCCACTCTCCTGAGTAGTGTCTCAGGGTGTGATAGGTTGGGGGTCCTGGCTTTGAAAAAACCCCTCAGAGGCTGCTACTAACCCGTTCCCCAATCTGGGTCTGGTCTCCATGGGGCAGGATGTCGATGTCTGGCTGCAGAGAGCAGGCCTCAATGACCATCTTGTACCTGGCATGGGCAGAGGCAGAGGGGGCACCTGGTCAGCCTGGTCAGAGTTGGCCTGAGCACTTGCAGAGGGTCATTAGTCTCTGGGTAGCTGTGCCCAGGGTAAGCAATGGCTTTAATGGGCCTCCCACTTGGGTGCAAGCAAACACCATGTGAGCTTGAAAAGAGCTGAGATCAGCACTTCACACAGCGTTTGGGCAGGTTAAATACTAGAAGGATGGAATTGGTTGGGAGCAAACATGCAGAGTAAGTGATGAAAAGGCACTCATGGTCTCTATGCAGTGGGAAAAGCTGCAGCCGGAGCCCATGCTTGGGGCACTGCTAGGGAAAATCACTGCTGGTTGGTTTAGGCAGTAATGATGATGGCTTGTCAAATATTTGCCCAGCTTGTTCCTCTCATACTTCCCCAGCCAGCCCTTGGCCTGGGCAGGTGCCAGCCAGAGTTCATGGAGGCATCAGAGTATCTTGGTGAAAAACATGTATTTAGGTGTTAGGCAGCTTTGGATTTGAGACCCATCTTGGTCACTTACTGGCTGGGTGGCCTTGGGTAAGTTACCTAACCTTTCTGAGACTTGGTTCTTCATCTGTAGAGTGGAATAATAATAGTACCTACCTACTGAGGTTGTTGTAAGCATGAGAGGAAATCCCGTGTACAAAGAGCTCGGCACTGGGCCTGGTATGTGATAAGAGCTCAATCGATGCTAGCCCTAACTATTATCATCGGAGGGAAATTAGTGCAGAAGCCAGGCGAATGGAGACTCAGAGAGAGAGCTGGCTAGCCCTCCCACCAGCTAGAGAAAAGGCAGCAGGCCTCTCTCCCTTCCCTCCGCACCTGCCCTCTTCCCTCCGGGAGCTGGATTGCCCCGATGCTCAGGCACACCTGGCCCCTCTCCAGGTGCACCATATGGAGAGGCTGGAGTGCAGATAAGCGCCTGGTGAGTGAGATGGCTGGGTGTGGGTGATCAATGGAGGGGCCCGGAACTGGGGTAGGCTGGCCAGAGACAGTTCCTCCCTTCCCCCATCCTGCCTCCCTCCAGCAGGCTTTTACCGTTGTTTGTTGAAGGGACTCTCAAAGATGATGTTCTCCTCCACAGTGGCATTTAGCAGCCATGGTTTCTGAGAAGCATAGGCCACAGGGCCTCTCTTTCTGGAAGAAGCAGGGTGGGAGCAGGGGTGCGGGAGGCATTCTCAGGGGCTTGTTCTCAGAGGCAGTTGTCAAGCTGATTGCTCAGACGGGGGCAAGGGGATGGGGAGGTGCAGCTGGTAGAAATCTGCTTAGCGTGGCCTCTGGTGGCCTTGCCTTTCCCCAGGCAGGTTTGAGAGGTCTGGGTCTCAGCTGACTGGGGCAGCAGGACCTCATCCCCTCCCTGCCCTACACCCAGCCCAGCCTGCCCCAGCCCTGCAGTCTGTTGTTCCTCAGTCAGGGAGGAGCCCAAAAGTATGACCAAACCAAGGGAACACTCAACTTTCGGCTTCCTCCTTCTTTGGGTAGCCCTCAAGTCACTGAATTTAGCAGGTAATTCTCCAAATGGAAGAACTTTTTTTTTTTTTTTTAAAGCAGAGCCAAGGAAGCCACATTTTGTGTGATGTGGTTTTTGAAGACAAAAAGGAAAAAAAAAAGAGATCCCAGATAAAAATGATCTTGTGTGAAGGGAGTAAATGAATGCATAGAAAGAGCAGCAGCTCCCAAGCCACCTGGTGGAGCACAGGGGCCCTCCTTGGCCTCCCCCAGATGCTGGGGCTGGGGCTGGGGCCTGGGGGCTGGCCTGCAGAGTGATGTGGCTCCCTTGGGCCCGAGAGCGCCTTGGAGGGGGCTGACCCTGGAGGGCAATGTTCCCAGGATGTGGTACCTGATATCCGAGCCGGTCGCTGTCTCCCGCTCTGGGCTGCAGCAGGGGAGGAAAGGCACACTGAGCTCTCATGGGAGTGAACCGTGTCCTCCAGGAAGATGCTGAGCTCCCTCTAACCCAACATGAGCATGCCTTTACAATCCGTGGGACCCAGTCTACAGCTACAAATGCTGCATAGAGAGGTGTGGGGAGTGGGGTGTGGCCATCTTGGGGAAGCCTCTGCTGCCTGACCACGTGGGTGTGTGAGGCGGGCCCTGGAGGACCCAGTTAAGGGGCAGAATAGGGAGAGGTGCCACTGGTGCAGGCTCTGGGGGGAAAACTTGCCAGGTCAGGGAGTATGAAGCCCACTATGTGGCTCCTCCAGACCCAGCCTCTGTATTTGGGTCGGAATGAACAGGCTGAGATCTGAGGCTGATACAGCTGCACAAATAGCCAGGGCAGGAGCGCTCTGGACAGAGCCAGGCCAGGCCAGGCAGGCTGACACCAGCACCTGCACTCTGGGGGTGGGAACCCATGGCCATGGAGCTGCAAGGGCTTCAGGCATGATCTGCAGCACATGTGGCCCCATCAGAAGACAACCATGGAATGTGGGGGATCTGCCAGGGAAGATGTCAGGTGCAGTGCCATGTGCCCTGGACTGCCCAAGCTGCTCCCATGTCAAATATTCTGCCACTCTGTTCTCACCCACACACGCACACTTGTCACACGCCATGAGGTCTGATTTTTGGCTCAAGAAATACTGTCACTACCGTTACAGAGGCTGAGCCTGTCATCACATACTGATACTTGGGGACAAAGAGGGAGAAAGGCCAGAGAAAATACAGCAAAGTGAAGCCTTTTTGGTGTTGGAAAGCAAAGGCCAGAGGCTTAAACTTATTTATAAAGCTGAGCCAACCTTCCCATCCTGACTTCATACCACCCCTAGGTGTCTCAAATGTTCTTGGGAGAGGTGGGGGGAGGGAAAGTTTTGAGGGACTCAGAGCCTCATTAATCTATTTCACTCGGATTTTTTAGATTTGCACATTGAACACAGAGCAACAAGACTGAATTTTCTGCGAGGCCTGAGGGACACCCATCTCCTTTTCTTACAGCCGTATTTCTCAACTTTCTTTTCCATTGTCACTCCTAGAGCCTTTTTAGATATATATTTTTTTTCTGTCTTTCCTGTCACTTAAAAAAAAATCAGAGGTTTAGAATACCTCTGAAACTAAAAGTACATTCACAAGGTTGTGCAACTATCACCACTATCTAATTCCAAAACATTTTTATCTTCCCCAAAAGAAATCCCATACACATCGGCAGTCCCTTCCCTCTCTCTCCCACCAGCCCCTCACAACCACTAATCTATTTTCTGACTCCATCCACCATGACATTTTAGCACCACAGATACATTGCTATCTGTTTGGTACTTTGGACAGTCACAAAGCATTGCAATGTCTGAGTGTTTTCCGCCCCCAAGAACCAAATTTTGCCCTCATTGAGAATGCAGGCCTTAGCCCCAGGTCTCTGAAAATATGTAGGCTGCACACCCCTGAATCCACACTCAGCATTCCCCACCCACAAGTCCCCCGCCCCCACTCTGCCCCTTCCCTTTGTTGGGACCCACTTCTGACCCAGTCCCAAGGCTGTACCTGGGGTCCTCTCCTGTCTCGCTGTCAGGAAGGCTGCTGGGACACAAATGGGAAAGACCAACACCAGTTAGTTCCCGCCCCAGTGCTGTTCCATCACGTTGGGTCTTAGGGGTGAAGGAATCCCTACCCCTCTCATCCTCCCACCCATTCCCAGGGTTTCCAAATGGCCTCTGTGGGGTCAGAAACCACCCTTCTCAGTCTCTGTCCCTCCCACAGCACCTGGATGGGTACCGTCCAAATAACATGTGCTAAATCAGCGTTCCTGGCATTGACTCGGAGCAGCAGTGAGGCTGGCTGGGCATCAGGAGCATTTTATAGTTGGAAAACTAAATCTTAGACAGGGAAAGTGAGAGGACAAAACCATTTCTTATAGTGTTTTCCAAACTGTGGATAGGGACCCAATCACTGGGTCTGGAATAAGTAGGCGGCAAGTGCATTAGAAGAAAAAGAAAACAAAAAAAAGGGATAGATGAAATCAGTGTGTACTGCATGTGGTACTATATTTTTCGTGATTTTTTCTCTTGTTTATAAATGCATAAATATAGTGGACTGTAATGTCAAATGCTTTTCATACTGTGGATTATGATAACTTAAAAAACACTGAGTGAGGTAACTTGAATTGTGATGGCAATTTTGCCAGTGTTGTATTGCCTCCCCTAGGACACCTCTCAACCTTCCAGAAGCAGCCACTTGCCAATGAAATATATACTTCTGACATGAACATTTGGGGGAAAAAATCTTTATTTTCACACAGATCTTACTTTAATAATACTAAAAACAGCTAAAATTTATTGAACTTTTATAAGCACCGTAGTAGTATTTTCTCTCTCTCTCTCTCTCTCTCTCTCTCTCTCTCTCTCTCTCCCCCTCCGTCCCTCCCTCCCTCCCTCTCTTTCTCTTTTAGACAGGGTTTCACTCCTGTTGCCCAGGCTGGAGTACAACGGCGTGATCTCAGCTCACTGCAACCTCCACCTCCTGGGCTCAAGTGATCCTCCTGCCTTGGCCTCCTGGGTAGCTGGGATTACAGGGACGCACCACCATGCCTGACTAATTTTTGTATATTTTTTTGTAGAGACAGGAATCTCCCTATGTTGCCCAAATCCTCCAGCTTTGGCCTCCCAAAGTGCTGGGATTACAGGCAGTGAGCCACCGTGCTCAGTCGCTACTGTCTCTTTATAAAGCTCAAAATAACCATAGGAAGGAGGTTTATTTTGTTCGCCCTCACTTTACAGATAAAGAAAGTGAGGCTCAGAGAAAGGCTAAGTAACTTGCCCAAAGTCACACAGCCAGTAAGTAATGGAGAAATAGCTCTGACTCCAAAGTTCATACTCGTAAATGTCGTGGTACATTACTCCCCTGTGATTTCCCATGCCATAGCTCTGATAAATGCCCCTTGTTAGGACAACCAGGATGGACGAAATTAAGGATGGAAATGAGCCTGATGAAATTTCCCTCCCACTAAGGGTCAGGTGACTGAATGGAGATTCTGATGGGTATGTAGTCCTCAGTCCCCTCTTTTCCTGTTCTCTAATCTTTGTGCTCTCATTTTATTATCTTAATCCAGCCAAACTTCGCATTCCCTAACCATCAGATTGCTGTAATTTACAATTTACAGACAAGCTGGTAACATGAGACATAAAAACCCAAAGCTTACAAATTCCAGCTTTGTGGCCACAGACTAGATAAGCTTATCTCTGGAGTCTTCCTGATGTGACTACTTCCAGAGTAGCAGAGGTGGTTATTTATGCATCTGTGGCATCCCTGAGGACCCCAGCACACAATAAGCTCTCCCTGCTCTAACTCAGTTTGCAACATTGTCTGCACTGCTCAATTAGCCCTCATAATGGAGTACCTTCCTTTCTAATCAGCTCCTGTGTAATTCGTTCATCCCCAGTGGGATTTTAAGGCAGGAAGAACATCTTTTTCAGCCCTCATGGTGCTTAGCACATGACAGAGCTATATAATGAATGGAAGTTGGTAACAGATATATTAATCATTTGGGAAGAAGAAAGGGAGGGACTGGCTCTCATTGCTGGCCTTCCCTGCGCACTGTGAGAAGTTGTTTGCAAACAACTCATCATCTCATCCTTACAACCCTCTAAACCCTATCCCCATTTTACACATGAGGAAACTGAGACTCAAGTTTGCAAATGTGACGGAGCTGGGAAGAGGAGAAGCCGGGGTGTGAATCCAAGTTCTTCTCTTTCCAGTGGAGCCCCAAGCCTCCTCCAATGAGCCGCCCCAAAGCTTTGTATCTGTTTTAAGCTGAAAAGTAAAGAATGGTATGTCTGGCAGGCACCCTCTCACACTGATTGCTGGGGTCCTTACAAGAGTGCTGAGGGCATTCGATTCCTCCTCTGCCTGCACTCTAGGGACGAAGCACACAGCTGAAAGCATGAGTCTCCAAGTTCCCCAACCGCATGTCCTTCCCTCCAGCTCACTAGGAGCCGGCATATGTGTGGCAGCCTGAATCAGGGCACAGAGGCTGCCTTCCAGGGGCTCACACTCTGGTGGGGCAAATCAGACAGGTACCAAAGTCAGGAAGTTATAAGGGCCAAAAGAAAAGTAGGACAAAGTATCAGAGAAATTTTGGGCAAAAGTATACACAAATGCATATGCAAATGCATAAAGAAAAAACTGGAAGCTTCTGGGTGATGGGATATTAGGTGGTTTTTATGTTCTGTATGCTTGTGTATCTTTTCTAATGTAATGTACATTCTTTTACAGTCAGAGAAAAAACATAATTTTTAAAAGAAATTTGGAGGAGGAAGAAATCTGAGAAAATGAGTAGAGCCTCATAGAAGAAGTCATAACTGAACCGAACCTTAAAGAGTGGGAAGCATTGAGACGCTGGAGGTGAAGGGAGGGAACTGTAGGTTAAAGGAAGAAGCAGCATTTGATAACAGGTGCGAGAAGTAGGAAAAATATGGGCTCTGACATTTGAATCCCAGAGGCTTTTTCCACTCACTGGCTGTGAAATCTGAGGCAAGCCCTTTTACTTGGAGGAGCCTCTGTTTCCTGATCTATAAAACGGGGGTGAAGGCACAGACTTCACAGTGACACTGGAGAATGTATTACAGCTCACAGCTGGTTAGGGGGCAGGTTATAGGCTTGAAGAACTAGGAGGAAGTGTCTTTTCAGCTCAGTGCTTGGCCACAAAACTACAGGGAGAGGGGGAATCAAATACCCTCAACACTCATTTAAGACCCGGTAATAAATAAAAAGGGAAAAAGTGGAAACTGAGATTCAAAGAGTGAGCTAGGATATACAGGGCTCCACAGCCCATTCATCCTGCCCAGACAGGCTTGTCTCTGTCCTGAAAGGTTACCTTTCACCCACAGAGTCCTTTCCAATTGATGTCATTGGGTCCCAAAGCCAAATCTCTGAGAGAGGAAAGGTAGAATTTTACTCATTGTCCAGACAGTGAGTCTGTCTCAGAGAGGTGGAGTAACCTGCTCAAGGTCACAGAGCTAGCAAGTGGCAGCATCAGGACTACAGCCAGGGGCCATCTGGTTCCCACGCCTGGATGGTCACTTCCACAGAGCATCCCTTCTCCTGTCTGTCAGCTGTCTCACCACACCTGCCTCCTCCAGGAAACCCAGGGGCACTTGAGCCCCTGACTTCAGCTCCCCAAAGGCTCCAGGAATTGTACAGGCAGATGAGACCGGGGTCGTCCTGAGGGAATTCTTTTTCTCTCTTCCTGGGGAATCAGGGCTCTTGGCAGGCAGCATCCACACCAACCACCACAGGCAACAGCATTGCAGCAGCGAGCTCCAGTGAGACTGCATGTGCAGCTCCTCACAGGGAAGTGGGAGCCTCTTCCCCACCCTGATCCTTTCCTCACGGCCCTGGTTCCTGCTGATCCCCTGGGGGCATTTAAAGTCACTCTACTGTGGATATTAATGACTCTATTCTTTATTTCCAGGGAAAGAATTTCACCCAAGTGTATCTGCTAATATTGACTTTTTACCAAAACATTTTCCTCTTAAGGATTAAAGAGAGAGTTTGCAAATTCCCAGGTTGACAGTTCCTTCAAGCAGAGAGCCAGGGAGGGGAGGGTGATTCTTCCTAAAGCAAATGCTTGAGAACCACAACCACACAGTTCTCTCTGAGACCAGGAGCCAGGCTGCTGACACGAGGGACCAGCTCAGGGCTGCATCTGCAGGACTTCAGCAGATGGACCCTTCATGCCCACCCTGCGGCTCTGTCTGCACACCTCTGTCCACTCTGGGTGGGTGAGCCCCCAAGGGCAGGTGCCAGGCCTTTTCCTTTGTAGCCTACACAGAACGGTTCACAAAACACACACCTGCATGGGGCACCTGGGGTGCAACATGGAATAATCCCTCAAGGATCTCAGAGTCATGGAGGAGACAGACGCATTAGCAAATAATTATAATACCATGTGAGGTATGCACTAACGGTATTTGCTCATTCCCAATACTGATGGAGAAGAGGGATAGTGAAATACTGGGTTAGGAAACAGCTCGGACAAAGGCATGTGGAAAGGAGAGAGATGTCAAGATCCATTATAATGGCAGCCTCTTGAAGGTCTTAAGTTGTTCCTGGTTCATTCATTTAGCAAATGAATTCGTTTAGCAAAAACCACTATGGATATAGTGAGACAAATAAAATATGGTTCCTGTCCCCAGGGAGCTCACAAGAATCTTTCCCAGGAGACAGACTGGAGTACATTTAAAGAGGAATAGGGGAATTTTGTTCCTGGCAAAGAAGTACACTGTTGAATAATAATATTTATAGGATATTTACTACATGCTAGGTTAATCCTCACATCAATCTTACGGGTAATAAGGGGAACTGGTAGAGAAAGTTTATGAAATTTTCCAAAGCACAGAGACCAAATGTGAGCCCAGGCAGCTTGGCTCCAGAGCCTGTGTGTGCAGCCATACTGCTCACGTGGTCACTGGAGGAATAAATGAACAGTCGCACCAACAGAGCACCCATCTCCCCAGAGCATTCTCCATTCTGGGCCTCCTAATCCCCCAACTTCCTTCCTTGTGCCTCCTGGAACTCCTTCTGGCTGCCTGGTCACTAGGTCTTGGCCTGGGTATGGCTGAAAAGCATCTGAGCAGCAGCCTGGCATCACCCTCGTCTCTGGCTGCAGGCATGCAGACTCGGGAGGGCTTGCCAGGTGAAAGGTTGTTTCGCTTTTAGTTCACTTTGCAAGTACGTCTTCTCCCTGCAGACCTGGGGCTCAATGTCTGAGGTGTGGAGTTCCTGCCAGTAACGGAGGGGGACTCTCAACACACAGCCCCCACACTTAACTCAATGCCCAGGATAGGTGGGCCAGCCAGAGCAGTGCACATGTCTAGATTTTGAGAGACAAACAGCAGATGAAGCCAATTGAGTCGTATCTGCCTAGACGACGACTCCTAGCCACCATAAGGAGCTCCAGACTGGCCTTCCTTCCTACAGTCTGTCTGTCTGTTTCTTCTTCTCTCTCCCCAGTCCATCATCCTTTGTCACAAGCATGATCCTTCTGCAGCATTTGGGCTAAATCTTACTTCCTAAAGGTAAGCACCGTATCCATAGTGCTTTTGCTAAATGAATTCATTTGCGAAATGAGTGAACCAGAAACAACTTAAGACCTTCAAGAGGCTGCCATTATAATGCATCTTGACATGTCTCTCACTTCCAAATGCATTTGCCCAAGCTGTTTCCTAGCCCAGTACCTACCTCTCTTCTCCATCAATACTTGGAATGAACAAATAGTATTAATGCACACTTCACGCTGTGTTATGATTATTTGCTAACGCCTCCCTTCCTACAGTCTGTCTGTCTGCCTTTTTCTCTGTTTCCCCAATTCATCATCCTTTATCACAAGCATGGTTTTTTTGCAAACTTTGGACTAAATCTTACTTCTCAAACCTAGTACATGGGATCTAAGCCAAGTTTACTTCTTCAGTCCCATCTTTCATAATGCCTCCCATGCATCCAGTACTCGAGGTGCACAGAACTATGTACTTTAATATCAGCAAGCCTTTGCCCACACCATCACCCCTGCCTGGAACACCTCCCTCTCCCACCCCTGCCTTTTCTACCTGATGAAACCACACTCATCCTTCAAGGCTCAAATACCACATCCACAGTGAGCCTCCTCTCCTTAACTGCAGAGCCAATTGTGGTTCCTCTGTGCTCTTCTAAGGCCCAGGTCTTCTCTCCCCTCTCTTAAAAGCGGGGCTGGCCAGCTGCGGTGGCTCACGCCTGTAATCCCAGCACTTGGGGAGGCCTAGGCGGGCGGATCAGGAGATCAGGAGTTCGAGACTAGCCTGGCCAACATAGTGAAACCCCATCTCTACTAAAAATGTAAAAAATTAGCCGGCATGGTGTTGCACACCTGTAGTCTCAGCTACTCAGGAGGTTGAAGCAGGAGAATCGCTTGAACCTAGGGGGTGGGGCTTGTGGTGAGCTGAGGTCGCGCCACTGCACTCCAGCCTGGGCAACAGAGTGAGACTCCGTCTCAAAAAAAAAAAGAAAGAAAAAAAAAAAAAAAAGGCAGGGGCGATGTCTTAGTTACCTTCGCACTCCTGTTGCTGTCACAGGGTCTAGCACACACTAGGCACTCAACTGGACGAGTGAATATGTCACTGTGGACTCTGGAACGTGAGTTGACTTGGAAACTAATTCTCATGATTTCCCAGGGCTGGCTGCAAGCTAACAAATGTACTTCACAATGCTTGAGAGGGAAGCTGGACCGGGACCGGGCAGGAGAGCAAAGAGGATCCTGGAGAAATGAGACCCCTTTCACTACCGCCCCTCTGCGAGCCTCGAATAGAGCCGGGAGCTGAGGCCTAGGCTGCCTGTTAAGGAGAGTAAGTGTTGATAAGGGCAGAGCTGTGAGGACCCATGTGGTGGCTCTGGGAAGAGGCAAGTGTGTGTGAGTCAGGGCCACAGTGGTTGCTGGCCTTTGGACTGTCAGGCTAGCTGTGTTTTCTTCATGATGCTCTTGTGCCCCTTCTCTTTGAGCACATGGTGGACGACCAATGCACTTGAGCACCTAGGTGCAAATCCCACTTCTGCAATTTAACAGCTGGGTGGCCTTGGGCAACTTGCTTCACCTCAGTTTCCTCATCTGATAAATGAGGATATAATAATATCTACTGCACTGAGTTTTTGTTGACTGACTGAGGTGATGAGGTGCCTGCACAGCACAGTGCCTGGCCTATAAGAAGGGCTTAGGCAGGAACAGAAAACCAAACACCACATGTGCTCACTATAAGTGGGAGTTGAACAATGAGAACACATGGACACAGGGAGGGGAACATCACACACCGAGCCTGTCGGGGGGTGGGAGGCAAGGGGAGGGAGAGCATTAGGACAAATACCTAATGCATGTGGGGCTTAAAACCTAGATGACAGGTTGATAGGTGCAGCAAACCACCATGGCACATGTATACCTATGTAACAAACCTGCACACTCTGCACATGTATCCTGGAACCTAAAATAAAATTAAAAAAAAAAAAAAGAAGTGCTTAAGGTCCTTTGTCTTGGAGAGGCTCCTTGTGTTCCCCAGGCTGGGGCAGAGGTTTCCTAAGAGAGAGGGGCAGCAGTCAGACCCTGAGGGTTGGCACAGCTTGGAGAAGAGGTGGGGACCGAGGCAGGGCAGAGCTGACCCCTGCCAATCATGCCTGCTGCATCTACAGAGGACAACGAGAGGTGCTGAGGCTGGCACGATGCCACATGAGGGCATGAGGGTGGGGGAGGAGAAGAAAGCAGGGCAAAGGGACCAGGTTCAGAGTGGGTTTTGACACTCATGCTGAGCAGGTCAAGCCTGGGGCAGCTCCAGTGTCTGAGCCCTGCAATCCTTCTGGAAAAGCCCCGCCCTGGAGGAGGGCCCAGATCCAGCCTGACTACTACATGGACCACTACCTTGGACAATAACCCTTAGGACTAGGCCCTGGGGGCCCCAGCAGTGACCAGGTTTGAGGGAAAGAACATGGGCAGAGTCTCTGCTCCACACACTGACCAGTAAGTCACCCAACCTCTCCGAGCCTCAGTTTCTGCTTCTGTGAAATGAGGTAACAACACTCCCCTCCTAAACTCAGTAGGAGGCTGGATGAGATCATGTTGACAATGCACTTAGCAAAGGGCATGGCCCATAGGAGGTGCCCAATAAATATTGGTTACTTTCTTCAGCTCACAGTGCACTGGGGACTCTTGTCTTCTTGCTGCAGACATCAGTTGGACATCAGAAAAGGGCTCCTCCCTCCAAAGGCTGCAGAGGCAGTCGGAATAAAGCAATAAGATCTCAAACTGAATACCTGGGCCTTCCCAGTCAGGCTATGTTGAGAAATCTCCCAAGTAAGATGGCGAATGGAGGCAAAGATCCCTCTGCCCCCAAAGACATCGCAGCTCCTGATGGGAGGCGATGGGAGACCCAAGGGGCTCATCTGCTAGCCCACAGCCCCACTGAGGAGGGAAATTTGCCATCTTTTGGACACACCTTTCAGGGACATCTTGGAAATGCAGGAAATGGGGGTGCATGCTGATATTCAGACACTGGGTCCAAAGTCTTTCTCCCTGCTGGGTTCTGTACTCATGCTTATGAATAACCTGACACCTTGAATAATTTTCCCCTAGAAATGATTGGTAGGGAAATCTTGCCCTTCTGCTGATTGACTGCAACTTCTATTCCTAAATGAGTGTTCCAAAGCCCAGAGATCCCTTTTTCCCTTGGCTACCAGAGGGTGCAGAACCAGAGTTTATGTTGATGGCTGTAGCTATCCTCTGCCCAGGTTGCTGAACATCTTTTTACCCTCTTCATTTCTCAGATCGTATTTTCTTACCTTTTTAAAAGGTTTTGTTTTATGTGCATCTTTTTTTTTTTTTTTTTTTTAAATATACTTTAAGTTCTGGGATACATGTGCAGAACGTGCAGGTTTGTTACATAGGTATACATGTGCTATGGTGGTTTGTTTCACCCATCAACCTGTCATCTACATTAGGTATTTCTCCTAATGCTATCCCTCCCCTTGCCCCCCACCCCCCTACAGGCCCCAGTGTGTGATGTTCCCCTCCCTGTGTCCATGTGTTCTCATTGTTCAACTCCCACTCATGAGTGAGAACATGCAGTGTTTGGTTTTCTGTTGCTGTGCGAGTTTGCTGAGAACGATGGTTTCCAGCTTCATCCATGTCCCTGCAAAGGACAAGAACTCGACCTTTTTTATGTCTGCATAGTATTCCATGGTGTATATGTGCCACATTTTCTTTATCCAGTCTATCATTGATGGGCATTTGTGTTGGTTCCAAGTCTTTGCTATTGTGACTAGTGCTGCAATAAACATACGTGTGCATGTGTCTTTATAGTAGAATGATTTATAATCCTTTGGGTATATACCTAGTAATGGGTTTGCTGGGTCAAATGGTATTGCTGGTTCTAGATCCTTGAGGAATTGCCACACTGTCTTCCACAATGGTTGAACTAATTTACGCTTCCACCAACAGTGTAAAAGCGTTCCTATTTCTCCATATCCTCTCCAGCATCTGTTGTGTCCTGACTTTTTAATGATCACCGTTCTAACTGGTGTGAAATAGTATCTCATTGTGGTTTTGATTTTTAAATGCATCTTTTATCAACTAGTTTTAAGTGCTTCTTGGAAGTACGTGGGTATAAATAATAGATTCATGATTGACTCAGCCTGGGGTTCTGGCTCTTTAATTAAGACAGTGATCTTTGCCCAGAAATCAACATCTATTGGTTACATCTGGATCCTCAGAACACCCACCGATGGTGTGTATGTGAGTGCAGCTCATGACCAAGCTGGAAACCAATATTGGTGTTGTAATTTCCCACACTGGGAAATTACTACCGTGCATCTGAGTAACCATGGGATTCTTAGTCTGACAGAACTGAGTTTCAATTCCAGCTCTGCCACGTATTAGCTGTGTGAATTAGGGCAACAAGTTTAACCTTCCTCTATAAATGAGAATTGAGAACAGTACGGACCTTGCTAGTTATCATAAAAATTAAATGAAATAATGCATGCAAAGGACTTAGCAAAGAACTTGTGCATAGTAAGAGTTGAATACGTACTAGCAATGATGATGAGAATAACAATTAGCAGCATTTATTGAGTCCTCACTGAACACAGAGTGGGCCCTCCAATAAATGTGTGTGCATCCTCAACTAAGGAGGATGGTTGAAAGCAGGTTTCCCCTCCACTAACTGAGCCCTGAGGATACATCTATTACCTGCTCCAGAAGACAGCCCCTGAGACCTTCTGCATCTCCCCCAGTGCGGCTAGAAGGAGCGAGGACTTGCCGCAGCCCACCTGTCCCACAATCATGGTCAGCTGGCCTGCAGGGAGGGAGGGTGGCAGATGGGAGTGGGGCCGGGGGGAGTCTGAACAACCATCACCCAGAAAGACAGACAGACAGATGCACCCAAACCTGGGGCCCCTGTTTTCTTTCTTCCTACCTAGAATCCCCAACAAGTCCTCTTCCTCCTTAAGCCTTTCCTTCTGGAAATCAACATCCTCCTCTGGCTCCCCAGGTCCTTCCCCCCTCTCCGATTTCCTGCCCCGCCACCCTTCCTAAGCACCCACTTCTCCTTTCCCATGCTCCTAGTGTGAGCCCAGGCTCCTTGTGGTCCCAAGAAACGCCATCCTGGGTCCCACCTCCAACCCACCCCCATACTTTGCTCATGGCTGCCTCTGCCAGAAAGTCCTCCTGCCTCATAGCCTCAGAGACTTTGTCCATTCTCAGAAACTCCACTTCTTCCACTTGCGTTCCTTGGCTACCCACATCTGATCTTTTTGTGCATTACCTATACTGTCTGCAATGGATGGTTTGACATTAAGGCTGGCAATTTTACCCTGTCCTTAGTGCTGCACTCCTACCCAGCACACGGAAGCCTCTAGAATGTAGTCTACTCCTTCTCTAGTATACCCAAGGCACCCACCAAGAATGAGCAGAGAGCAGGTACTCAATAAATGCAGCTTTGTCTTTTTATCCCCATGCTATTCAGTGGGGCATGGGGAGGGGCGTGCTGGAGGGGTGGACTGGGCCATACCTCGGGGGATACGAATGGTGATGTTGGACAGTGTGGGGATTCCATCTGGGGTCCACGTGAAGTAGCCTCCCGTGATCTTCATTAGGTGCGTCCCACCGCCCAGGAGAGAACAGAAAGGCAGCCATTTCCCTGTGTGAATAGTCTCTGGCCTCCCCTCCTCCAGGAAAGCCGAAAGACACTGATTCCAGTCCCTAGATCACTTCCAGAGCAGGGGAGTGGGAGACTGGCCTTCTCATGCTTGGTTGTCCCTGGTTTCTGGACTCCTATGGACCCTATAGGCAGGCAGGGTGACCTCTGCAGAGGACTAAGCATGCAGCTCTCCGGCTTTTCAGGTGCTGAGCTCCCTCTGGGAGCTGGTGCTGGGTGGCCGGGCATAGGGCAGCAGAATCTAGGACTCACCTGGACACAGGAGTTGTCAGCATCGCCCTCTCCACTGGGGACCAGGCTCTGCAGTGGGCCAGTGAGGCCCCAACAATCCTCCCGGGCTGGACGCTTGCGGTTCACGACCTTGAGGGGCTGGGGGTGGTTTGGAGGTGAGGACCCACTGGGCTGGGAGCTGTGTAGGGAAGGGAGCCCCTCTTCCTGGGAAAAAAGGCAGATGTCCGACACAGCAGGCCCGAGTTTTGGACCTTAGAGGACCATGCTGGGAGTAGCAAGGGGAGGCCGGACACTCACCACCGCCTGGTACTTGCTGGCTGGACCCTGGGCCGTGGGCTCACGGGGGGCACACTGCTCCTCACGGATCTCTGCACTGGACAGGAACTCGCTCAGCTTTTGCACGCTGCTCGGGAAACACAGAGACACCCCTCACCCCTGCCAGGGGCAGAGGGGAGGGAAGAGGGCACAGCCTGAGAGAGAGCTCTGAGAAGGTTCTCAGGCCTGAAGTATAGTCCGACAAAGCCCACACTGAAGGGGGCAGACCAGTGGGCATGGGGGCAGGTAATTGGTGTTACCAGGGTTTGCTAGGGTTGACCAGTCAGCTGGAGAAGGTTGGGGTCTGGATTGGCGGTGGGATTGGTTAGTTTTAGGGTTAGTTTAACGTTGAAGTTGGTTAGTCTGGGTTATTAGACTGAAGGATGCTTGGTGTTGGGTTGGTCAGGGTTAAGGTTAGTTAGGACTAGGATTGGTGAAGAATCAATAGCTAGTATTTTGTGAGCATATACTATATGCCAGACACCATGTTAACTGCTTTGCAGCATTATGTAATCGGATCCCCCTGACAACCTGCTCAGGGAGGTGTCATTACTCATGGGGAGGCGGCTATTCCTACCCTCTCCCCTGTCCAGATTTCCCTGTGGACCTGAGGAGGCACTGGAAGCATCACTCTTCCAGTTCATTCTCTCCCATCCTGGAGGTGTGAAAGCTTTCTGGGAAGCTCAGGATTGTTTGTATTCCCCTTTCGTCTCTTTTGCTAAATATCCAACAGGCCTGGGGCAGACAAGCCATCCGCCCTTAAGGCAAGGTTATTCTGGGGCTGTAAGTGAGCCTGTGGCCTGGAGTCACCCTTTCTGTGTGCCACCCCCTAGATGGGAGGGGCAGACCGCCAGACTCTGCCTTCCTCCCCTGTCCAGTCTCCCTCCCCTGCAGGCGGTGACTGGGAAGGATGGAGCTGGCCCTCATCTCTTGGGGTGAAGCTTCAGGTAGTGTCCTGAGCCCACCTTCAGCCAGAGCCTGAGCTCCATCACTGAAAAGGCCTCTGCTACTCTGGTGTTCCATTCCTGGAAACAGTGGGATCCACAGTGTTTGAAAATGTGAATGCTTTGGGATCAGTGCAACAGTTTTTGGGCAGGTGCAGTGTTCTTAAATCTGTGGTTTCTACATAGAATCATAGGGCTGGAGAGTGGGTGGTGGAGGAGGGGTGATCATCAGACCCCACAACACCATGGCCAAGAAACTGAGTCAGCACAGCCGACCATGGAAATGGGAGCAAATCTCTGTTTAACTAGCTACTCCCTGGTCAGATACTCCTTAGAGCATAATTTTGCTGAGTTATGCCCCATTCCATCTTTGAACCCATGCTAGAGCCTCCTCCTGCAAGCTATCCTCTCTATTAGCTACTTCATTCCAACAGCTACTCCTTCCTTCCAGCTTCCCAGGACCTGCCAGAGTCCCATGAGACAGGCTTCCCAGGACCTGCCAGGGTCCCATGAGACAGGGGTGTCGCCTTCCTCAAGGCTGAAGACACAGAGGACATTTGTTACTGACTGGTTCTCTGGCCATGGGTAAGGACAAGCCAGCCCTCCACAGAGGCATGACAGGCTCTTGCTTTCAAGGAGCCAGAGCTATTTCAGAGGCTCAAGGATGTCTTCACACTCCAGATATGGCATTTCCCAGCCAGAGCCTCAGCCATCTACCTTCAGGCTTTCATTCCCAAGAGGGCGACGCCTCTGGGACAGTGGCAGAGGCTCTAGAGCCCAGAAGTGGGAGCCTCCAAGAGCTGTGGGCCAATCAGAGCAGGACCTGGCGCCTGAGGGAAGCTGCTTCACTGGCTGAGGCTGTGGAGGGCTCAGGGGCTGTGGAAAGGGTAGGGGATACTTGGCCTGGGAAAGACAGACACAGTGGATGCCTTCTGATATCTGAGGGGCTGCCACGTGGGGAAGGGATAGCCTCATTCTGGGTGGCTCTTGAGGGCGAAGTTAGGACCAGTGGGTAGAATTTAGGAGGATTTCACGTTTGGCTCAACATTGATTTTTTTTTTTTTAAGTTGTCGTGGAAGTGACAGTAAGTCCCCTCTCCTGGGAGGTATGTAAGCAAGTCCTTGCTTAGGGATGGTGAGCTGGGAAACCATACAGGCCAATGTCCCTCTGACCAACCAGGACCAGCTACAGCAAGGCCCAGCAATGGGGGTATGTCCCGGGACCAAACAGCTGTGGTTTGGCCATCACTCAAGCAAGCCCTGAGGCTGACACAGGACCTACCTGCCCAGTGCCCTCGCCCGGACCCTCCCCTCACCTCACTAGAGCTTTGACGGTAGATCGGACCACACTGGACAGCAGGAACAGCGGTGTGACCAAGATATGGAAGAGGGAGAGGGAGGCAAAGGCCACGGAGGGCGAGAAGTCGGCCTCTTTGAAGAAGCTGACGTGGCCCACGAAGGTCTGTGGACAGAGGCACAAGTGAGGCCAGGGTGACCCAGGGAGTGGGTCCCTCCCACACTGGAAATGCTCGGCACTGGAAGGGAAACAAGACGACTGGCAGGGAACGGGCTCCTAAGGGGGCCTTTCAGTTGGAGACACCTTCATCATCCCCATAGTCATCTCATGGAAACATCCCCAACAAGCTCAGGACTTCAAGCTGGAGAGTAGGCGCTGCTCCCTCCCTGTCCTGCCCAGGGTTAGGTTAGCACTGCCCCCTCCGCAGACAGCAGGTGGGGTGCTCATCTCCCCAGTCCTCATCGGGATAACATAAACACAGTGATTATGAAACCATCGCCTCGTCATGCAGTGCTTTGCCCCTGCCACCTGGCTGGCTCAGTGGCCTCTGTTACCCACAGTTCTGCCAAGAGCTAGGCCAGGAACCAGCTCAATAAATCACATTGGAAGTGAATTCCCAAGCGTACCCGACAGGCTGTGAACTCTACACAGCTCAGGGACACCGGCCCCGGGGGAAATAAGTAGATCTTTTTAAGGAACTGCAGCCATCACAGAAGACAGGGATGGGAGGCTGGGTGAGGGGGCTGCAGGCTCACAGGGGCCCAGGCCTTTCTGTAGGAGCAGGCTGCCTGCCCCCCATGGCTGAGCTCCCACACAGCTTTTATGAAACTGCTTTAGAAAGCCACCATTGTAATATTTAATGGCATGGAGAATTGTGTGTGGCATATTCTTAAATTTAAAAGAGCAGGTTACAAAACTGCATGCGCAGCACATTCCTATTTTTGTAGAAAATGACATATCATAGGCCTTAAAAAAAGACTGGAAAGAAACACATTAAAAATGTTACCAGTGGGATTACGGGTGATTTTAATTCTCTGCACGTTCTACTCTGGATTTCCCATCATTTCTATAATACACGTTTCACTTTAAAAATGAAAAATTTGTATAGCTATTTTTTAAAAGAAAGTTTAATTTCTCTAAATGCTAAGCCTCCGGTCTTCCAGGCCTGGAGGCAGAGGCCCCTGTCCGGCTGGAGTTGGGGAGGGGCCGCAGCCTCTATAAACTTTCGATCTTATTTTCAGTCTGGCTGCGGAGCCTGTCTTCTGAGGCCCCTGTGCAGAAAGGCCAAACCTGGGCAGCCTGTCACTGCAGATGCCCTCCCCCTCCACCCTACCCCCAAGAGAGGGAGAGAGGATCCACTTACTATGAGGACAGCTGCAATGGGGATGGCCGTGTTCATGAAAACTGCAGAGGAAGCACAGGTATGAGTTTAGCAGGAGGAGGGTGACAGCTACACATGGAGATGCCCTGGGTGGCTGGAGGCAGCACAGCCCAGTGGTGCCAGCCTGTGGGGCACAGCTCCGGTAGGCTAGGGGCAGAATTCTAGCCCTGTGGCACCTCCAGTTCCTCACCCTGTTTCCCTCAGGACTCTTGTCCCAGGTACCCCGGCCCCCAAATCTGGGGCTTAAGCTGTTAAGTCACTGTGTGTGAACAGCGTGAAGTTAGCCCCATGGGAAAGTGGTGGGAGAAGGATGGGAGAGTTGGCTGTCTGTGGCCAACTGTGAGGTCAGAAGCACGTGTTTCTGGGGGCACCAAGCTGCCACTTCTTCCTCTGCCTTTGGCTCCTGTGTCCCCCAAGCCAGGCTATGAAGCTTAGAGGCTTCCTAATCTCCCATGGCTCTTGAGAAAATTTCAAACTCATTCACTCTAAGGTATTAGTAACTAAGGACAGCTTAAAGCAGGATGTCCCTTAGAGTCTGTGTGCAGGTGGGGCAACTGGTTTGCGGCAACAGAGCCCCCCTCCTTATTCTGTTAAACTTGTGGCCTTTAGATCAGTCACAGGGACTTCAAGAAGCAAAGAGAGTGGGACTTGGTGTGAGAGAAGGGCAGAATCTCTGTTACTTATAAGTTGTGTAACCTAGGGCATGTCATTTACCTTCCCCATGTCTCAGTTTCCTCATCTGATTTTTGTAAATTTATAAATTCTTGTTCATACACCCCAGCTCTTTCCAAGGTCAGAGGAGATAACATGGGTAACAGGCTCTGTGAGGCCCGGGTGCTGCCTACACATCATACCTCATGGGCTACTAGCTGAGCCCTGCTCCACACTCACCCCTCCTCTGGCCTGGGGTGTGAAATGCTCAACAGTGCCCTGAACCCAGGCCTAAATTTCCAGAGAGAGCAGCCCCCCCCATGGCATAAGAGGCAACCATGCCAGCTGCCACCTTCCCATCCTATCCTCCTTCATTCAAGGATCCTCTTCCAGGGCAGCCCAGAAAGGAGTCTGGTTCTGCCATTAGCCAAATTAAAGCAGAGGGACCAGGAGTCAGGAGCCAGAAGCCAGATGCCAGGGCTCTGCCTGTGCACATGGCCCCTGTCTAGTGAATGGCGAAGTCTTGGACAATCTGATGAAGTCCAGATGGTCAACACCATTCCAAGAAGTTGACTGCCCATTTACTCCAAGAATCCTGCAGCAGTCAGTACATACAAAGCATTGTACGTCAGAGATGTGGCCCCCAACTTCAGGGAACCCCAAGTGGGTAGAAGGACATGGCCTCTGCCCTAAGGGGGTTTCCAGTCTGAGGAAGCAGACAGGAGCTATGCTCCCAGGAAGTTCCAGATACAATGGGGAGACAGAGAACATGCCCCTTAGGAGTTCTCAAGCAGATGGGAAGGACATTGTCCCCATCCTTGGATAATTCCTGATCTGATGGGGAAGGCAAGGCTCCTGCAATTGGAGAGGTCCCAGTCTCCTGGAGGATGTATGGCTGGAGCCCTTACATGGCTGGGGCCCTGGCAGATGGCGAATTTCTCTGCCCATAAGGCTTTTAATCAATACCAACATCATACATGGCTGTGCTTTAACTGCTCTTCCTCATGAAGGCTGGATGGTTTCCAGGGCCCACTACCATGCCACAGCCCTCCTGCACTGTTTCTGCCAGGAGACAGTGTAAATATTATTGGTGTTCCCATAGCATAAGGGACCCAGATCTGGGACATAGGACATAGTGTAGCCATTACTGGCCGAGGAGGAGAGGGAGAAGGATGCCCATTAGACCTAGGACCTTGACCATCAACAACTATATAACTCTAAATGTGAGGTAGCTTTGCCCCTCCCCTATAGGGCCAGTCACTCCAAGGAGCAACTGGGAGGGCAGGGGCCTCTCTTCTGCTCCTCCTGGCCCATCCCCATAAATAACCAATAAGGAGGGGTCCTGTGCACCCATCCCTCAGCCTCCGCTCCAGGCCAAGACCCCTCCTTCGCATTCTGGGACTTGACTCCCAGCCAAAAAATAGTCTGAGTGTTGGATTATAAATTGCTACAATGCTCTTGGAAAGCAGTCTGGTGCTTTGTAGCTAGAGCCACACAGAAGTTCAGACCTTCTGATCCTATAATCCGTCTCCAGGGAATTTATCCTGAGTAATCATTCAAGAGCAGCACAAAGCCATCAGCTAGATGGTATTAGCTGCAGCTAACACAAAATTCAATAAAACAAAACCACAACCACAGCAACAGCAACAAACCACCCCAGACGAAATGAACTGGAAATGTCCAACAAGAGGGGCTGTTTTAGTAAATGATGGTGCATCAGCTGCGGAGGAGATTTTGCAGTCAGAAAATGTAATAATTGACACTTCATTCTATTGCACATTTTCCCTGGTCATGATTTTTTTAATTTATTTTTTTTTCAATTTTATTGTCTTTATTTTTGTAGCTGCCTGAACTCCTTTGAGGAACGAGACAAGCTATAAATAAATTTAAAAATGAACATCCCAAAGCTGATGCAGCAACATGGAGTATGCTTCTGATATAATTAGCTTCCGCCCAGTTCTGGCTGTTGTATGGAGACGCTAAAGAATGAAAATGTGATTTTCCATTTCTTTCACCCTCCCCTTGAAGGATGGCCTTTGTGCAGAGAGTTCTGGGTCCCCTTCAGGGCCGGGGCTGGGAAAGTGGAATCATCAGCTGCGTGCGTGTGTGCGTGTGTGTGTGTTTTGTAAGAAAAAGAAATAACCTTTAATATGTTCAATGATAATTTACTGGATCTTCCTCTTGTGTCAAAAGCTATATATTTTCTCCTCAAAGTAGCTGCTCCAAGAACTAACTAGCCCTCTTTATCTCCCTCTAGCTGGGATAGACTAACTCCCCTCCACCTCTGCCTCTCTTCTTTCAATAACACTGCGTAGGTGTTAATGGCCTGGGCTCTCACCAATGAACAGAATTGTCCTTTAAGCCAGCAACCCACAGGCAGGGGCACCCAAAGCCTCACCCCCAGCCCCCACGGCAGAAGCCACAGAGCTGGCATTGTTTCCACTGTCTCAGGAGGAAGGAGCCAAAAGCTGACCCTCAGCACAAATCAAAGCCCAATATGGAGAGAGAATAACTGCTTCTAGGCCCAGAGGAGGCAAGCTGTGGGCAAAAAAGGGGAAATTTTTCAGCCACCCCATCTTTAGAAACAAGGGAAAAACTAGGCCCTTTTCCACTGTTAGCTCTACAAGGTGCTCTACTGCTCCAAGGGGATCTGAAAGTGCAAAAGGATCTAACAAATAAGGAGAACTTTTCCAACGCTGGAGATAAGAGTGACAAACAGAAAGATGGGTGAATATAATAATGTGTAAGAAGATGACGCTCAGAGCCTCTGTTCTTCACGTGGCTGCCAGCCCTACAGCCTTACACAGTAAGAACCAGGACAACCACTCCAGACTGGTATAGCTGGGGAATCTTCAGGCCTTTTCCTAGGTCCCACATCAAGTGTCAGATCCCATTCCAGGGATGATACATGAGAGGGAAGACGAGTGCAAACTTAGCTGTGTGGATCAGTGCTGGCCCCAGACACAGGGACTTCATGCATTCCAAGTAAGACTCAAAGTTCCCAGGGAGTAACAGGGCCGACATGCCAAAAAGAGAGACCCCTGCACTCAAAGCAATACCAGTGCCGTGGTGGCAGATGGACATCGCCATGGGAAGAGACCAACTGTAGATAGTGAGTGGGGAGATATGGGGCAGTTTGAACCTGTGTTCTTATTCCAGAACTGCTCCATCTCTTCTTCGGCCGTGGTTCCCAAAGGAACAGCATTTCTGATACAGAGCTGAGGGCTCAAGTGGGCTCGGAGGCAATGACGACCAACATGTCTCAGCGAGACCACAGCCATCTTGGGTTCCGGTCAGGAGGGAAGTGACCAGCTGCTTATGTTTTAAAGGTCTGTCTGAAGATCATCTTTTGGGGCTCTGGGGTGGATGTGGCTGGATCTGGGAAGTCTGGGGGTGTTACAGGCTCTGGCACCTCTCTGAGCACAGTAGTCGGTCCTGTGCCCTAGCTGGGGGTGAAACAGGAAGGCAGGGAGCTGGGCATACAACTGTCATGGGTTGAAGATCTGAGGCCTTGCCCTCATTTTCCTAAACCACACAAAGTTCTATAAGGTTCCAAGGCAGTGGAGGGGTGGGGAATAAAGCCAAGAATAGATTTCTGTCCAACTTTGGCCCAAGGTGAGGTGACTCACTTCAATTTGATTTAGAAAAAAAACAAAAACAAAAAGAAGAACATGATCGTGCTCAGATCTTGAATGTTAAGGAGCAAGAACTATGTTAAATAACGGCAAGTGAAACAGGATTATAAAACCTTCTTCTTGTGTAAGTGTGATGCTGTTATGGAAAAGTTTAGTTGCATGTAGGCTGGCCTGAAAGGCTGCCATCAAAACTGAAAGCCCTTCTGCAATAGTGTAGAGACATGGGTATTTTTTAGAAAATCCTTTCCAAAAATATCCCTTAAGATTTATCCATTCAAGGCCGGGAGTGGTGGCTCACGCCTGTAATCCCAGCACTCTGGGTGGCCAAGGCAGGTGGATCACCTGAGGTCAGGAGTTTGAGACCAGCCTGGTCAACGTGGTGAAACCCCATCTCTACTAAAAATACCAAAATATTAGCCAGGCATGGTGGTGCATGCCTGTAATCCTAGCTACTCGGGAGGCTGAGGCAGGAGAATCGCTTGAACCCAGGAGGCGGAGGTTGCAGTGAGCTGAGATCACGCCACTGCACTCCAGCCTGGGCAGTAAGAGTGAAACTCTGTCTCAGAAAAAAAAAAAAAAGACTTATTTATTAAAAAAGGGTCTCCTTGTTCCAGGCCTTGTGCTGGGTCTGGGGGCTACAGTAGTAAATAATCGTGTAAGTTTTTCATACCCCCAACCTCTGCTCCAAACAAAACAAAACAACAAATCAACAAACTAGAGTTGGGATCAGATCACCCATTCCCCCTTGCTTTGCCCAAGGAATGTTGTCTGGCCCTCATGGGCACCAGCCTGGCATTACAATACTAGGAGCTTTTCATCTCCAAAGCATTGATGCATGTTTCAGAAGCTATATGTCAGAGAGGCACAGCCAGCCATTTGTACCTCTGATTAACTTCAGCTTTGTTGCCTGTGCAGGGCCGGGGAGGAGCGTGTAGGCTCATAGCTTGGGCCTAATTGCAAGATGCATCTGCAGGAGGGGAAATGTATTTTGAAGGGCACGGGGCTTTTCCCATTCAGTCCAATAGTCAGTGCAGTCAACAGAGGGGGAAGGAAATCAGGTTAACAGTGTCAGTTGCTGGCAGCTGAGGAAGTGTGGCAGGAGGCATTTCAGTCAGACTGATCCTTACCTCCTTAATTGATGGGCGCCCCGACTCTCCCTCAGCCACGCTCCCCACCAAGCCAGGCCAGGATATGCATAAGCAGCCTACTGTGGCTGTACCAGCTGGCAGAAGGGCGGGTAGATATTGAAGAATTTCAGGCCAGGCGCAGTGGCTTAAGCTTGTAATCCCAGCATTTTGGGAGGCCGAGGCAGGTGGATCACCTGAGGTCAGGAGTTTGAGGCCAGGCTGGCCAATATGGTGAAACCCTATCTCTACTAAAAATACAAAAAAAAAAAAAAAAAAAAAAATTAGCTGGGCATGGTAGTGGGTGCCTGTAATCCCAGCTGCTTGGGAGGCTGAGGCAGGGAGAATTGCTTGAACCCAGGAGGCAGAGGTTGCAGTGAGTTGAGATCGCGCCACAGCACTCCAGCCTAACAGCAGAGTGAGACTCCGTCTCAAAACAACAAGCACCACCACCACCTAAAGAATTTCAGAGATGCTGGGGAAGGAAGGGGGACCAGGTCTCCAGGTCATGTTGTTTCTTCCACTGCCTGTTCTGAGTTAGGGCCTCCACTGAGGAGGACAGAGGCTTCACCCACTGCATCCCCAGGCCTGGCACACAGAAGGTGGGCAGGAAATATTTGTTTAAAAAAAATGAATGGAACAAACGAAAGACCCAGGGTCAAGTGAGTAACACAAAAGAGAAAGAGGGGTATTTGGAACTGACCCTGTGGCTCTGACCACATGCACAGTCACTATTCATGGACATGATCAATCTCCCACAAGACTGGGAGGGCCAGGGCTATGCCTGCTTCCTTTTTAACATCCAGGACCTCCATAGAGCCTGGCACAGAGGAAGGGCTCTGGAATGGGTGCCTCACAACGGACAGAACAAACTGGCAGCATATTGAGTGTTCTAGGACCTGGGACCCATTTGTCACCTCTACAAAGCTTGTCCTCAGATACAGAGGAACCACTAGAGTTATGCTGCTTCTGCAAGGAAAAAAGGATTGAACTGACTTCTAAAGGAAGAGACCATAGTCCTTGTCTCCAGCTTCCTCCCACTTTGTCTTCTACTCATTGAAATCCCACCGTCTTGCAAGGTACATCCCACATCGCCCCTACATGAATCTCTGGGTGAACCCCCAGCCCACACGGACATCCTTCTCTGTGTTTTGCCTTTTGCTGTGGAAGACCTCACTGAGACATTTCAATTCACTGAGAGTCAATCCTCTCTGCTGTACAATGGGACAATAGAGCTACACACCTCACCAAGTTGTTATGAGGATGAAGTGCAATCACCCTTGCTAGGAGGCCAGCATGGAGCTGGCCACTTGGTTCTGCTCTTGCTGCCACACTGTTCTGTGCATGTTAGCTCTGACTTCTCAGTGGAGCATAAACTCCTTGAGAATGGGGAGCACATCTTAGCGTTTTTCCCTTACCTCCTTCCCAGTGTTAGGCACAGGGTGGGGCACATGAATAGGGCTCACTCAACATCCACTGAGCAACTTACATTTCTATTTTTATTCAAGAGGAAATACCAATTCTGGATGTCACTTTTGATGACAGAGAAACTGTGCCCATTCCCTTTTCAGCCCCCTGTTTTATCCTGTACCAGTTCAGGACTCCATACACAGCTGCTCTCAGTGATATTGATGGCGAGACCATCAGACAGAGTCACAGGTAATCTTGCCTGCCCAGAAGTCTGACGGTGCCACATATGAGCCACCAGACTGAAAGCTTGGTATCACCAGGATGGGCCCCAACAGGAAATGTGATTCTGGGGCTCCTCTGCAGCACCAGGACTCCAAGACTGGCGCCAGGGGTCAGAACAAGAGATGCCCCATTATCTCACGCCTAATGACCTGTGTCTTGATCCTTGGTAACAGAAGACAGGAAGTCCAGAGGAGGTAAATGAACACACACTCAAAGCATATGCCTGCAGCCAGGAGGTACCCTGCACCCTACCACCCATCTCTCTCCCCGTCCAACTGCTGACTAATGGAGGGGGAAAAAAAACACATCCTGAGAAAGGCAAACACACTGAGCAAACAGCACTTGACTTTCAAAGCTCTCTCCAAGGGCTCTCCCCTTTCCCCTCCTCTGCTGCTCTCTTCCAGGGACCAACCTGGGCTGCTCTGTTTCTCTAGGTGACTTGGACAGGTGAGGAGTCCTGGGCGGGCTCCTGCTTGACTCCAGAGCCCCTTACTTTTTTCCAGAGTCATCTCAGCTCTTGACAACATGTCCCTAGGTCCTCCTGGCCCCAGGCCCATCACAAAGCCATGGCTTGTCTTCTGGGGGCCCTGGGGGACAATGAGCACCCACTAGGTAGGCTTCGGTGGGCTAGCCTGGGAACTCAAGCATCTTTTGATGCTATTTATATAAGAAAACATGTCCCAGGCTGCAGTTTGGAATGCAGGAAATGAATACATATCTTTTAGGAGCAGTCAAAGCAGATGTCACCTGCCCCCACTACATGACCTGAGGCTGCCCCAACTTCATTGCTTGCTGTGCCAGGAGCCTTGGGGACCTGGTGCCCCCACTTTCCTTGATGCTTCTCTCCCCTCTCTCCATCTCAGCAATGGAAAGTCTGCTGTACCCCAGCCTGTTGTTTCTGGGAGAGGAAGTCCCCCGGCTATCAGGAGAAGCCCTCTCCCACCTCGGCAGCTGTTCCTACTGCTGGGAACTGTCTCTAAACCTGTACAAAACTGGGAGGCTGTACACAAGCAGGGGGTTACTCTTCATATAACCAGCCACCAGAGGCAGGCAGAACTGACAGAGAGAAGGTTGAAGTGGGCCTGGGGCTGGGGACATTGGCTTTTCTGAGCTCCCCAGATGTTCCTTCCAAATTTCCCCTGTCTATGGAGTGCTTAGCCTGAGTGTGTTTGGAGGCTCTGAGCACCACAGGGTCAGGGATGAGGATAGCAGGGAGAGACCAGGAACCTGGGGTGTCTTGGTGAGGAATCTGGGAAACAGTGACTGCCTGCTATGCTCACAGCTCCATTCTCAGAAAATCAAATGCTAGCAGAACTTTCTGCATAAAACGCCATGGCTTGTGCCATGTATGGTAGAGGGTCTAGCCACTGATGACTGGACCACGTTCCCTGCCTGAGGCATAGGACACCATGGTCTGGCTGGACACAGGGAGGCTGGACACCTGGGGTATTCACGGCAAGCTCCATCCTGTGAGAACACTGCTGTGGGATGTTTCCTCAGTCCCCTAGAAAGGGACATGCCTTGGTGCCCATGTTTCCAAATTGTCTTGGGGACTGGGACAGCTTGGTGGCCACCTAGCTCCATCGGACCCTCTCTCTAGGCAGCAAGAATGCCAAGAATACACGGACGACCTGAGTGACCGTCTCATTCTCCATGAGGCTTGCTCTACGGGCCTATCTGGGAGACACTACCAGCACCCCCCCATTACCACCTTCCCCCACCAGGTGTATCTCTTCCTGGCACCAAAAGAACCAATTTTAGTTGGAGGAGGTGGTCAGTAGCACCTCTTAATTTCCTTCCCTAATTCTACTCCTTTCAGAGCCCAGAGATTTTTTTCTCTTAAGAGAAAATAGCCTTATAGTGGTGCCCCATGGTATCCCAAATCTTCTTCACCCCACAGAGGTCCCCAGCATTTTGTGGAAAATAGCCTGAGGCCAGAAGTTAAGAGACTTTGGAGGATCTAGTCTGAGCCATGCTACTAACCTCAGGAGGGGTCTCAGGAACACACTCCCCTCTGGCCTTAATTTCCCACCTGTAAAATGGTTCTACCAACTTACTCTCCTTACCACATTCTGTGTAATCCCCACCCATCTGTCTTCTAATTCAAAAATTCTCTCTTCAGCCATACTCATTCATATAACCTGTGCACTGAGTAGGTTTTGGTTTCTTTTTTGTTTTCTTCTCTCCAGGGGCTTCCACTTGGCCATAGACTCTTAGACTGGACAGGTCAGGGAACTAGTGTGAAGTCAGCTGGTTGCTAAATATCTACATCCCAATTATGCACTTGGGAAGTAACCACCATGGAATGGGTCCACGGAGCCATGAGACCAACTGTGAGATAAACTTGGGCCAAGACTCCATGGATCACCTCATCTCCATAAGCTCTCACTCTGGCCAGGGGACCATTGTTCACTGAATTAATTTCAATAACTAAAATTTCAATTTCTAAAAAATCTTTTGGGCCGGGCACAGTGGCTCATGCATGTAATCCCAGCACTTTAGGAGGCTGAGGTGGGTGGATCACGAGGTCAGGAGTTCAAGACCAGCCTGGCCAATATGGTGAAACCCCATCTCTACTAAAATACAAAAATTAGCTGGATGTGGTGGCATGTGCCTGTAGTCCCAGCTACTTGGGAGGCTGAGGCAGGAGAATCACTTGAACCTGGGATGTGAAGGTTGCAGTGAGCCGAGATTGTGCCACTACACTCCAGCCTGGGTGATGGAGCGAGACTCCGTCTCCAAAAAAGAAAAAAAAGTTTTATATTCTCAGTAAAATGGTTTCAAGTATATGGGACTCTAGGACTTTTACCAGTTTTGGTCTTTTTCTTATTCCTTGGCTTGGGGTTCCCAAACCACTTAGTTAATATAAATTCAGTCCCTATACCTATGAGTACCTTCAACTTGGGCTTCTGATATTTAAGGATAACTAGTCTTTTTCTTTTGTATGGCCCCAAGTGGATTGAAGCTTTCTTATAGCTTCCCCAGGGCAATGATAGCTCAGTCTGACTTACTAAAAAGTCTTCATTCTTACGAGAGTTCGAAACTGTGGTCATTTACTCACTTGCTGCTGCCTGTCAATAACGTATCAGTTCCATAAGGAATGAGACCTCATCTCTCTTTCTCATCACAGTATCCTGAGGGCCAGCACAGTGTCCAGCACAGCACATAGCAGACTTTTCATGCATATTTGTTGGATAAATGAATGAAGAGTACTTTGATTTCTGGGAGCTCAGCTATCAGAGCCAGTTTGAGGCTCCCCCACTGAGTCGGATAATCTCAAAGCCTCCTGCTTCTGTCCCTGCACAGCCTCTCACCCGAGCTCTGATGCCCTCTCCTTGCATGTAGGCAGCAGCACCCAGGGCTGGCTGCATGGGGTGAACTCACTGGAGATGGAGGTATAGATGGCAAAGGCCCTGAGGCTGGTCATCTCCTTCCTGCGGGTCGTCTCCACCCGCGTGCGGAAGATGTTCTCCCAGGCGTACAGCTTCAGCAGCTTGATGCCACGGAGCATCTCGTTGGTCTGCTTCAGCCGCTCATTGGAATACTCCTGCAGGGATCCCCGAGTCAGAGGGGAGAGGCTTCTGCTCCATCCCCCACCCGAGAGGAAGGCCTGAATGTCAACACTGTCACCACCGTGCCCGGCTCCTGTCCCCACCGGGAGGCAGCCTCCGCCCCCATTAACTCCATTTCCCAGACAAAGAAGCTGAGGCCTGGACAGGTGAAGTGGCCTACTCAAAATCAAAGTCAGTGACTGTGGGTGTGTGGGAGGAGACCTGCTGCTGTAGGGGAAAGGAGGGGAAGAGGGACACAGCACACACACCTTTGGGCACTCACCAGTGTGCTCCGCTGGGCCTGAGACAGCTTGGTGGCCACGAAGTACTGGACAGGAGCCAGTAGAATGATGACAGCTGCTCCAATTAAGGCACTGACTCCGAGGATGTAGTAGAGGAGAATCACACCCACAATGATCTGAGGAAGGGGTCATGGGATGAGTTTCCTTTGACCTGATGGTTGCCCTGCCAGGGGGTGCTGGCAAAATCCCTGTTTCTCCAGTCCCCTAGAGCAGGACAAGCCTTGGTGCCCAGGTTTCCAAATTGTCTTGGGGAGTGGGGTGCAGGGAAGGAGGAGAAACAAAGCAATTTCAAAAGGAGGTTAGCATAATGGGCTCTCACACAAGCAGAAGGTTGCTGGGCTGGTAACTAACTGCATTTATCTGCAAGGTTGGTTGAAGCCTTAACTCTCTCCAGTCTATTTTCCAGATGGAAATCTCTGAGCTGAGATTGCACAATGTTTGTGACAGCATCTTTTGTTCTGTTTGCTGGCTCTCATGGCTTATGGTTCACTGTCACTGGAAGAAAGTGATACCTGAGCAAAGAGGCAAAGTTGCTGCACCCATGCCAGACAAAACCAGCCTGGGGTCCCAGAATTTGCTTTTCATTCTTATGCTCTTGGTTTCTTTAAATTTTTTTAATAAATCTGCCAGGTATTCTCTGAAAAGAGAATTCCTTCTGTGTCTAGCTTTATATAAATGACTGCCTACTTCTGAATATTTATGAGAAGTGTAAATTGCCAGTCCCCAAAGTGCCAAGATGACAGTTTTTCAGGTTGCCTTCAAAGGCAAACACCTCTAAATACAGGGCTTTTTCTTGAAGAACAGATGTGTTGGCTTCCTTAGCTAAAAAAAGAGAAAGAGAGAGAAAGGACTGCTTGCCTTGGTCCTGTAGTCCCAGAGCCCTACACCAGATTGGCATTAAGGTCCCAGCACCGCCTCAAGGATAAAGGAGTAAGTGGGAGGCCCTGTAATTTAATCACAGAATGCCTCCTGGCTTAGCAGGTATCTTAGAGGCTGGGAAGTGGCCCCTTTACCACCAGCCTCCCAGTGTTTGACAGGTGTTAGATGCTGGCACAGATGGGCAGAGGACCATGTTAGGAGATGAAGTACCCTCTTCCCCGGCCTGCCCTGCAGCATCACCCTCCTGGACTTATCTCTGGCATCCGGTCCTTCATTAGCTGTGCTCAAAGGGAGGCCATCAGGGTGTCCTTCAGCCAGTGTGGGTTAGGCAAGACAACAAGAAGGCTCCCGTGGCACCCCAAGCTCACTAACAGGGCACCTTATGAGCTGGTGTCTGCACCCACACCACCTCCAAGGGACTGGCAGCGACTGGGGTGGGAGCTGGGGCTGCAGCTGCTGCTATTCCCTGGCTCCTCCTCATGCTCCCCCATCCCCTCCTCTTTGGTGCTCCCAAGACTCCTTGGTCCATTCCTCTCTTCTGGACAGGTCTGAATGGCCCTCATGGGGAAGAAATCATGGAGTCTGAGTGTGCAAAGCAACTGTGAGAAATAAAAGGATTATTTTGTCTCCTATTTACAGGTTAGGAAAACAACCTAGTGTAGCGGGGAAGACATAGTCTTTAGAGTCTGTGGCCCTGAGTTTGAAGGCCCCAGCCCTTTGCTCTGCAGTCTTGGGTGAGTTACTTAATCTCTCTGATTTTCAGTTTCTTCATTTTTAAAATGGTGATTATAATGCCCACTCTGAAGGACTCTGTTCGTTCTGCAGGACGATTGTGAAGATTACATGAACCTCTATGACAAGCACCTAGAATTGTGGCGGGCATATAGTTGGAGATCAATACAAGGTGGCTTACCCTCCTCTCAGAAAATAAACGAAAAAGCTTCATAGGAACTCTGTCACAGGGGAACCACAGAAGAGAGATATGTGAGTATGGCGCCACACAGCTTACACTGGTGCACTGTGTGGCCCACATACCCAGGAGGGCCTCTGGGTATGTGATACCCAGAGGTATCACATACCTCTGGTATCTCTGGGCCTCTGATACCCAGGAGATTGGGAAACACAGAGACCTCCCGTATAGCTAAATTCCTTAACCTGGTGTTCTTGATAAATGTCAGGGGGCACCCATGAAGCCCCTGAAATTATAGCCAAAATGAGCAAGCATTTACTCTTCTGAGAAAGTTTCACTAGCCTTTCAAAGGTACGTGGAGATTAACGGTGGCCAAGGGCTGGGGGCGAAGATGAGGAGTGACTGCCAATGGGTATGGGTTTCTTTTGGGGGAAATGAAAACTTCCACATTTGTGATGATGGCTGCACGACTCTGTGAATATAGTATACTAAAACCCACTGAGTTGTATGCTTTAAATGAGCGAGTTATATCTCAATAAAGCTGTGTGCATGTGACCAAAAAAAGATTATGAAGCAACAAGAGCCCTCAGGGCTTACATGGAAACAGGGTTTCGGCACTAATGTCAATATTATAAAAAGCCGTGTGTGCCCTGTGGCTAACCAGGCTGCACACAGAATCCTAACCACATGAGTTTCTTTGCCATGGGGCTGGGATTGTATCAACTCCCAGGAGTAACACTGGTTCTTGAGTGCTGGTCAAATCCATAAGTGGTAAAGGTATATACAAAAACAGAAAACCAAAGGACACTTCATGATAAATGAACAAAGGTAAGAAATCAGTAGAGATAAAAATCCCTACCCCCAGTGCAAGGATTAAATTACATAAGGGAGAGGGGCTGGGACAGGGCCAGGCATGGGGCAAGGGCTGTTAATATTAGTTAGCACTCTTATAGTTAGCACTCTTAGCAATGATGCATGCGCAACACTGTAAATACTAGTAATGGTAACCATGTGGCAGGTTTAGTAGACAAAATCTGATTTTTTTTTTTTTTAGACGGAGTCTCGCTCTGTCACCCAGGTTGGAACGCAGTGATGCGATCTCAGCTCACTGCAACCTCTGCCTCCCGGGCTCAAGCAATTCTCCCGTCTCAGCCTCCGGAGTAGCTGGGACTACAGGTGCACGCCGTCATGCCCGGCTAATTTTTGTATGTTTAGTAGAGATGAGGTTTCACCATATTGGTCAGGCTGGTCTTGAACTCCTGACCGCAGGTGAATCACCCGCCTCGGCCTCCCAAAGTGCTGTGATTACAGGAGTGAGCCACCGCGCCCAGCCAACAAAATCTTACAAACTGCTTGTTCAAGGGGACACAACAGAAAGTGTTGTGTAGCCTTTTGAGTGCTGTGTACATGTTAGGATCCTCCCAGGCTGTGTCTTTCTGCACCAGGCCCTCACCGCCCAAAGTGTTAACTAATGAGAGAACCATGGTCAGAAATCTTCATTTTTCATGTTTCAAAAAAAAAAATTGTATTAGAGATGAGGTCTCTCTATGTTGCCGAGGCTGGACTTGAACTCTTGGGCTCAAGCCATCCTCCTACCTCAGCTTTTTGAGTGACTGAGACTGCAGGCATGAGCCACCCCACCCAGCTTAGAGTCTTGTGCATAAAAGGTTGGTTGGTAACTGAACTAGATGAGATCTCCAGGCCTTTTTGTAGCTTTTATAGTCATTGATCTGTCTTGGCAGAATGGAGCGGGGGTAGTCTGGGCGTAGGTAGGTGGTGATGGGGGATGGCGTATATGACTGTTCCCATAAAAAAGAACATCAGATTCCCTGCATCCCATCTTGTCTAGCTGTGTCCCTGTGGGAGCCTCTCCCCTTTTTTTCTTTTAATATTTTTTAACTCTAAGCTTTGCAAGTGAGGAGGACCAATACAAATCACTGGAGATGAAGGTTTACGGAATCTTTATCCCAAGAAGCAATGGATTCTGGATTGGTAACGTCTCACTCACACCAAACATGTGCAAGTTAGAGGGATCTGATATTTACCAAGCGAAGACTCTGCGGGGCACTCTGCGTGGTGTGTTACTTACATTATCTAACTGAATTGCCATAGCAACTCCAGAGGGTAGGCATCCTTCCCATTTCATAGATGAAGAAACCAAGGCTCAGAGAGGTTAAGTATTTGAATCAGCCTGTCTCACCCAAGTCAGATACTTTCTGCCACATCAAGCTCTCCTGGTGAACCTGTTCCCCTCTGGGAATGGGTCTGGGATTTTGGTTTCTGGTCTGAGCACCAGTGTGTAGATTTACTCCCAGGTATAGGACAGGATCAGACACTGGTGGAAGAGCTCCAGATGGGAGACGGGGCACATGAAGCCCGAGGTCAGATCAACCACGCTAACGATTCTCCTCTGATTATTGGGGGGTAATGTACCTCTTCCTGAGCTAGCACCAAAGGTTGTCTTGCTTTAAAAAAAATCATGTTTTAAAGTTTTTATTATTTTTTTAAGAGACAGGAGTCTTTCTCTGTTGTCCAGCCTGAAGTGCAGGGGCGTGATCACTGCTCACTGCAGCCTTGAACTCCTGGGGTCAAGCAGTCCTCCCATTTCGGACTCCCAGGTAGCTGGGACTAAAGGGGCACACCACCACATCTGGTTAAAAAATGCCAGGTTTTGTTTGTTTGTTTTTGAGACAAGGTGTCACTCTGTCACCCAGGCTGGAGTGCAGTGGTGTGGTTGTAGCTCACTGCAACCTCCACCTCCTGGACTTTAGGTAATCTTCCCACCTCAGCTGAGGCTATAGTTGTGAGCCACCACCCCCAGCTAATTTTTTGTACAGACAGGGTCTCACTTTGTTGCCTAGGCTAAAAATATCACGTTGTTGATTTCCAAAACCAATACATGCTTATTAGAGAATTTAGAAACACATAAAGAAAATAAAAATCACTTATAATCCCACCATGTGGTTTTCCAATTCTTTTTCATGTGTGAATATGTACAAATGTATACATAACAGTTTAGTGGTAAGCATATAACATATACTATTCATAACTTACTTTTTTTGCTTAAAAATACATGATTAACACTTTTCAATGTAATTAAGTATTTTGCTACAACATAGCTTTTAAGATCTGTGAGCACTCCACATATGATTTTTATTTTCTTTCTTCTTTTTTGTCTGTATAGATGGGGGTCTCACTGTGTTGCCTGGGCTGGTCTTGAACTCCTGTGCTTATGTGATCCTCCTGCCTCAGCCTCCCAAAGTGCTGGGATTACAGGTGTGAGCCACTGCACCTGGCTTGATTTTTCTATCGTTTATAAAGTTGGCTCCATTTTTAAAGTCTTAATGATACTGCCGTCTCTGGTCATTAATAGAGATGGTCAGTGCTTGCAGAGTATGGGGCATGAGGGACCCAGAGGTACAGCCTGTGGTACAGCCAGGTGTGTGAAAGGTATAGGCAAGCATGGAGTGGAAGACAGTGCACTCCTAGTCACTGGCCATGAACCAGCAGATTCTGGTTGTGTGTCCTGCTGTCCCCCTCCCTTCCCCTCAGCCCATCCGGTACCTGTACTGGCATAGCCCAGAGGTTTGGGCACAAGAAGAAAAACCACATGAGCTGATTGGTGTCAATGGCAACCAGATTACAGATCTGCCCAGCAGTCATTTCTCCCATGGACAGGTTGGAGGTGGACAGGTGCATAATTTTATTGTAAATCTTGGTCTAGAAACGAGAGCAGAGTGTTTCACATTCATCATCATTCTTGTCATCATCACCACCCCAGATGCCATCTGTTAGTGTGCCAGGGCCTTCTCAGACAGTTCCTATGGTGCCCTAGAGCAGCTCTGTAAGGTGGCACTGTATCACCGTTCCAACTTACAAGTCTACTCCAGCACAGCCGGCGACTTCCCCAGCAAGTAAGGCCTTTTCCTGTGGACAGGACTTACTTGGCTCTTTATTTTAATTTTATTTAATTAATTAATTTATTTAGAGACAGAGTCTTGCTCTGTCACCCAAGCTGGCGTACAGTGGCATGATCTCAGCTCACTACAGCCTCCACCTTCCGGTTCAAACAATTCTCGTGCCTCAGCCTCCAGAGTAGCTGGAATTACAGGCACGCGCCTACCATGCCCAGCTAATTTTTGTATTTTTAGTAGAGACGGGGTTTCACCACGTTTGCCAGTCTGGTCTTGAACTCCTGACCTCAGGTGATCCACCCACCTCGGCCTCCCAAGTGCTGAGATTACAGGCATGAGCCACCGCACCCGGTCTGTTCTTTATTTTTAAAAGCAGATATTCAAGTCCAGTTGTATTCTTGATTCACCAGAGGCCAGTGGAGAACACAGATCAGAGCCATAAAAATGATGAAGTGGGGCAGGCCATCTGTTTTAAAGTGGCCATCTCCAGCCTGGGGAGGAGATGTGCTCTGAGACCAAGTCCTGTCATAATTCAGCCTTGAAACAAAATAAGGGTTCGACTTTGGAAGGTCTGATGTGTTACACGACTGTGTGAGTCAGTCAGCCCCAGCACCATCCCCAGAGTGCAGCCACCCCAAGGACCCTCACAGGGCAGATGGAGAGCAGCCGTGGTAATGGCCTCCCCGAGCTCTGAACCTAAAAGCTTTACGTGCAGAGTGATCATGCCTCCCAGAAAGACTGCAATTTTTGGATATGTGCTCTTAAACAAGGAAAAATGCATCTGGGTCTTAAATGTCCTCAGGATGCCTGCTCTTGGATAAAATTCTATTATACATTCTGTTGTAAGGTCGGCTCCCTGCCCTTAATTCCTCTTGTGCAAACCCAGGCTTTTTTGCGGGTCAGGTTTTCTTAAGGCAGGAACCTACTCTATGTCTTTCTGTGAGCTAATATACACCATGGGCAAGATTTAAAATAATGAACCTATTCTATGTCTTTCTGTGAGATATATGCCGTGGGTAAGGTTTAAAATAATGGCAATGACATTTTAAAATAAATCTATATACCTCCTAGGTTATGTGAAATGAGACTTTAAAAGATAATCACCTAGTTTCAGTGAAGTAGGGACACCAAGTGATCTGTGAAATAAAGCCTTATTAAGTGAAGACCAGCATACATAGAAATGCACAACTGACTCATAGCTAGTAATTATGTATAATTCAGGAATTGTGCTTAATAACTTTTTATGCACAAAGTGTGGTTATTCTCTAACCCATGAAGACACAGACACTCATCTGTAAGGGTACATTTTCTGGAAATCTCCAAAAGAAAGAAAGGGTTTTTTTTCTCCTTAATTTCTTTCTTTCTTTTCTTTCTTTCTCTCTCTTTCTCTCTCTCTCTTTCCTTCCCTCTTTCTCCCTTTCTCCCTTTCTTTCTCCCCTCCCTCCCTCCCTCCCTCCTTTCTCTCTCTCTCTCTCTCTCTCCTTCCTCCCTCCCTCCCTCCCTCCCTCCGTCCCTCTCTCTCTCTCTCTCTCTCTCTCTCTCTCTTTCTTTCTTTCTTTCTTTCTTTCTTTCTTTTTCTTTCTTTCTTCTTTCTCAGAGTCTTGCTCTGTCGCCCAGGCTTGAGTGCAGTGGCGCTATCTTGGCTCGCTGCAAGCTCCTCCTCCCAGGTTCAGGCCATTCCCCTGCCTCAGCCTCCCAAGCAGCTGGGACTACAGGCACCCGCCACCACGCCCAGATAATTTTTTTGTATTTTTAGTAGAGATGGGGTTTCACCGTGTTAGCCAGGATGGTCTCGATCTCCCGACCTCATGATCTACCCACCTCGGCCTCCCAAAGTGCTGGGATTACAGGCAAGAGCCACTTTTTTTTCTTTTTTTTTGAGATGAAGTCTCACTGTGTTGCCCAAGCTGGAGTACAGTGGCATGATCTCGGCTCACTGCAACCTCCACCTGCCGGGTTCAAGAGATTCTCCTGCCTCAGCCTCCCGAGTAGCTGGGACTACAGGTGCATGCCAACATGCCTGGCTAATTTTTGTATTTTTAGTAGAGATGGGGTTTCACTATGTTGGTCAGGCTGGTCTCAAACTCCTGACCTTGTGATCCACCCGCCTTGGCCTCCCAAAGTGCTGGGATTACAGTCATGAGCCATTGCACTCCGCCCCCCTAATTTGTTTCTATAATTAAAACCAGTCTTTCCTTTCTGTGGCATAGTAATGAATCTCTCTTATTAACACGAAAGATTCAAACAATTTGATGAAAATGATTATATGCTAACACATTAAAAAACCATTTTTGGATCTTTTGGTGTAATTGGAAAATGTAATTTATGACATACACACAGTAAGTATATTTAATTACAAAACTGTCCAACCACAAAAGTGGCTGTGTTTTGTGGTGGTGCAAATCTGCCTGTCACTGGAGGGGTCTGAGGAGAGGCTGGGATTTCTGGAGAGGTTTTCTGAACTGAGCAACAGTTTGGTTTCTCCCAGCTCTGGGACCCCATGAGTCTTAGAAGGTCTTAGATTTTCCTGGGCTCTTTCCACTATTGTCACATAATGACATCCCTGAGGAAATACTCTGCTTTCCCAGTGAGAAACCACTGGGGATGGGCAGTGTTGCCACATACAGCTGCATAGGTTGTGCACTGCACAACTTGGGAGGGCACCGTTCACACAGACTATTCTAAGATAGCCAGAGTTTGGACTCTGACATTGTCCCCAGCCCAAGCTATATCTTTGTCCTCTCGGTCCCTTTTCTGCAGAGCTTCTTATCCTGGCTTCCACATGACCAATGTTAATGATTCTGAGGAACATTTCTGAAGAATGAGGTAGCTTCAGGATTTTACCACAACTTCATGGACATCACTAGGCATAGCTGAATCTAGTTATTCCCAATGCCCATTCTCCTCTTTGCACAGAGAATTTCTAGCAGTGCATATATAGCTGTCAAGAATAAAGATCAAGCTCTTTCTAGCCTCTCTAGATATGGTCATTTGGCCAATTTCTCACCAATGGGATGCAAGAGAGTATGTGCAAATTAAGCATTATGATTTTAAAAGGAAGATGCGTTCCCTCCTCTTGTCCCTTCTTCTGGCTGGTTTAAATGTAAATATAGTGGCAGTTTCAATAGCCACCATGGCTATTGAGATGAAAGTCACAAAAGAAGGCTGGCAGAGCAACATGACACAAGAAGCCAGGTCTCTGATCACTGAGTAGCTCCTGTGTCAGCCCTGACTCTATCTGAAGAATAAACAAACTTCTCTCCCATTTAAACTATTCTCAAACAGGATGTCTCTCTAGTTTGATAGCTGAACCAAAATCCTAGTGAAGACTCTGGGACTTGGACAACTCTCATCATCACCTTCTTCAAAGGGGCCCTGAATACTCCCTGGCTTTGATCATCTTTCCAAGAATCTCTAACAGGGAAGCCACAGAAGGCAGGACCAAGAGCCTAGACTTAAGTGACCCAACAGACCAAATAGGTCACTCTCAGTGGGCAAGATTTCAGAGTTCAAATAGACCTTAGAGCAGTTGTCCTCAACCTTTTTGGCACCAGTGACTGGTTTTGTGGAAGACAATTTTTCCATGGACCTGGGGGAGAGGGATGGTTTCAGGATGAAACTGTTCCACTTCAGATTATCAGGCATTAGATTCTCATAAGGAACACACAACCTAGACCCTTGCCTGCACAGTTCACAATAGGGTTCGTACTCCTATGAGAGTCTAATGTAGCCGCTGATCTGCCAGGAGGCAGAGCTCAGGTAGTAATGCTTGCTTCCGCTGCTTACCTCCTGCTGTGTGGCTCAGTTCCTAACAGGCCATGGACCAATACCCCATCTTAGAGGGCACCCTGTCTTAGAGGCTATCTAGACATGGTATGTCAAGCACATTCCTTTTTTCACACCCAAAGAAGACAGTCTGGTAGCAGAACTCTGGAATAGCCATGTAGAGAGGATTCCAACGTTGCATTTACCCTTGGTCAGAAAGAGTGCTGTGATCAATTGGTGATGTCTGCCACTTTCAAGCCAAGGGCTGAGCAGTTGGCTTTTCAGACCTAGTCCAAGGCAGAACCAGAGCCAGAGCTACTCTGCCTCCCAAGTTCAGCCCAAGACATTTTCCACTATCCCACACTGCCTTGTCAATGGTTACTGTTTTAAAACATTGTTAATGGGCAACAAAAAATAAATTCACAGCAGAATTATTCTTGAGTGTCCATGAGGATGAATAACACTCGTGGACATTATTCCTAATAATAGTTCTTATGGTGAAGTGAAAAAATAATCATCCAAGTACCTGTATTGCTCCTCTCAAGTTAATTCCAGTTTCAATGGCCACATAGTAGGATGCTTGCAGAAATGTCCTTTGCAGTAGGAGAGCAAGGAACAGAAGCACGGCTAAGACGTAGGCATTGGCAAGGAACTCTTGGGATGAGACAAAGTAAACTCCGAGAAATTGTGTCTGTTGGAAAGAGAAGTTCAGAGGTGACTGTCACTGCCAGCAAAATGACCACTGTAGAACACATCACTGTGCCATAATGGACCATGGCCATGATTATTACAAGACCCTCCGTGCCTGCAAAGTCTTATGCAATTGTTTATGAGTGAAAAATCAGACTGATAAATCCAACTAAACGTTCTTCTAACTACAGGGAAGGTTGCTTACACCCTGTTCATCTTTCCACTTGAGGGAACAGAATGGGGCCCAATTACAACCGCAGGCCCACAAATATGACTCTCAACATTGTGGCCACAGGCCCAGGGGAGAGCATTCTGAATGGGGCAAGAATAAATAGAGCAGCTAAAACCTGAACTGGTATAGCAAGTCTCATGGTGCATGTTCTCTGCTACAGAAATGGAATCAGCAGCTCCCTTGTTCCAAACTCACCAACAGCTTGTACTGTAGCAATTACGGAGCAGAAAAGGCCACTGGAAAACATGGCACCGTAGAGCTCTCGGGAGAGAATGGGAACTCATCACTTATAAGAGACTGAAAAGATTTCAAACCCAAGCCCGCCAGCCTCATGGGCTCCCAGGGCCTCCTGTTAAATTTAAGGTTCTCTTGTGTACTTCCAGCAAGATCTCAGATGGCAACCAGTGAAGAAAAACAAACATTTTAACTTTGTTGCTAAAGATACCAGGGAACAACAGTGTGTCTATTTCCAAATTAAGCATCAATAACTCCCAGGAAAACTTTGATCTTGATAAATCCATTGCTCCCCAGCAGAGCCACATCAATATTTCCATGAAGACAGAACTCTGCTCTTTCTCAGACACTGCCCTGGACTGTGCGTGCTGTTTGGCAGGGTGTGGGAGCTGCTGCAGGGTAAAGAGGGATGGGAACAAAGTGATGAAAAGGAGTTTGAGGGCACATCCACAACCAGGATCAGGCAGAGAGGGCCCAGGCTCTAAGGAGGCCTTTCCCTAGAGTCAGCAATTCCTGGATCTTGGATCAGAGCTTCCTGATGGTGGCCTCTCAGTTTAACAGAGGTTCTCTAAGTCAGCCCTCACTGCTCCCTGGAGTTGTCTGGTCCTGCTCACCACTGTCTCTCCCGTGCTGTGTGCGACAGGGGTCTATATCTGTTGGGGGCAGCAGGAAGCAGCCACAGGGAGACCACTGAGGGATGCATGCAAGACTCTAAGAGGAAGGCCCTACCCAGGGTCTCTGTCCCATTTGCCAGTGTACCAGAGGGAGACGTAGAGGGAGGAAGTTGAAGGTAGAAGGGCGGGGGTGGGCTGGAAGCAGAAAAATGGGCCTTAAAATTAGGCTGCAGGGAGAGACCTGACCTTCTGGGGAAGAAGGGGCAGGAGACAACATTTATCAGTTGCAAAACTCTATCCTCACAATACCCTACTGAGGAGGGTACCATTATTAGCCCCATTTCATACATGAAAAAAGGAGTTTCAGTAGGGTTAGTGGCTGGCCCAAGATCACACGCTGGTAAGGGGACAACATATGAACATGAACCTGGATGATGTCCAAAACACTACCCCAGACCCAGTGTCTAGGCCTCGTCCAGGCCTTTGACCTTAAGTGTCCTAGTGTCAGTTACAGGCTTGTGACTTGTCGGGGACGGAAACATGCACCCCTGGCTGGTACTGGGTCAGAAATATAGGCATGTGGGGGTTAGGAAGACTCGGTCCTGTTTAACATGGCCTGGGATTCTTCTGTCTCACTGTCCTCTGCAGGGACACAGCTCTGGAGACTGTAGTCCATGATTTTAAAGCAACAACACATCATGAGAATTTATCCCAAAGAAAATAATTTCACATAAGGTAATGGCTGTATGAACACAGACATTTATTTTGGGGCCAGAGCAAGAGGAGAATGCAAAAACCCACATAAATGTCCAACCACAGGGAATGATTACGTAATTATGATACTCCTGGGAACACTATGCACCCAAGACCACTGATTCTCATGAGAATCTCTGGAGAAACATGGACTGCCACACACATGCTGTGTTACGATGAGCAGAAAACACACAGGCTGGAGAATGATGGCTGGAAAAGCCAACTGATCATGTTTGTTCATTAGACTGTGGGTGTTACTTAAATGTACTAGTCAGTATTTGTGCATTTTTAATAAAACAACAAATTTTAGTTTTGCAGTTCTAAAGGCAAAACTTTAACTCCCTCTCTGCCCCCAACAAACATATCCTAGGGTCAGAAAATGACTTTTGTAGATTGAGAATTTTGTGACCTGTTAAAATAAAAATCTCACTGCAGCTATAAGTCATTGGGTCATTATTAGATCGCTCTTCAAAGAGTTGGTTTAAAAGGGATGGAACCTGCAATAGCTAAGTTTCAGTTAAGAAGTGGGTACCTGGCTAAGCCTGGTGGGTCATGCCTGTAATCCCAGTACTTTGGGAGGCTGAGGTAGGCAGATGACCTGAGGTTAGGAGTTTGAGACCAGCCTGGCCAACATGCTGAAACAGTGTTTCTACTAAAAATACAAAAAAATAGCCGGGAATGGTGATGCATGCCTGTAATCCCAACTACTCGGGAGGCTGGGCCAGGAGAATCGCTTGAACCTAGGAGGCAGAGGTTGCAGTGAGCTCAGATTGCACCAATGCACTCCAGCCTGGGAGACAGAGTGAGACTCCACCCTCCACCAAACAAACAAACAAAAAAAATTAGTGGGTACTAGACTAGCCAAGAGGCCTGCCATGCTGCCCAAGGAAGGCAGGCCCTGGTGGAGTCTACCTAGAAGAGGGTCCTGGGTATGATGGCACTGGCCAGCACCCTGCAGGTACCAAGGCAAGAGAGAAAAGACTAAGGACCTACAACCTGACACTCAGTGGAAGAAAATGCTTTGGAAAATCATAGGCCCTAGTCTTGCACTTTCACAAGCTCTCAGGGAAGAATTGTGTTTGTTTCCAGGGATTTCCCCAGTAGTCCTCAATATACATTTTTTAAAAGTAATCAAGCCAATGATCTTCATGCCCCCATGTACTTTCTACAGAAGTTATTACACATTTTGTAGTTGAGGCTTGCAAAATGTGACTGCTGAGGAGGATAAAGAGAGTTAACTGCAGAGGTAGGACTAGAACCCAGCACTCCCAACTCTACAGTTTGGACCCCCATTGTCTCTGCCAGGCCGGAGGTGTGATTGGAAAGGTCCCCTTCACATGTTCTCTGGTGCTTAAAGGAGAGAGGATCACTTGGGCTCTTGCTTCTTATTTTGGCAGGTGCCAAAAGGTGAGTTGTCCATAGGTCCCAGCCCTGGGAGGCCCTGGGTAAAGAATAAAACTATCTTTGGCCACCCAGAAACCAACACACCTACCCATTCATCCAAGACTGTTTGACATGGTGGTTAAGAGCCTGGACTTAGAGGTCCTGACTCATGATATATTAGCTACTGTGTCCTTAGGTAAGTTCCTCAACCTCTCTTAGCTTCAGTTTCCTCATCTGTAAGATGGGGCTACAAAGGGACTTCAGAGAGTTGTTATGAGAAGTCAATGTAACAGTGCACAGGAAAAACAGTAAGTGTAAGCACTCAATATATAGTAACTGCTGCATTATTCCTTCACTGCAGAACCATTTCCCATGCATCTCCTGGGTGTCAGGCAGGGAGGGGGCTGAGTGCTGGGCACACAGAGGTCAGATAATGGGGAACAGAGGATCAAGTCGGGGAAAGAGACAGAGCACTTTGATAGGACGTTATGTGAGCACAGAGGAGGGGCATCTAATTCAACCAGGTGAAGTTTTCCTGGAGCAGATGACATTTGAGCAGAGTCTTGGCGGCTAAGAAGGAGCTAGTGAATTGAAGGCAGGTACTCCAGGCCAGACCAGCTGCATGGACATGGTTATGAAGAGGCCAGCCCACGTACTAAAACCACAAAGTCACAGAAACACCAAGGCATACACACTCATTAAGTCACTCATAATGATAGCCACAAATATGGCCATCCAAACGGGCACACACACACACACACACACACACACACAGAAAGACACACCAAAAGACATAGGGACAAACAGAATACACATACAGAACCATAAGCAGTTCTTAGGGGAACTCATTCAGAAACACATACACACTACCAAACCTACACGTTTTCCTACTGAGATTTAAAGGCTGTTCGAAGCTTTAGCCCTTCGATCAAACCCAGACTGTTCCTTCTTCCTTTGGCTCAGCTGATAGCCCAGGGCAGTGCTGGCAGGTTTCAGACACCAGCAGCTCATTATGAATCCAATTCTCTTGCCCTCCAGACAGATCTGTGGCATCCATGGCAGGTGACAGATTGGGAGTAGAGGTTGGGCTGGAGAGGAGGAGGCGGGAAAGAGTTATAGATCATAGGCAGAGCCCAAATTGGGTCCCAGCTTTCCCTGGGGAGTGGCAGTGGGGTGACAGGAGCATCAAAGATCTGGCAAGTCACAGACACTTTCAGTAACTAAAGAGGACACCAGAAATGTTTGTCCTTGTGGATACCAAGGATGATATGTTTCTTGCCAACTCTGAGAATCTTAGGAAGGAAGAGTAATGATGAATAAACCATAGGTGCCCCACTGTGCCGACTGCTGCAGGATGGATCAAGGCTGGGCAGAAAAAAGGGCTTCCTCTCCCAGATTGTGAAACATTGCAATATGTAGCTAGGGAGCTTCCTTCTTTGTCATTCATAAAGACCAGAATAGCACTCAGTTCTCTCGGGATTAGAATGGCTTGGGGGCTGGGAGATGAACCAAATGATCTCAGTAAATGATCCCTTTCCCCCATTTTCTCCGAGCTCAGAAGCCCAAATGAGAATTAAGCCACATCCCAGGCAACCACATGATGGAGAGTTCTTTGTTGCGGACACTGGAGACTATATTTACTTTCAACTCTCGTTTCTGTGTCGGAAATTTGCTGATTGTGTTTGGGCTGCAGGGAACAAATATTAAATCTGATAAGGCCCACTGCCACTGAGGCAGGGCCATCTGTCTCTGGGATTTGTGTGCTCAGTAACTGGGACAAGAGCATTCCAATGAGAGGGTAATAAACCCCAGGGTTTGTGTATAAACAAAGAGAAAAAAAAGGGCAATGATAAAGTTCAGATGAACTAAAGTTCTAAGTGTTCTCACCATCTCTTTGGCACATCCTGCCTCCGAGTTCTCTCCTTAGCAGAATCCCAGAAGGGTTTTGGGAAACACAGGAAGAAGAGAGTGGTGTGGACACTCTGATAAGGGCTCTGGCTTGTGTCATTTCCCCCTAATATTAACAACTGGCTCCATGCTGCTTCAGCATTGCCAATGGAGGGTATTCTGGGGTAGCCTATGGTCAGGCTAGCGTTGAAGGTGACACTCCTGTAGACAAGAGAAGCAGCCACTTCCCCTCTCTTTTATGGGCCAGATAAAGTAGAGAGGCTCAAAAAACCAGAGATAGCTTCAAAAACTATCAAAGTTTAAGTAAGCAAAAGTGGTCCTTGAATTCTTGATTGAGCAAGAAATCTTCCCATGGCAGCCTGGCAAATTGCTACTCGTCCGTCAAGACCCCATTCAAATATCCCCTCCTCTATGAAGCTGTTCATGACCACTGGCTAAGTTAATCACTCTCTTTTCCCACAATTCCCTGAATATACCTCCTAAGAGTCATATGTAACATGTAGCATAGAAGTAATTTATTTCGATTTCTCTCCTCACCATTGGGTTTCATAATCCTTGGAGCCTGAGGTGATGGCTTGATAATAATAGTAAATTTAGCTTCCTGGTTGTAAATGTCCAGACTGTGGAGTGAAAGAGTCTTATATTCAAATTCTGCCTCTGTTACTAACTAGCTGAGAGACCCTGGGGAAAGTTACTTAACCTTTCTGAGCCTCAACTTTCTCATCTGTAAAATGTGGATAAGAATACCTATCATCTCATAAACTGTACAATATTTGAGGTATATCACAGTAAAGCTGTTGCAAAATATACTCATACCAAAGGTAGTTTTAGGGATTAAATCACATATGGATAACTTGTGCACCTAGCCAGGTATGTATTATGTGGTCAATAAGTGGCTGTTAATATTGTTAATCATCCTTGTCATAACTATTGCTTTCATATTCCCACAGCCCAACCCAGGCCTGGCACACAGCAGTGTTCAATAAATGTTTGCTGCATAAATCAGATTCGACGTATCTCATATCTGTGGCCAACACTGTTCAGCTGACTAATTATATTTCCAGAAAAATGAACATAAACCTCCTGAGGATTAACTGCTAGCTGCGATTTTAGAGCTCATGAGATGAACAAATGTTACGCACAGAGTGTCATAAATTATTAAAAACCCTAATTCCCAATTCTCTGCATTATTTTCAGACTGTCTGTGGTTAAAATGTTATAATGACATCCTCACTTGGAAACTAAAACTCTGAAACTTATTAGGGGTAAAAAGTTTTTCATTTTGTGGCCATTTAAACCTAAATGGCTGCAAAGAAACAGACTATAGAACACAGTCTCCCCAGCCCCCGAAGTGGATGCTACGGCCCCACACAGGGAAAATAACCCCCAGGAAGGGTTTTCTAGCTCCAACAAATTTCAGTTTGTAGAATCTTTACAACTGCAAAGGCCATTGGATATAATCAAGTCTAACAAGTTTCCAGTGTTTTTAAGCCATGGAAACTTTCATTAAAAAAGAAATTTTAATAGAAAAGTCCAACATATTAATAAAACTCGGCCAACTTTGAATGAAATTTGGAGTGGGGAGAGACAAAACTCCACTCATGAGGGTTTCCCACGTCTCTCTGCTCTGACAGCAGCTCCCAAGATGCCCCTGCAGAAGCTCAAGTGCCAGCATTTACAGGACTGAAGAAGACAGATGTTCAAAATTTTTAAAGTTTACTAAGATGACATAAACTGAAAGCCAACAAATCCAAGCCACAGAAGCTCTAGACATTGGACAAACAAAAGCACCTCCTGCAGTTTTCGGACTGGCCTGACTACCGGAAGAGGTATTATGGTAGTGATGGTGAGAGGAGAGTAGGACACCCTTGGGGCACAGGCTCGCCCCCTGGCATTTCTGTTGACCAGATGCAGAGTATTCTGTGGTGGGGATACTGCTATAGGCTTTGTGCATGTGTGAGGAGCCACTCCAGTGTGGCCATGGCTCACACGCGTTGGCCTGTTGCACTCTCAGAAACAACTGAAAACCATCTAGAGGGTGCCTTACCCTACTGCTGGGGCTGCCTACCTTGGGCTGGAAGACGTCGTTTTCCTTTCCAAGGTGGTCCACGATCCCAAAGATGCACAGTGGCCCGGCGAAGCCCAGCAGGTCGGCCAAGATGCGGAAAGTGCTGCTGAGGACCAGGCGCCTCCCGAAGGCATGGCTGAGTGCCTGCCAGATGGCCCGGGCACCTTGAGTGCCCTGCACGTCCTTCCTCTGCCCAGAGAGACCATGGCCAGGTCAGGGTGGCTGAGGGCTCATTCAGGGCTGGGGCTAGCCTCCCAGGATGCCCCTCGCTCCTGTTGCCTGGGGAAACCCAGTGGCCACATCCTCTGCAAGCAGGTGAACTCCAGGAAGAGATCATGGAATCAGCAAGTGTACAATTGGGAGGGCCCTATCAACGCCAACATGGTCTAGATGGGCAAACTGAGGCCAGATGATTGCTCGAGGTCACACAGCTGGTCAGGGACTATGTGATGAACACAGCACTGGAATGAGGAAGTGGCCATGTGGCACACTCACTCATTACCACCTGCCACTGTGCCTTAGCAACTGCCCTGGTGCGAGGACAGAGGCAGTGAAGGAGCACTGGACCGGGAGTCAGGAGACTGGCTCTGCTGCCTGCCAGCTGTGGGCCAGCTCTGGGCAGGTCACGGCCTTTCTCAGGGCCTCAATTTGCTCCTCAGTGACATGGGGAGATTCCTGCCTGGCTCAATTCATAGAGTTACCATAAGGATCAGACCACTAATACCCCTGCTCTCCAAATCAAGTGAACATTCCAACCTTTATAGTCAGTAAGCTCCAGAGGAAAGAGCACAGGGGCGTGAGAGTCCAGTGGGGTCACTTCCCTTCTCAGAGCCTCAGTTTCCCCATCTGGATGAGGACATTGGACTAGATGACCTAAACAGTAAGGGCCATTCCAACTATGCCTGTCCTATGACTCTTCAGCCCTGCACCTGTCCCTGGTTCACTGTGTGACTTAAGGCAAGCTTCTTCCCCTCACCAGCCTCAGTTTCCCCGCTTGTCCCACCAGGATTTTGACCTAATGCCCTTTGAGGTCCCTCTCTGTGACCCTAAACCAGAAGGCAAGGAATAGATGGTGTGGCTGTGCCCCCACTGACCACCTGGGCGTCAAAGGCCTCGCGGAGCCGCTGGTAGTTGGTGAGGGCCCTCATGGCGATGGGCAGCTTCCCAATGGCTCGCAAGTCGATGGGCTTCTTGTGGGCAGTCTTGATGAAGGTGTTCATCCACCAGTAGGTACCTTTGGACAGCAGATTCACGAAGGGCTGCAGGAAGCGCACCCCTAGGTCCTGCAGGTCCTCCGGTGGCTTCACCTCCCTCGGTGTCTTGAAGAAGATGTATCTCTGTGGGGCACATGGGCCATGGGGGATGGGTAAGTGCAACTTCTCACCACTCCCTACCTTGCCCCAGCAAGGATTTGGGGTTGTGATATTCCACACTTGATCTCTAACAGATGGGGCCATCTTTCACCTGTAATTATTACCAGGAAAAGGATTCCCCAACACTTCCTGGCCACCAATGTCAGAGCCTCCTGACTTTGTAACTGCTCATTGAGGTTGACTTTGAATCCCCCATGGCTAGGCTGGGTTGGGTTTCGGTTGGGCTGGGGAGGAGCAGGAATCTCTCATGTACTATCTTCTCCACAGATCTAAGGATACCACCATGTTTCATATACAGTTCACAGAACTCCAAGTCATGTAGACCTGGTTTCGAATCCTGGCTTCTCCACTTACCAGCAAGGTGTTTTGGACAAGCCTCATCTAAAAGGTTTCCTCATCTATAAAGGGGACGGTGCTTGCATCACAGGGTTCCTGTGAGGGTCACTGGAGGGTAGGGGGACACATAAGGAGCCTTGTGCCCTTCAGATCACCAACTAAAAGCAGAAGAGTCAGAGAAATGCAAGCAGTCCAAGTTTGAAAGGGCTATAGCCCTCACTGCTGGCTGGAAGGCAGGGAAAGGGTTTTCTCACTTATCTCTGGCAGATTACAATCTTTCTGGAGGGCAATATGTAACACTGATCAAAATTTAAAATACACAGACCCTTTGATCCAGCAACGCCATTCCTTGGACTCTCTCCCACAGAAATAAAAGCAGCAATACATAAATGTGAGTATGCTCGATACACCATTATTCATGAAGGCAAGAACTTGGCAACAAAGTGAATGCCCATCCATAGAGAAATAGCTGAATACATTATGGCTCAGGCATACGATGGAAAATTATGCAGCCATTAAGAAAACAGAATTAGCTATATCAGATGGCTTGGAGGGAGTCCCAAGAGATATTTGTTGGGTGAGAAAAGCACAGTGCAGAAAACAGTGCATAATATGATCCCATTCTTACAAGATAAATACTGAGGGGAAAACCTACATATTCACTTGTGTTGAGAGGAAAAAACCTGAATAGATATTTATTTAGATAGACACATATGGTTTTATACTAATAAAAACAAAGCATGGGAAAGACAGATGAGTTCATTAGTCTGGGCTACCTGGGGAGGTAGGGGCAGGGGAAGGGGAAGGTTGCAGGCTGGGGTGGGAAAGAGAGAGGGAGGCGGGAGCAAACAGAAAGGAAAACAAAATACTCATTCATGTGTGCGTGTGACGATATGAATACATTAAAGCAAAGACAAGTCCCCTACCACCGAAGAAAGAAAGGAGAGGCCAGTGCCTGATGCTTGTCTTCCTTCTCTATGGAAAGTCATTCGCCAACCTCAGCAAACACACCTGTCACCCCCCACCCCCCCGGGAGCCTGGGGTAGAGCACACGTGGGCCAGATGGAGTGTCTCTCCTAAAACTTCCCCCGCCATGGCCCCACTCCCCTTTACGGGGGCAGGTAAAACAAGTTGACCCCTTCTCAGCTTGGCTGAGAAGCAGGGTGGGGGGCCGAACCCAGGGCAGGACAGAGGCCGCAGCCTCTGCTCCCCACCCTGCCCTGGCCCAGGTGCATCCTCAGTGGCCTGCTTACCCTCACCCTGATGACATTGACCTCCACAAGGAGCAGCATCCCATAGAGGATCACCAGCAGCCCCGTGAGGCAGAAGCGTAGCTGCGAGAAGCCGATGGCGTGGTCCAAGAACTTGACAAACTTGATGGTCTTGGTGATGAAGGCCAGGGTCCAATACACCAGAAGGGCTGCCGAGGAGAGATGGAAGATCATGGAGATGTGTGTGCATCATGTGTGTACACTCACGTAATATGTGCAAGTATGTGGCAGAGAAGGAGACAGAATGAGCATGCCCGGGTGTGTACACTTCCGAGTAAAGGGATGTGCACGTGTGAATATATCAGAGTGTGTGACTCTAAGATGACGCACATTCGTCTTAACATTTATGAAAAACACCAATAATCTCATAAATCAAACTGGTCAGACAAATGTCCCTTAACAAGAAGTGATCATGGGAAGAATAAGAAATTTATTTCTTGAATTTAACTAAGTTACAGGCACTGTGCCAAATAAGCACTTTAAATACATGAGCTCATTTATTCCTCACCATCACTTTTCAAAGAAAGTGCACTGCCGTCACCCCCAATTGCTCAGACAAAGGAAATGAGGCTCAGAAAGACGAGATAACTGATCCAAGGCCACACACCCATTAACTGGCAGAGCTGGGCTGGCCTGACGCTGGAGCCCATGCATGCAAGCTCCATGCTATAATGACTTCCTTGTGGAATTTCCAAGTGAGAGAAATCTTAAAGGTCATTCAGTCCAGCCTTTTATTTTACAGATGAGGAAACTGAGACCCAGAGACAGGATGCGACCTTGCCCAAGTGCACTGGCAGCCAGGGACAGAGAGAGGGTGAAAGCCTGGGTCCCTGTCCTCACAGTCCAGAGCCCACCACAGCATGATGATGGAGCAGGGCCATGGGAGACATGGAAAAAGCCAGCCACAGTTCCATGAGGCAGTGTTATACAGGGGTTAGTGGTGGTGGTCCCGCAGCCAGATACAGCTGGGCTCAGAGCCGGTGAGATAATAGCTGTGTGACCTTGGATTAGTCACTTAGCCCTCTAGAGCTTAGTTTCCTCATCCATTAAGTGGGAATCATAATAGTGCTACCTAGAAGGTTCTTGTGAGAAACGTATGGAAAGCATTTAGTGCAGTGAGCCTCACACGCAGCCGGTGCTCTTTGGACATTAGCTGTTATTTTTTATTATCTCTAGATTTAAGACCTGGGGCAGGTAAACCTCAGAAGCTATCAGTAGATTCTATCCTAAATTCTTGCACACACGCCCACTTCAATCTGCCAGTAAATCACTGTCAGCGTCCAACAACCAAAACCAGCAATAACCTGTGAAGTCCCCCTCTGAGGGTGGGGGAGATTTTAGCACTGGCAGCTCTTTCCTCCTCCCTCTTAGACCACATGCGGATAAGGTCAGCCTCATGCCACAGAGTCCCTCTCCAGAGGACTTGAGTGAGGGAGAGAGACTTTCACTCTGCCCTCTATCCCTATGTGGGCCTAGGCATGGAAGCCAGAGCATCGCTTGGGGACAAATCTGGGATCTGTCCTGCCTGGCTCAGGGTTAGGAAACAGGTTGAGATGTTGGGCCCCACCCTGTGCCCAGGGCTGAGCTCACCCAGGGGATCAATGCCATCCACCTTGGGTCCCTGCATGAGGACATGAGGATGGGGGGCAGAAGTATCTGCCTTCTGGTCCCAAGAATCAGGACTGGAATAATGTCCCCCAGCTCAGGCTGGTCTCTAGGTCTCGAGGAATTCCACAGCTGAAGGCTGTCCCCCTGCCTCCACTCCACTCTTGGACAGATTCTATCCCAGGCCTCAGAAGCCCTTTAGCCCTTAGTGAGAGCTGCCTACTGGAGCTGACTTGAAAATATGCCTCACGCCTGTCTTGTCCCTAACACTTAACAGATACGGTCTGATTTGCTCTTCATTACAACCCTATGACTTAGGCAGGGACTTATTCTTCTTCCTGCCCGGGTGGGGAATCGGAGGCTCAGAGAACTTGGATGTCTTGTGCAAGGTCACACAGGGAATTAGCGGTGGACCCAGGACTAGGCCCAGAGGTTTTTTTGCACAGTCCTGTCCTGCAGTGCTGAGTGCTCAGCCTGTTGCCAGACACAGCAGCACTCAGCAAAAGCTGAATGCCTGATGAGAGAAGAGGGAAAAGGAAGGAAAGAGGCATAACATGGGGACTGCTGGTGAGCTCCCATTACTCCTCCTTCTCCCTCCAATCTTCTCCCTTACCCCACACCTCTCCCATTAACAAATGCTATCTATTTCACCTCCTAAATATCTTGAATCTATCTACTTCTCTCCATCCCTGTGGTATACCACCTAAGTCCAGGCATCATCATGTCTCCTCTGGATTCCCGCTCCACCCTGAGAGCCTTCTCATTGGTTTCCCCACTTCCTCCCCATCTTGTTCTCCTCCAAGCTGGTCTCCATAAAGCAATTATTATGATTATGTTCAAAACCCCTTAATGCACCCATGTTCATAGCAGTGCTATTTACAAGTGTCAAGAGGTGAAAGCAACCCACTGACAGATGAATAGATAAAGAAAATGTGGCATATCCATACAGTGGAATATTAGTGAAATATCCATACAGTGGAATATTAGCCTTAAAAAGGAAGGAAAAAAAATTTCAATACATGCTACAACATAGATGAACCTTGAGGACATTATGCTCAGTGAAATAAGCAAGTCATAAAAAGACAAATAGGCCGGGCATGGTGGCTCACACCTGTAATCCCAGCATTTTGGGAGGCTGAGGTGGGTGGATCACAAGATCAGGAGTTCAAGACCAGCCTGGCCAACATGGTGAAACCCTGTCTCTACTAAAAATACAAAAATTAGCCAGGCATGGTGGCGAGCGCCTGTAATCCCAGCTACTCAGGAGGCTGAGGCAGGAGAATCGCTTGAACCAGGGAAGCAGAGGTTGCAGTGAGTCGAGATCACACCACTGCACTCTAATCTGGGCAACAGAGCAAGACTCTGTCTCAAAAAAAAAAAATTAAAAAAAAGACAAATAGTGTATGATGCTGCTTAGATGAGGTACCTAGAGTGCCCTAATTCATAGATAGAAAGTAGAATGGTGGTTGCCAGGGGCTGTAAGGAGGGAGAAGTGGGAAGTTCTCGTTTAATAGGTACAGCGTTTCAACTTGGGAAGATGAAAAAGTTCTGAAGATGGATAGTGGTGATGGCTACACAGCAATGTGAATATACTTTTTTTTCTTTTTTTGAGACAGGGTCTCACTCTGTTGTCTAGGCTGGAGTGCAATGGCACAATCCTTTTTTTTTTTTTTCTTTTTTTCCTAATTTTTATTGGTGCATATATATATATTTCTTTTTGTATTATACTTTATGTTCTAGGGTACATGTGCACAACGTGCAGGTTTGTTACATATGTATACATGTGCCATGTTGGTGTGCTGCAGTGGCACAATCTTGGCTGGAGTGCAATGGCACAATCTTGGCTCATTGTAGCCTCCACTTCCCAGTCTCAAGTGATCCTCCCTCCTCAGCCTCCCACGATCCTCCCACCTCAGCCTCCCAAGTAGTTGGGACTACAGGTGTACATTGCCATGCCCAGCTAATTTTTATGTTTTTTGTAGAGATGGGGTTTTGCCACGTTGGCCAGGCTGGTCTCGAACTTCTGAGCTCAAGCAATCGACCTGCCTTGGCCTCCCAAGGTGCTGGGATTACAGGCATGAGGCACCATGCCCAGCTGTGAATATACTTAATGTCACAGAACACTATACTTAAAAATGGTTAAGATGATAAATTTTATGTTAAACCACACAGACACACACACACACAAACTTCCCATTGCTGTTGGGATAAAGGCCAACATCTGTGGTGCGACCTTCCAGCTGGGTGCAGTGGCTCACGGCAGTAATCTCAACACTTTGGAAAGTTGAGACTTGATCATTTAAGGCCAGGAGTTCAAGACCAGCCTGGTCAACAGGGTGAAATCCCAACTCTTCTAAAAACACAAAAAATTATCCGAGTGTAGTGGTGCATGCCTGTATTCCCAGCTACTCAGCAGGCTGAGGCACGAGAATCTGCTTGAACCTAGGAGGTGGAGGTTGTAGTGACCCAAGGTGGGGTCACTGTACTCCAGCCTGGGCACAAGCAAACAAAACCCAAAGTCCAGCTCCCCTCTACTTTGCACCCCTGCCACTCTTTTTCTTCTGAATTTTCTTTTTCTTTTTTCTTTTTTTTTTTTTTTGAGACGGAGTCTCGCTCTATCGCCCAGGCTGGAGTGCAGTGGCCGGATCTCAGCTCACTGTGAGCTCTGCCTCCTGGGTTCACACCATTCTCCTGCCTCAGCCTCCTGAGTAGCTGGGACTGCAGGTGCCTGCCACCTCGCCCAGCTAGTTTTTTGTATTTTTTTTAGTAGAGACGGGGTTTCACCATGTTAGCTAGGATGGTCTCGATCTCCTGACCTCGTGATCCGCCCGTCTCGGCCTCCCAAAGTGCTGGGATTACAGGCTTGAGTCACCGCGCCCGGTCTCTTCTGAATTTTCTAATGTGTTTTGTTCCTTCTGCCTTGGGGCCTTTGCACATGCTGTTCCCTCTACCTGAAGCACTCTTTCCTCCCTTCTTCCAGTTAGTGTCTTCAGTTCTCAGCTCAAATATGACTTTCAGAGAACATTTCCTTGGCTTCATCTGGGTTCCAGGACCATGGTTCCTTCATGGAAAAATGTAAGCTGCACCACAGGTCCCCTTTCTGTGGGACTCCATACCCAGGTCAGACCTCAGCCTCCTCAGAGGGCCAGCCATTCTCCCAATATGCATTGCCCTCTGTCCCTGCAGCTCACAGGTGCGTCCCTTCCACTTTTCCCTGTTCTAGAATTTCTGGCTCTGTGGAGCCTCCTTTCAAGGGAAGATAACTCCAACAAGGGGAATGGAGGGAGTTAGTCTTTGTTCCTTAGAAAAGGACAAATCCATCCATGGGTGATAGCTTGTGCTTTAAAGAGAGAACATTATGTTTTTACTGGAGAATGAGAAAATGAACTCCTCGGATGTCCACACGGGGTGTTTCCAGAGGGCACTGGTCAGCCAGGCCCTGGTGGTTAGTGAAGGGTTCTCTACAGACGAGGAGCTGCTTCAGAAATGGAAGCAGGGTGGCTCTCTGAAGCCTGTATTTAACATCTCCCCTCTCAACCTGCTTCCCCCAGCTTCCATTCATACTCACGTGGGGGGCCCTGGGTTAGGGGTAGGGGGATCACCTGGATAATCCTGATGGAGCTCAGATCCCACCTTCTACAGAAAGGCAGACCTGTGATTAGTGCAAGAAACACCCTGTACTCCCTGAACACAACAATGTCACTGGCTTAGCACAGAGCGTGCCAGACTCCAAATGTCAATTCGATGCTGTGATTCCCAAAAATCAGTCTGACTTAATGACACAGTGTGAACACAATCTAACTGCCAGATGTACAGCCCCAGCCTTAGACACACAGGCTGAACCTCAATACAGAGGCCAACCTGCAGATTGATACCTTTGCCCCAAGGACAGAGTCTGAGGGCCCTTAGACACACAGTGTCAGAAATGATTAGGAGATTGCACGGATGCTAGATTCCCGGCTGTGCCCCTTGACGAGCTAGATTAGTGCTAGTTATTTAACCGCTGAGCCTCAGTTTTCTGATATGTAAAGGGAAAATAATAAAGGTACCTACCTCATAGAGTTGTTGAAAGGATTAAATGAGTTAATATACATCACATAGGTAGGATGGGGCCTGGCATACAGTAAGTACAAAGTGAGTATTTGCCGTTATTATTTTTAACCTCTCAGTTTCAGGGTCCACATTGGAAAATGGGGATATTAACAATACCAATAAGGAGGCTGGGGGAATTAGCCTGTGGGACAATGAATATAAGGAACATGGCACGGAGCCTGCCCCACAGCACATACTCAGTAAACGTCAACCATCATCCTGTTGCTTCTGCCTGGGACCCCAGTCCTGCAGTATTTAACATTTCAGAAGCTCTAAGTGGGCACTCCTTCCTGAGTCTCTCTAAATGTTCGCAAACCTGAAGTTCTGGTCCCAGAGCCTTTCTCTTCTCTCCCCAGGTGACCTCTTCCAGTCTCAAGCTTTCTTTCTCCCTTTCTTTTTTCTTTTCTTTTCTCTTCTCTTCTCTTTCCTTCTTTTCTTTCTTTTCTTTCTTTCCTTCTTTCTTTCTTTCTTGATGAGTCTTGCTCTGTCACCCAGGCTGGACTGCAGTGGCGCGATCTCAGCTCACTACAACCTCTGCCTCCTGGATTCAAGTGATTCACCTGCCTCAGTCTCCTGAGTAGCTGGGACCACCAGTGTGCGCCACCACGCCAAGCTAATTTTTGTATTTTTAGTAGAGGTGGGGGTTTCTCATGTTGGCCAGGCTGGTCTCAAACTGCTAACCTCAGGTGATCCGTCCACCTTGGCCTCCCAAAGTGCTGGGATTACAGGTATGAGCCAGGGCACCCGGCCCCAGGCTCAGCCTTTAGATGCCATCTACAAGGCCCACCTCCTGAAAGTGTAGCTCTTACCCTGCCTGACCTCCCCATGAAAGCCCAACTTGACACTTGAGTTGGCTGTCTCTGTGACATCTCAAGCTCAATATGCCCCCAATAGAAAACTTGATCCCACCACAGCCCACCTTCCCCTCCTCTGCCACATCAGTTATTGATGCCACAGTTCACCCAGGTGCTCAGGCCCAGAGCCTGTGACTCTTCCTTGCTCCTCTCCTGGCGCCAGCCCTCACCTCCCACTCTTCCCCTTGCTCATTTGGCTTTGCCCACAGTGACATCTTTGCCAAATCTATCCCTATCAGAGGACTTTGCACTTGTCACTCCCCTTGCAGGGAACAGTTTCCCCCAAATACCTGCACACCCACATTTACCAAAGCCCTTCCCTGACCATCCTGTGTAGATAGCAACATGGCCATTGCCCCTACCCCTTACTCAGCTTGATTTTCTTCATAGCATCACCACTACCTATTTGTTTGTTTGTTTATTCACTGTATTTGCCCGTCTGTCCTCCTTCACCAGACTGTAAGCTCCATGAAGACAGAGATTTTTTTCTTCTTCGATTCCGAATCTCTACTGTCTAGAGCAGTACCTGGCACATAGTGAGTCCTCAGTAAACATTATCTGAAGAAATGCGCCTCCCTCCTATACCTCACTTACCAATTAGCAGCTTGGGGAAGTTGGAAGTCTCGATGTTGTGATAGTAGACCACAGAGGTGACAGCAGCCATGAACGCCATCCCGGCTGGCATGTACAGGTGGAGGTGGCGGGATTCGGTCACCCTGAGATGGGAGAGAGAAATAGACAGGATGGGGACGTTCTAAGTACTGCAACAGAGCAGCCCAGGCCTTGAATTCCGAAGGCTGAACACTGAACTTTTATAGCATCACTGCATAGGCTGCAGGGCCCTTTAGTTAATGGGCATATTTGGAGTATAGGCCGGGCAGAGCTGCCAGTACGTGGAGTAGAGCTGGATATTTGGAGGTCTTACTGTATGCTGAGCCCTAAGCACAAGGGTCGCTGGGATCTCTTGAGCAGTGCAGGGGCCTGTATGCCACAACTCACCCAGTGACAGTCCCATTTAACATGAACAGCATACGTCAGCATTGGCACCCTCCCCGGGGCTGTGATAACAAACTGATGAGAGTCAATATTTATGGAACATTTACCCTGTGCCAGGCACTGTTCTAAGTACGCGATATATATTAACCCACTTAATCTTCATTAAACCCCATCAAGTGGGTACTCTTAGTCTCCCATTTTATGGTTGAGGAAACTGAGGCATGAAGAGGCATTTCCAAGGTCCTGATTTTGTCTTCTCCCTCAGGATGGGGAATGCAGCAGTCAATATCAGCTCATATTCTTTTCACTTTAACTCACAGAGGCCTCTAGGTGGGTGGACCCTGGTCTGGGGGTAAGACCCAGAGGCAGCCAGAGCCTCCTCCCAGGCCTCAGTCTTCCCCGTGCCTGGTGAAGAGGGTCACCTTACTTAGTCATGATCATGCCCTTCCACAGCTCTCTCCTGCAGACAGCAAAACCCACTCTGCTCAGCCTAGAACGAAAGGCCCAGGCTATGTGGCCTCCAGCCACTTTACCAGAGCTGCCCAGCCTGCCCTTTCTGCTCCAGCCCTGTGGGACTCATTCCATTCCCAGATGGCCTGCTACAGCCTGATGCCTCAGTGCTGCTGTTGCCCACCAGGCTACTTCTATCCAGTGTGCCAAGGGTCCCTGCCCTTGAAACGCTGATGGTAGGGAGGAGGCTGCCATGCTCAGAGCTAACTCTTAGAGTCAGCAGGCTAGGGAAGTGATACCGCCAATGGACAGAGGCTGAGAGAGGACAAAGGAGGGGGTGGGCAACCAAGGACAGCTTCCTAGAGGAGGTGGCACCAGGTTGGACTTTGAAGGATATATAAGAGTTCAACAGAGAAGAAGGAAGGACATGAGGAGAGCCATCCTGTGACCCCAGTGGGTCTGGTGGGACTGAGGTGCAAGTGTAAAGGCAATGTGGGCTCTCCACCAAAGAGCATCTTCCCCTTATTCTGTGCCAGGAGGACCACAGGTTTGCTCCAGCAGCAATGTACCCAGCCCCAGGGGGAATGGATGGCGATTGGTTTAAGAAGTCATGCAATTCCATACCCCTTTGCCGGTGTTGGTCCACATATTCTGGCCAGTGAGATGTCAAGGAAAGAATAATCTCCCTCATAAAGGAGAAGCATGTCGGGAGAATGCCCTGTCTGCTCATGCTAAGCAATTCCCGGAGCTAGGCAGCCACCTTGTGACCATGGGGAAGATAGGCTGACACACAGAGGATGGTGTGGAAAGACGGGAAGAGGCTGTGTCCCTGAAAACATCAATGAGCACCAAACCAACTTGAAAAGGCAAACTCCACATTTCTTGTTTAATGAAATGGTAAATATTGATATTCTTTAGTGGATATTCTCCACAAAAGGTCTTCAAAGTAATATAGAAAGTACAAGAGAGACAAGGCTAGAGAGCAATCATGAATGGCAACACTGGGCACAGCCAACGCCCTTCCCGGGGATCTTCAAAACTCTTGCCTCTTTACTCCTTGAAAAGATTTTGAAACACCCTCTACTCTCTCACACATTTTTAAGCTGACATCTAAACATGTTTTATCATATGTTGATATAAGTGCTTTTTTTTTTTTTTTTTTTTTTTGCAATAGGAGGGAGAAATGCTAAAATTTTATAAGATGAAATAAGATGAGGATTAAACATAATTGAACTAAATATTTCATGGCACGGCTTCATAGAATAGTTTTTAGCTGCTTTGTTAAATAATACAAACTGAGTTAGTTAAGAAATACAAAAAACTAGCCGGGCGAGGTGGCGGGCGCCTGTAGTCCCAGCTACTCGGGAGGCTGAGGCCGGAGAATGGCGTGAACCTGGGAGGCGGAGCTTGCAGTGAGCTGAGATCCGGCCACTGCACTCCAGCCTGGGCGACAGAGCGAGACTCCGTCTCTAAAAAAAAAAAAAAAAAAAAAAAAAGAAATTAGGTAAAGTTTTATATATGGGCTTTATCCAGTGTATGGTGGTCTGGGAAAATATTGTAGTTATTTTAAAAAATCTTCTTCACTAACTTATCCTGCTTTGATTGTTCTGAATTCAGAGCATCACGCACAGAAATAATACCCAAAGGAAGAGGAGAAGTGCTACAGGTTTAAGATGGCTTAATTATTCACTAAATGAGGCTCACTCTAAATCAAATCAGGGCAGCCTTAATCAGCCTCCACTCCCACCTGCCCCCTAAATTTCCAGACAGCTCTGAAAACCCAGGCTGGATTAGACTAGGGGTATCACAAGGGTCTGTGACTTCTCCTGTCTGCTCTTTTCCTGCCCTCACTCAAGCTTGCCATCCCTGGGGGTAGGAGCTCACAAAGACCAAATGACAATTACTCAGCTCAAGCTGATCTGTGCCCTGGGGGGAGATGGCCCTTTGCACTGAGCTAAAGCAGAGCAGCCACACACAGGAGGGGCTGCTGACAGCCAGCAGGAAGGCATCCCTGGACTCATTCATTCCAGTTTCCCACATCCTGGGAATACACAGTCTGCCCAGTGCTCTGCCATGTCCCGGCTCTGCACCCTGTCCGTGCTCAAAGTTCATCCTCCACAGCCCCATGAGGCAGCCAAGCCAGGGACTATGATGCTTGTTTCACAAGGCCAGAGAGCAGTCATGAATGGTCACACTGGGAACAGCCACCACTCTGCCCACGGGTCTTCAAAACTCTTGCCTCTTTACTCCTTGAAATAATTTTGAAACACCTTATACTTTCTCACACATTTTTAAGTTGGCATCTAAAATGTTTTATCGTATATTTATAAATGCTTATGCGGCCCAGAAAGCCCGAATGACTTGTCCAAAGTCCCATAGCTGGTACACAGCAGAAGTGCTTTCTAAAGACCCAGGTCTTCCTTCTCCAAGGGCGGGGTGTCTTCCTCTGTCACCATCTGGTGAGTATTTAACATCTGAGGGCTCACTGTGGCATTTGTGCTACTTTGGAAGGGGTGTAGGGGTGGGGGTGGAGGCGGACTTGTCACCTGCTTGTGTAGCAGTATGCCTTCTGGTCTTCTTGCTGGTCTGGGGACTTTGATAAGCAGGGAGAACTGCTGCCTCCAAAGCAAGCAGGTATTACAGAGATCACTGCTGAAGCCAGGATGCAGGGACACTGGGGGAGGGAAGGTGGGGAACGGGAGGGAGGATGAGGGAGCCTATCCCCTGCCATCCAACTACAGGAGCCAGGCAGTGCTGCAGGAGTGCAGTCTGGATAGTCTGATTGCAGCTCAGGGGGCGCTGGACCTCAGATACTCAAGCCAAATATCCCTCTCCTCCATCACTCCCTCTCCTGGCAGTCTCTCATTCTTGCTGCTTACTGGATTCTTCCTTAGTGAGATGGCTGCTCCAGCTCCTCTTCTGTCCTCGACTGCGGACACACCATTTCTGTCTGCAGTTATCGCTCACCTAGACTACTGCAATCAATGCTAAGTGACACTTCTATTATACCTCTAGCTTCTCCCTGCCTCCAGCCTGCGCTGAACACCTCTTCAGGTTCTCACCTAAAAGTGTTATGCTGATGACATCCCTCTTCTTTTCCAAACTGCTGACCAAATCCAACCCAAACATGCAGTCTGGGATTCACAGTCCTCCTGAGATGCCCCAACCTGGGTTCCCAGCCTCAGCCTCCATCGCTCCCCAGCCTGTGTTTAATGCTCCAGCCCCTGCGCTGCTCCCTAGCCCTACCTGCTTTTCTCTTTGGTGCCTTTTCTCTTCCCTCAGGCACCACAAGCTCTCTCTCTCCTTCCTCCTCTGTGTGTCAGAGACCTAGTCACCCTTCCAGACTCCACTCCAAAGCCCTCTCAACCACGGAACTTGCCCAACTCTGCCTTCCTCTTGCCTCCCAGAGTAATTATTTGTAACACAGTTTCATTTATTTTCCTAAGGACCCAATAAATGTTTATGGACTGAATAATGTTTATGTTTATCACATGCCTTGCACTGTGAATACAAAGATGAACAAGACTCAGATTCTAACTCTTAGGCCTTTCTGACTCAGAAGACAGTTTTGCAAATAGACATAAACTTTAACATACAGTATGATCCGTGCTGTACCAGAGGTGGGAGGAGTGTGCTGTGAGACCCAAAGGGAAGGTAGGCATAGGGAATGAGGCCAGAGACAGGTGGGGCTGACTGTGAAGACCTTGGATGGTGGGCTGAGGATCTGAGACCACATCTTCGAAACAGCTGAGAATCAAGGAAAGGTCTTATGCAAGAGTGGGTGGCATGCTTAGATTTTTTTTTTTTTTTTTCCAAGAAGGTAACTCCAGCAGCTTGTAGAAGAGACCTGGCATTTTCCACTGGAATTGTGGCATTCTAATACGCTCTAGCATTATTTCACTGGGACTTAGCATGCAGATCCATGCTCCCTCCACTCTCCTGGACTGATGGCAGGGCCTGGGACTCACTTGTGTCCAAGCCCAGCTCAGAGAGGTTGGCACATAGGAGACATTGAGTTGCTGGATGTAGTAACAAAAGATATGGGCTTGTGGAATGCAGGTGAGCTAGCGTCTCCTTCGGCCTTTCAGGAAGTACCCTGTAGCAGATTCACTTTCCTGAGTCCTCAGTCACTCACCCATCAGACAGGATGCCCTCTGCAATCTCACACACCAGGACGAAGAGCAGCATGAAAGTCAGGATCCACCGCAGGTTGTGCCCAGGGAAATGAAGCCACGTGCTGTGATGGATGTGCACCTTGGAGCTCTGACTGCCCCATCCTGCAGGGAAAGACAGTCAGAGGCAGGATGCCTGCCCACTTGGAGGAGGAGGAGGGTGCATGAACCCCAGAAGGTTGCTTGGGCATTGGGACCATGGTGGGGGTGACACCTACACATGAGAATCCCCAAGGTTGGTGCACACAAACTAAACGTCCAACTCATTCAGCCTGGTCCTGTGCTGGTACCTCCCCCCACCACACCTTTTTTTCTTTTTGAGAGAGGGTCTTGCTCTGTTGCCTCTGCTGGAGTGCAGTGCCACGACCCCTGCTCACTGCAGCCTTGATCTCCTAGGCTAAAGTGATCCTCCAGCCTCCTGAGTAGCTGGGACTACAGGTGCACATCACCATGTTCAGCTAATTTTTAATTTTTTGTAGAAAGAAGGGGATCTCATTATGTTGCCCAAGCTGGTCTCAAACTCCTGGACTCAAGCAATCTTCCTGTCACAGCCCACCAAAGTGCTGGAATTACAGCCATGAGCCCCTGTGCCCTGCCAAGGTACCCCATTATACACGCTAACTTCTTGTGTGACAAGTCATCAGGTTAATAAACCATTTGGTTGAGAACAGAAGTGAAAATGCTGTTCTTTTTTTTATTTTTGATGCACATACGAGCACATATTTTGTATGTTTTCTTTCTATTTCTGTCTAACTGTGTTTGTTAATAACTAGCAACTCTGCTTCTGCAGCAACCTCTTGTAAATCTAATTTTGTGACAATCTTTCCTTTCTTCCCCAAAGCTGTACATGAATTTTAAGATTTGCTTTTTTTCTTAAAGTGAATGAACACGTTTTGGGGAGGCAGGGGACACCCTATGAGTTGATAGACTTGACTGGTCTGGAAGAGCCAAGGTCTTGGAGAGAGATGGGGGCGGGGGGACCTCAGTGGAGAGTCACGCACGATTGTCCCAGCCGTGGCCCCCAGCTTTGCAAGCAGGGGCGCCGGGGTCGCTGGGTCGGCAAGTCTGAGCTACTTTGCGCAGAGCCTGAGAAGCTGCGCTCTGGAGACACATGCCTGGGTGGGGTGGCGGGGGAAGGGAATCCAAGTCCCTAGCTCTCGCCTCTCCTCGCCCAGGGCGCGGGCCCGGGACTGTCAAAGATCACGGACCACTGCGCGGCTCAGCCCGGTGAAAGCATAGTGGTTAGCGGGGCCTCCATCCCAGGCTCCGAAGCACAGGCTTCCCTCCTCCCTAGGCCCAGCTGCGGCTGAGTGGGAGGGTGCCTTGCGCGAGGGGTGACCCGGCTCCCTAAGCTGCGCCACGGAGGATGAGGCCCGACCCCTCTCCACTTCCCCACTGCGTGCAGAGACCTCCTCTTTCCCTTTCCCCCATCCCAGCTCTTGGCCCTGCAGAAGCAAAACTTGGCGAGCCCGTGGGTCACAAACGTCAGCTGTGTTTGGCGCGGGATCGGAGGCACCGGAGGAGTGAAGGGATGAGCTGGTGTGCGAATGCAGGGACCGGCGGGCAGGACACAGGACAGGGGACCCCGGGAACGAGGCTGTCATGGGCCGGAAGGGGACGCCGAGCGGTGCGGCGCGCAGCGCCTCCTCCTCCTCCCTCCCTGCTCTCCCGTCCCCTCCTCCGCTGCTCGCCGCGCGCACTCACCGATGAAGAGGATGGGGAAGGTGATGAAGAGTAGGAAAACATGCGGCACCACGTTGAGCGCGTCCACAAAGCAGCCGTTGTTGAGGACGCCCTGGTCCACCCGGTAGGCGGCCGAGTGGTTCTCGCTGCCGCAGAAGGCCAGGGGCATGGCGGCGCGGGCTCGGGCTCCGCTGGCTCCGCGCGCCTCCCGAGCCTCTGTCCCTCGCAGCTCCGCCGCCCGGCCCGGCCGTCAGACCCCCGCCCTCCCGGGCCCCGCCCCGCCTCGCCGGCCTCCCTCTCCCGCACCCCGCCCTGCACCACCACCTGCGGGACCGTGGGGACGGCTAGGAACCCGACCCGCCCTGCCACGCCTGCGCCCGCCTTCCAGATATGGAGGCGCGTGCTCGCAGATGTTGCCGGGGTCGCTTCGTGAGTGCCCCGATGCGCGCGTGCGCTGGGGGCGAGGGGAAGGGCAGGCGGAGATGGGGAGTGGGGTGTGGGCACACTGGAGTCTGGGTAGGAAAGGAGGGTGGGGCGTGCAGAAGAGGAGAGAAGGGTCCACATGGCCTGGAGTGGGCGGGTTCAGGGTCCCGAGCGTGAGTTCACCTGGGCGTGGTGAGGTGGATGTAGAGAGCCGAGGGACGGGGGCAGAGTGGCGCAAGTCTCCACCCTACATGGACGAGAAAAGTGGGGCAGAATGTTACCTTGTGTTGGTGGTGGTGGGGGGTGGGGCTTGGGCGTTTTCAAAAGTGGTCCCAGGTGGGGCAATCCTAGGTACTACTTTACAGCTTATCTGGCACTTTCACACGAGGATCTCCCAGCACTCTTGCTAAGTACAGGTTCTAATCACTTCCATTTTTCTGATGAGGAAAACCAAGCTGCGAGGGAGCTGAAGGGAGGCCAGTAACATGACTTCCCCAAGGTCTCAGTTCCAGCAAGCAGGGAAGCATAGCTCGACCCCAGCTGCTCAGGTCCCCCGTCCCCACCCCCATCATTTGTACTCATGCCTCTGGTACATGACAACCCTACAGCGACTGGCAGACCAGTGGGTAGAATGGGTGACGGCCCCAGGCTGAAAAAGAGGAGCTTTAGAAACGCATCTGGCCAGACGGATGCGAGGCAGTGGAGGGAGACTGAAATTCTTAACCTGACCTGGAACAGGCTTAACATTTGGAGGACACCATGAAATTGTACAGACAACGTTATGCCTTCCTATACGTTCTGGAGAGATTCTCATGAGACTGTGCCCCAAAGAAGTTTATATCGTATGTAGAAAGAACAGAAAATGGGATTTGGGGGTTAGATTTAAGAAGAACTTTCCTAGAGAGGGTATGAAGCATAAATGAGCAAGTTCTCAGGAAGGGTCAGGGGAACACCAAAGGAAGACCCCTTCAGCTCCTTTGCCTACAAGCTTCACTGAGACTGCCCTGAGGCTGCTGAACCTGGTGAGCCCCTCCAGCACGCTTCAGCAAGGCCGAGACTCTGCCCAGGCCCTGAGGCAGAGGGCAGATGGGGTTAGGTGAACAGCCTTGGGAGAGCAGGGTCCAGGGTCTGAAAGCCTCAGTCTCTGACTTTGGAGAATTTCTCTGAAGCCAAAAGATGTTTCTTGCAGCATCAGCCAAAATAGTGAAAACTTGGTGGCAGTAAATATCCTGCACCAGGGACAGGGGTTAATTAACCTGGGAAAATGCAGCCGCTGGAACGGTGCTAGCTGAGTCTGTGTAGTCAATAGAAAAAGTTTACGAGATAGTGTCAGGTGAAAAACGGCAAACAAAATTGTGCTTCCCATGATTATAGCCGTATGAAATATGTATGGTTGCGTGAAGCCTGCAGGGAAAGGTCAGACTTGGAAATATGGTAAGGCAGTGCTCAGTATGTATTAGCTGCCGTCGCTGTGCTTATCATCATTCCTTTTCTTTAAAAATGAGACAGCTGAGGTTCAGAGAGATGAGATGACAGGCCCATGGTCACCCAGCAAGATTTTTTCTTTTAGTTTATTTTTCTTGCTTTCAAGTTTTTTTAAAAATATATTTTCTGCAATGTTGTTATTTTGTTTTGTAGTTACAATATCGGTTTTTCACACTTTCAGCAATGCTATCTTTCTTCTTAGCAGTAATAATATATTCACTTTCAAAGAACGGGGGGTTCCTAGTCCTGGCTCTACCACTACTAGTTGTGTGATTTGGGGGCAAGTTACCATTCTGCACTTCAGTTTCCTTATTTCTAAGTGGAAAAGATAATAATATGGACCCCAGAGGATTAAGATGAGATCATGGGTGTGAATGTGCTTTGCAAGTTGGGGAGATGGTCCCAGCTGCTTCATCCCCTGGGTGACCACACACGACAGCCCCTCGATCAATCAGGGTTATTTAATGGCCTCTCCCTCACCCCACATTGCCTGGTGCAACCCTCACACTTGCTTATTCCGGGTCATTTAAAATAAACAACAAGTCTGGTATTAAGGGAGCATCACCTGGGACTAAGAAAGTGTTAAGTCTGGAGTCTTGGGGACCCGTGTTTGCCATCTCCAGCACAAACTTACTTGTGACTGTGGACAAATTCCATCTTTCCCTGCACCTAGCTCTACATTGAGGACATGCACCACACTGCCCACTGTGTGGGTGGGAGAATTACTCTGAAAAGTGTGGAGTCAGGTGCGCACGGGGGCATGAAAGGACTTCCTTTGTAGTATATGGGTTGTAATCCTGGAATCAGCCCAAATGCTCATCAATATGGGGCTGGTTCAAACAGACAAAACCCAAACAGACAAAAACCAGATATTGTCTGTACTATGGGATACTATGGAGCAAGCGCAGAGAATAGAGTTATGCTTACTGGCAGGGGAAGATGTCCAGGACACAGACGCAGAGCAGTGTGTCGCATACAAAATCATTTATGTCTGTAACAGAGTTACGCTTGCCTCTGTGGGGGAGGTGCTGGGTCTCTGGTGCTTCCCCACCTCCAGCGATGCCTCCTGCTTCTCTTGCTAGGGGCTGGAAGAAGGTCAGACTCTGGGAGCTTGCTTTGAGCAAGGGTAACCCCCCTCTGAGAATTCCCAGCCATTCTCCTGGCAAAATGAAAACTAGGGCTGGATTTCCGGGATTGGATTCTCACACTCACTGGCTACTGGGTGGGTGTGGCCTCAGACAGGGTGTAGCAAAGGGACTGGCGCAGAGTTTCAGAAAAGTCCTTTCCAGATCCCTTGAGCCAGGGGGGTTAAGGCTGCAATGAGACATGATCAGGCCACTGCCCTCCAGCCTGGGCAACAGAGCGAGACCCTGTCTCAAAAAAAAAAAAAAAAAAAAAAATGTCCCTTTCAGCTCTGATGTTGTTCTGGCCTTAGTGCCTTTGTTTCTATCTGGCTGACTAGGTGTGCCAGTGTTCCAGTGACCTTGGCAGAGAGGGTCATTACAATGACAATGGTGACATAATGGAGTGGGGTGATAGTTTAAGAAATGAACCCTTTCAAAAATCACAATCAACAGTGGGCTGGTTAAAAACAGACAAAAGCAAAACTCATGGTGTGATCTATACTATGGAATAGTGGGGAACAAGTACAGAGCCTAAGTTCAGGCGACCATCACTGACTGGGAAAGATGGGTCCTTTTCCATCTCCTTCAGGTGCTCAAAGCCTGTGTCCACAGGGGAACATGGAAAACTGTAGAACCGGTAAAAGAGAGGACTGATGTAGAGACAAAATGTCTTAACTGAAACCTGGGAGGGAGAAGTGATCTCCTGTCTCATCTTCATCCTGCCCCATGTCAGGAGGAGGGAAGTAGAGAAGTTCTTTTGAGAGGGAGCTTGTGCCCAGCCTCCCTGCCTGTCTGTTGTAGGGGTGGCTGGGGGACAGCCACCAGAAAGGACAGGCTGTGTGTAGACTGTGTCAGAAAATCCATACAGGGGCTTTTTAGGTTTTTAAGAATTACTTTTCTGTAGAGATGGGGGTCTTACTGTGTTGCCCAGGCTGGTCTCGAGCTCCTGGCCTCAAGGGATCCCCTCCCCTGCACCTTGGCCTCTCAGAGTGTTGGGATTACAAGTGTGAGCCACTGTGCCTGGCTCACATACAAGGGTTGTTTTGAAGAAAAGTCTTCTTGTCCCAGGGCAGGGCCTCTAGATGACAGAGGCAGGGGACCCTCAGCCATATTTGAATGGGAAGGGTAAGGCAGGAACAAGATGAACCCTCCCCAGTCTCTTGGCACCACATAATTGGGGAGGTGGGGAAGGAAATCCAAGAAGGCCCAAGGTTAATGTTTTCTGCCAGCCTAGTGGGATGGAGACTTGATATAGAAATTAAATAACATTCTTGTTCTTGCCCACTTAAGTTTTGGTCCAAGATCACCCTCACCACAGTAACATAACTCAGAAGGATAACTCCCACGGATGTCCTGGTTGCTCTATACCCTTGAGGCCACTTAAGGTCAAACTCAGCATCTCCTTGCATCCTCTAAAAGAGCCAACCCCCAGTCCATTGATTTTAAAAAATGAAATCTTTACTGAGCTCTTTACAGAGAGCTGGAAGAGGTGTAATTCACACAACTCACAGCAGAAACTTAGTAAAATCCCCCATTTCTCCTGTACCCCCAGTGGTCTTCTCCTTTGTGTGTATCTCATATCTCCTCTTCCTTTCTTCCACACAGTATCTTTTTTAAAAAACATGCCCCTTGTGACCCAGAGCAAGTCAGTATTTGCCTTCAGCTTGCTTACCCACTTAGGGCTTCTCAAGCAAGCCTCGCTCCCTTCCCAAGCTGCTGGTCATCCCCAAACCTGCTCTGTTTCTGGGAAGATTATTGAGGGGGCAGGGGTGATAAGATTTTCTCCTTTTTGTTTCACCAACAGTTGTTGAGTGCTTAGTACATGCCAACCACTTTACGTGTTTTAAATCTCACAGTAACCCTGCCTAGTAGTTACAACTATCGGGAGAACTGAGGCTCAGAGAGGTTAAGTCCCATTCCCTAGTCACACAGCTGGGGGAGTTGGTGGAGAAAAGAGACAAACTCAGCGAGGCCTGGCTTCAAAGCCTGTGCTGTTAACCACTTCCCAAAGGGATCCTGGGGGTACCAAGGATTTTTCTGCCTCTGAGACTTTGACTCCTGAGGAGGGAGTGCAAGGCCCAAAGAACAGACCTTTGGGGAAACCTGTGTATCTGTGCCTTTTGCCTATTCTCTGTGTTAGAACCCGAAAGAAAGGCCTAGTTCTGTCACTGGCATCCGTCCGGAGTCAGATGAGAAGATTCGAGGGTGAGGGGGCCCTGCTTCCTGGGGCCTTACCCCCGTGGGTGAAGCAGGCACACAAATGACCCTGCAGTGATTTGCTTTGGAGACAGCTGCCACTGCTGATGGAAGGAAATGTGTGTGAACAGCATGGGGACAGCTCTGGGTCTGACCCAATGCTGTGGAATCCCATAAGGTGTGCTGACTGAACCTGCTCCCTGCCCAGGGCCACACTGCTGCAGACTGTCCCTCAGGGTTCAGCCAAAGAGGACTCCGCTCTCTGGCCCAGCCAGGACCTTGACAGATGCCTCTGGCTGGCACAGCACGGCCTCAGCGGTCTGGGCCTGGAGGGTCCTGCTAGAGCTGGGGCTGAGGCCAGGTGATGCGAGGGCACTGCTCAGTAACTTCCCATTTCCTGTATGTTCCTCCCCTGTCCACAGAGGGACTTCAGCTCCTGTCCCCTGAGCAGAGCCTGCCTAAACCCAAACTCTGTAGTGGGGAGGTTTAGGTCCTGGCGTTATCCCTGACCAGCTGTGTGACCTTGGGCCAGTCAGCCTCCCTGAGCCTCAGCTGTCAAATAGGAAGAATAACCTCTCTCTTATGGAGAGTGTGTGTGAGAAAACCTGGCGCACAGGAGACACTTGAGTCAAGCTTTTCCACTTTCAGGTCAGCCGAGGGCTTCTTGTCTGAAATCCCAAGATACTCACGGATTTTTTTAAAAAAATAATTGATTGAGTTCCTGCCTAGTGCCAAGTCATTTATTACATTGTCTGGTTTAGTCACCATCTCTCTTTAAAGCAGGTAGTATGCCTGCTATTACCAAGTTGAGAATAAGGCAGAGAGAAAACCTTGGTTGCCCAAGGTCATCCAGCAAAGAAGGTGGCAGAGTCCAGGTTCCTATAGGGGCAGCCTTCTGAGATACAGGGATGGGCTTAGGCAGGGGTGGGATAAATGAAGAAGACAAAAGCGGGAGTGGAAGCTATCCATTTGGAAGGGGGTGTGATGTGGTGGGAGGCGGGACTTGTCTGGATGCAGTGTCTGCAGAGCAAGCCCCCTGTTCTTATTTATTTATTAATTATTATTATTTTTTTAATCTTTGTGGATACAGAGTAGGTGGATATATTTATGAGGTACATGAGATCTTTTGATAATGTATAATAATCACATCAGAAGAAAGGGGGTATCCATCACCTCAAGCATTTATCTTTTCTTTGTGTTATAAATAATCCAGTTATACTCTTTGAATTATTTTATTTTATTTTTTGAGACAGAGTCTCACTCTGTCACCCAGGCTGGAGTGCGGTGGCACGATCTCAGCTCATTGCAGCTTTTGCCTCCTGGATTTAAGTGATTCTCCTGTCTCAGCCTCCCGAGTAGCTGGGATTACAGGCCCACACCACCACATCCGGCTAATTTTTTTGTATGTTTAGTAGAGATGGGGTTTCACCATGTTGGCCAGGCTGGTCTTGAACTCTGACCTCAGGTGATCCACCTGCCTCGGCCTCCCAAATTGCTGGGATTACAGGTGTGAACCACTGTGCCTGGGCCCTCTTTGAGTTATTTTAAAATGTACCAATAAATTATTGCTGATTGTAGTCACCCTGTTGTGCTATCTAAATACTAGATCCTATTCATTCTATCTAACTATAATTTTGTACCCATTAACCATTCCTCCCTTACCCCCCTCCTCCACCCTTCCTAGCTTCTGGTACTTCTACTCTCTATCTTGATGACTTCAATTGTTTTCATTTTTAGCTCTCACAAATAAGTGAGAGCAAGTGAAATTTGTTTTTCTGTGCCTGGCTTATTTTGCTTAACATAATGATCTCCAGTTCCACCCATGTTGTTGCAAATGACAGGATCTCATTTTTTGTGGCTGTATAGTACTCCACTGTGTATAAGTACCACATTTTCTTTATCCATTCATCTGTGGATGGACACTTAGGTTGCTTCCATATCTTGGCTACTGTGAACAGTGTTGCAACAAACATGGTAGTGCAGATATCTCTTCAATACACTGATGTCCTTTCTTTTGGGTATATACACAGCAGTGAAATTGCTGGACCACAGGGTAGCTCTAGTTTTAGTTTTTTGAGGAACCTTCAAACTGTTCTCCGTAGTAGTTGTACGAATGTACATTCCCACCAACAGTGTCCGAGGGTTCCTTTTTCTCCATGTCCTCTCCAGCATTTGTTATTGCCTGTCTTTTGGATATAAGCCATTTTAACTGGGGTAAGATAATATCTCATTGTAGTTTTGATTTGCATTTCTCTGATGATCAATCCCCTGTTCTTAGACTTGGCTGGTTGAGTGCATGTCCATACATAATGTATATAGCTGACTTCCTTGTTGCAATGGACTGAGTGTTTATGTACCCCCCACTCCCAAATCCTAATCCCCAAGGTGATGATGTTAGGGGGTGGGGCCATCCAGAGATGATTACATCATGAGGGCAGAGTCCTCATGAATGGGATTAGTACCCTTATGAAAGAGGCCCCAGAGACCTCATTTGCCCCTTCCACCACATGAGTTTGCAGTGAGAAGACGGCCACCTATGAGGAGGCGGGTCCTTACCAGACACCAATTCTGTTAGTGCCTTGATCTTGAACTTCCCAGCATCCAGAACTAGGAGGAATAAATGTCTGTTGTTTATAAGTCACCCAATCTATGGTATTTTGTTAGAGCAGCACAAACAAACTAAACCACTTGTTCACTGATGAAAACTTGCTGTATAAATGGAGGCAAGTGTGGCTACATGTGAGACTGTGATTCTGTAGAAGACCCTTCTCTGGTACTTGGCCAGAGAAGAACCTCTCCACTCAGGGCAACCAGAAACCTGAAATGGAGAGAGAGAGTGTGAGAGAGAGAGTTAGGAGTGAGAGAAACATGGAGACAGACTCACAGCCAGTACCTAGCATTTACCTGCTGTAAGATGACATTGCCAAAGTGTCTCCTCATGCCCCATGTTGAGCCAAAAGCTATTTTTTTAGCTAAAATTTGTACACTAAAATTTCAAATTGGTGAATATATTAAATTTGCAGATTGTTTTTATCCAGTGTGTCATTGAGGAGGTAATTATTTAATGTTGCGAGTGCTCTGAGGCTTGGGCAGAGGACAGAGACTACAGAAGTTCTGTTTAGAAGAGCAACCCCAGTGGTTTGGAGAGAAGCATCACCTTTTCCACTGAAGCCAGAGAAATCATGTAAAATTCCTCTGCTGCCCCAGAGACTGGTTCCCTGGTGGGATGGAGTAGGGGAGGAGGGTGTTGAGGTGTTGCTCATTCCCCTAACTGGGGAAATAACCTGGCTCAGTCAGTGGGTGCACCAATGTGTAACTGAGACAGTCAGTAATAGGCATTTATTAAGCACCTGCCATGACAGCTGAGTTCCTCTGTAAGTCTACTTACAGATGCTAAGTTTTATGTTATGTGTGTGTATTGTACCACAATTTCTTTAAAGGATAAAAAAATTTTTATCTCCCCAAGGGGGCCAAAAGGTTACAGCAAGGGCTAGGTCCCCAGGCTAAGGTCCCAAGGTGCCAGGAAGACTAGAATGCTCTCTCCCTACCTAAATCCCGAGGCATTTCTTTATTTTAATTTTTGTGGGTACATAGTAGGTATATATATTTATGGGGTATGGGAGATGGTTTGATACTGAAATGCAATGTGAAATAATCGCATCATGTAAAATGGGGTATCCATGGCTCTCAAGCATTTATCCTTTGAGTTACAATCCATTATACTCTTTTAATGTACAATTAAATTATTGACTATAATAATTTATTATATTATATGATAATATAATAATATGTTGTGCTGTCAAATACCAGGTGTTATTCATTCTTTCTAACTACTTTTTTTTGTGTGTGTACCTATTAACCACCTCCATCTCCCTCCACAGCCTCCCATTACTCTTCCCAGTCTCTGGTAACCATCCGTCTACTCTCTTATCTCCATGAGTTCAATTGTTTTGATTTTTAGATCCCACCAACAAGTGAGAACCTGTGATGTTTGTCTTTCTGTGCCTGACTTATTTGCCTTAACATAATGGCCTCCAGTTCCATTCATGTTGCAAATGACAGGATCTCATTCTTTTTTATTGCTGAATAGTACTCCATTGTGTATATGAACCACGTTTTTTTCTTCATCTGTGGATGGACACTTAGGTTGCTTCCAAATCTTGACTATTGTGAGAGTGCTGCAGCAAACACCGGAGTATAGATATATCTGATATATCTTACAGATACTAATTTCTTGGTGGTTTTTTTTTTTTTTTTTTTTTGAGACGGAATCTCACTCTGTCGCCAAGCTGGAGTGCAGTGGCGCGATCTCGGCTCACTGCAACCTCCGCCTCCCGGGTTCAAGTGATTCTTCTGCCTCAGTCTCCCGTGTAGCTGGGAATACAGACATGCGCCATCACACTCAGCTAATTTTGTGTGTGTGTGTGTGTTTTTAGTAGAGAAGGGTGGTGGCCAGGATGGTCTCGATCTCTTTTTTTCTTTTTTTTTTTTTGAAACGGAGTCTCGCTCTGTTGCCCAGGCTGGAGTGCAGTGGCGCGATCTCCGCTCACGGCAAGCTCCGCCTCCCGGGTTTACGCCATTCTCCTGCCTCAGCCTCCAGAGTAGCTGGGACTATAGGCGCCGGCCACCTGGCTAATTTTTTGTAATTTTTAGTAGAGACGGGGTTTCACTGTGTTAGCCAGGATGGTCTGGATCTCCTGACCTCGTGATCCGCCCGCCTTGGCCTCCCAGAGTGCTGGGATTACAGGCGTGAGCCAGGGCGCCTGGCCACAAATTTCCTTTCTTTTGGATATATACCCAGCAGTGGGATTGCTGGATCATATGCTAGCTGTATTTTTAGTTTTTTGAGGAAACCTCCAAACTGTTCTCCACAGAGGCTGTACTAATTGATATTCCCACCAACAGTGTATGAGGGTTCTCTTTTCTTCACATCCTCGCCAGCATTTTTTCCCCTAAGTATTTACATTCAAAAAAGTTAGAGTGAAGATCCAAGATTTTTTCTATTCCTTCTCAAAGAAGCAAAGGTTTTTATTTTTTTCCCTTCACCTTTCAGGAGAGGAGGCAGGGACGGCTGTCTAACTTCTGTATATAAATGGAGAAAACCATTGTTTTTGGTCTCTCACCAAGTATCCTGCCACTGAGGGAGGAGATTTTTTCCTGTAGGGTTTCAACACATCATGCAGGGATAAGGTCTGGGTCAAGAGAAGCTGACACACTTATTTACTGTAAGATAACTGACAAGAAATCTGTCTGTTCTACCTCCTGTATGCACTGAGGATAAAATTACTAAAGATGAATACTAAAACCCCAACATGTACTTATGTGCGTGCCCACATGCACGCTTTCAGCTGGTGGTCTATTGGGGGTCCCTAGAGAAAGGAAAAGAGCTTAGAGGACTTCCAGCAGAGAGGAGAAATTGCTACAGGTATAAGTGCTACAGGAGTAAGTGCTGGGGCACAGTAAGGAACAACCCTATGCCTCAGAGCCTCCCCTTAGGAAGCTCCATCCTCAGGAGTGAGATGTGCCCCAAGCTGCTCTTTCTATAGCATTCATCCCAGATTTTAAGTTAATATTAATTTCAGGGCCAAGAACTATTTCTAAGCAGTTTATCTGTATTTCCTTTGATCCTCACAATTCCATGAAATAAGTTCTATTTATACCTCCTTTATAGTTGAAGAAACCAAAATGAGATTTAACAAATGTGACTAAGGTCAGATTTCAGTTCTCACCCCCGGACATTTGGGGAGCAAGTACTGGAACCCTCATGTCTTAGCCTTGGGGGTCCTGTGGTCATACAAGATCACATACCATTTTTCACTCCCAACTGTTGGCCAACTACCCAGCCCTGACAGCTGGGAGTTGGTGAGGGTTCCACATACCAAGGGAATGAACCCCTGGAGTCTTGGCCACAGGCCCCTTTCCGTGTAGGTCGCAGGGAGAGGAAAGGGGAAGAACAGGTGAAAAGGAGGAGAAAGGGCACTTCTGGGGACAAGGGTTCTCAGGGAACACCCCTCTGTGTCTGCCTTAGATCTGTTTCTCCTTCTTCGGCAACAGCCCCCAATTTTCCTTTTGGAACCCACCCTTCCCCTTTACCTAGTCCATGTGGTACTGGATGGGCTTACTCTAAACCCTGGCTACATGGGTGGGTGTGTGACCCAGGTCTGACTAATCAGGGATGGCTACACCCCCATATTGAACTAATCAGAGTAAATCCTCAGGATTTAGCTGGAACTATTAGGAAAAAGCGTGCTTTTCTCCCTGAGGTTGCACTACTTGGTAGAATACGTTTAGAATAGCAGAGGCCATCTTGGCATCATGTGAAAAGAGCTCATCTGGGAATGAAGCCAAACAGAGGAGTCCAGAGACAGCACACTGGTTAATCTTATGTGTCAATTTGGCTGGGCCACAGTACCCAGATATTTGGTCAAACACATCTAGATGTTGCTGTGAAGGCATTTTCTAGATAAGATTAACATTTAAATCAGTAGACTTATCCTCCATCATGTGGGTGGGCCTCATCCAATCAGCTGACAGCTTTAAAAGAAAAAAGGCTGATGTCCTCCTAGGAAGAGAGCATTCTGCCAATGCACTGGCTTTGGCCCGGAGCTGCAATATCAGCTCTTCCCTTGCCTCCAGCTTGCTGGCCTGCCTTGCAGGGTTTGGCCCTGCTGGCCTCCATGATTGTGTGAGCCAATTCCTTAAAATAAGAATCTCTCTCTTGCTTCAATTTCTCTGGAGACCCCTGACTAACACAGATGGCCAGAATAGATACATCATTTTAATATCTTGATCCAGCCAAACCTGACATCATATACTCCTGGATTTTTCATTTAACTGGTCCTCTTCAATTGGGTTTCTGTCACTTGGAACCCAAAGGGTCCATTTCAAGAGGGTGTGCTCACATTGACTGAAATCTCGTCTATGCGGGGCTCAGTGCCCTCCTTGGACAGGTGACCTAGGCCTTAAAGCGTGCATAGGAGTTCACATAGGCATGAGGAGGACAGGGTAGAGTGAACACGTGCAAAGACACAGAGAAGTGATGGAGCATGGCAGGCCAAGGAAACCAGAGAGGTTGATGTGGCAGAAGCAGAGGAAGTTATTTGGCAAGAACCGGGGCTGGAGAAATGCTCTGGGGGCCAGAGGATATAGAACTTTGAATGCCATGCTGAGGGGCACACGAAATCAGATTCTGTACATCCTTCCTTTCTCATCTACTTGAAGCAGTGTAGCACTGTGGTTAATGACATGGATTCTGGAGCAGCCCTGCCTGGTCTATACTACTTACTATTTAACCTCAGGTATGTTACTTAACGCCTTGGTGCCTCAGTTTCCCCAATGAAGATAACAGCATTGTCTACCTCAAAGGATTCCATGTAATGACTAAATGAGTCACCACACATTTAGAGTTCAGCATAGTGCTTAACAAGTAGTAAGCACCTAGTAGTTAGTAACAATCTTATTCCTACGAAGGCCAGTGGCAGGTTCCTGGGCTGCAAACCCCAGGTCCCAGAAAGACAATTGCAGCCCTCTACCCTCTCCCTGCATCAGGCAGCCCCACCTGCCTTCCCCAGGTGGCTGCTCTTGCCCGCTGTAGTTCTCACAGAGCCATGGCCAGCCTGGCCTCCAGAGAGCTGGAATTGTCATTGCAGCGACTGGAAAGAACAGGGCTCTCAGCTCTGGAAACAGATTCTTATCCACATCTTGGTCTTGGGAATTAGGCTGGAACTGGGTGAGAACAAGCTTCCCAGCCACACAGGCCCAAAGAGAGTCACAGAAGCACAGAGGCCATAAACTCAGCCCTTTCCCCTCTGACTCCCAGATACGGAGGCGAGAGGCTCAAAGCCAGCTCGGCAAACCCTGGGGACTAGCTGTGGAAAGCAACTTCAATGAGATGCGTAGAATGCCAAAAGTTCAGAGTCAAAGGGCATCCTCGGATTCCCAGGCTTTTTAGGTTTGTGTTTCCACTGGGTGGTGCAGAGAAAGGGCACCTCTGCCACCAACTTAGGGGGATCCTAACAAATCATTCCCTCCTTGGGTTCAATTTTCCTGAGCATCCAGTGATGGGGGGTTGCGGGTCTAGGGTGGCAAACAAGGCTCATCTTGTAGGCCAGATTTGATGAGTGGTAAGTGGCTGCCTCGCTGGCTGGTTAGACAGTGCTGGCCCATGGGCTGTCCTTGCCCTAGTTTTAGCCCTAAAATGCTCAGTCTTGGTCACTGAAGTGAATCCTGATGTCTGGTCTAGTCCTCCCACGGACTCCGGCCCCAGCAGTTTTCCTGCAGCTCCCAAAGCGAGTCAGGAGCTGATTTAGATTCTCTATACAAATTCTTTGGCTCTTTCCCTTCTTACCTGGTAAATGTGAGTGTCTGCTGGAGAGAACTATGCACTCTGGGTTCAATGTGGGACAACTTTCTAATGAGAGTTCATTTCCTTGATGACAATGAAGAAAGCGTCATAAAAAAGGAAGCTGAAGCCCATCATAGCCTACACACTTTGCCAGCCCTGGGTGACCTCCTGGCTCAGGGCTATGCCATCTACCTTCCCCACCTCCTCTCAGTCCCCCTTTCTGCCCTGCCCAGTGCTCATCCTCCCTGCCCTTCTCCTCTAATCAGGAGCTCAAAGCCTCTTTATCGTCTCACTCACCAAGTCCCGATAAGCGCTGATAAACTCATTCACTCCAGCAGCAGGTGAGTTTCTAATGGTAAGATTCCAGGCACTGACCAGCTGAAGGCCTCAGTAGAAGTTTTTGCAGGTCACAAGAGGAGGTGGCCACCACCTAACAGCAGAACATTCACTGTTCTTCAGTGGTGGGGAGAAGTGTTCCGCCAACAGTCCGGAATTTGAGACATTCCGATGGGAGCTGCCTTGCCCTCTAGAGCATATGGTGGAAATGGGAGCGCATAGTCTTTGGGACCAGAGTGCCTGGCTGGAATCACAGCTCTACTACTTCCTCACCGTGTGACCTGGGGCAAGTGACCTCACCTCTTTGTATATCAACTGTCTCTTAATAAAATGAAGTTGTTGATGATAATAGTATCTGCCTTATGGAGTTGTTGATGAGATGTATGAGCTGAGTGCTTAGAATAATACCTGGCACTTAGTCAATGCCATCTGAGTGTGGGCTGCTATCACCAGGCCCCTGAGAGGGCCAGGCATGAAGCCCAGGTGTTGCAGTTTGAAAGGGCAAACAAGGGTCTAGCCTACACCAGGCACATGGGTGTCAGCAAAGAGGAGCTCCCTCCTCTTACCTGGGTTTCAGAATTTTCTCCAGAGCCAGGTTAGGTGCTAGACAGGAAAACACAGGGAACTTGTCTGTGTGGCTGCTGTCTCTGAGTGCCAGCAATTTGAAGGTCACTGTGGCTTTGTCTTCATCAAGCACATCAGAAAGCCTGGCAGTTTCTCTGCTCCCTCTCTCTGTCCCTACCCACTGATTTCTTTCAGTCCCACATGGTAGTCACTGCATTTTGGTCTGAGCCACTCTCCCCTGCCATGATTCTGGGAGGTGTTGGAAGTCTGTCTGTTTTATCACCAAGTCCTCAGGATCCAGCTTGGTTTGCATCCATTGTGGGATGAGGTGGGGGATTCAGCTGAACATAGTGCTGAACCTGGGGGATGGGCAGTGGGTGTGTCCTCGAGGGGCTCTCTGCAGTGTCCTACCTCAGGAAGGGGTTTCCTGTGGTCCCCTTACACAGAGGCACTCTCCCTCAGACTGCCTTCTTTGGGACCCCAGTCCACCTCCTTTCCATACCCAGGGTTTGGTGGGGGACGAGGGACGTCGTAGTCATCCTCTGGTAGGGGCGGTGATCATGACTTGCTGCCCACGGTCCTTGCTGCCTCAGCAGCCATGTTGGGTGGGATGTGACCCCACCCCCGGCCACAGTTGATTGGACCTGTGACTGGTCCCTAACTCAAGGGTCGCCCACTCAGGTGATTTGGCCTGATCAGATTCTACTACAGGAATGTGGAATGGGGAAACAGAGATGGGGTCAGGCGAGTCTTGCTGACACAGCCCCACTCTCTTCCTCAGAGTTAGCAGCCCTGGTTCCTGTCACCAGAAGAATTTTGATGTTCCGCCTGCTGGGCCCTCGAAGTCTTCCTGCCTCAAGCCCTTGCATCTCCTACGAGCTTCTGTGGGATGCACTTTCACGGAGAGAGTGGACCTCGCCATCTCCCTCCCTCACATGTTGTCGTGGTGACCTCAGGAGAAGCATTGGTGGCCGTGATGTTCTTGAAAGAAGCTGGGGCGCCCCATATCTTGAGGTGACCCTTCAGGGCTCCTGCCTTCAGCTCTGCTTTCTGGAATTGAGCAAAATCCCTGCCACACAGACTTCATCTCCTACCATCTCTGCTGAGAAGACACTGAAGCCCAGTCCAGCCCATCTCCTGCTTTCTCAACCCTCTGCTCCGAGCCAGCCCTGGCCATCTGATCACATCCTTCATGTCAGACCCAGATCACAGCACTGGGATCTGTCTATCACCCTTGAATAGGGGCCACAAACCTTATGGTTTTTTGATTTGCAGCCTTGAATCTGCTGCCCAAATCCATACTCACTCCTATAAGCTGGAAAAGAAATGTTTATTTTATTAATGAGCTCAGAGTAAGGTATTCAGTGACAATCCTATCAGCAATTAGAGCAGAGGCCAGAGGAGAGGGATGGAGAGAGAGAGACTCCAGTGGGGTCTTATTAGGGTTCAAGGAAGGAGTCCCCCAGGGCTGGGAGAGACCAAATTCACTGGGCCAGAGGAAAGGAATGAGAGTTTGGATCCCTGAGATCTTCTCCCAAACGGCTGGCTGCTCCCTCTCCTCCATGTTGGCCTTCATTAGAGTGGCCCAAGCTGTTCCTTATCTGGCTCTGGTTCAGGGCCAAAGGGAGTTTGAGATTCCTGGGTGCTAGGTTCAGGTCCCAGGGATGCCGTCTGGTGTGTGCAGTATGGCCTCTCTCAAGGCTGGTCTCAAGGCTTTGTGTTCAGGAGGTGGGGCCGGAGCTCACTGTTTTCTAGGGGTGAATTTGGTTTCCCCTTTTGGACTTCAGAAGAAGGTCCTGTAGGGAAGCAGAAACATCCCAGGTGGGTGCAGGCCTTGTGGGTACACACTCAGCCCAGCCAGAGCAAGGCTCCATAACGGGGAGCACCCACCCTGGCAGTATGAGGCTCTGCCAACCTTCGGAGACCCCTCTGGGTGCAGGCCCCAAGTGGCTACACACCAGCCACAGCCACAGCACACAGGAGGCCAGGGAGAAAGCGGGAGGGACACCTGGGATGGAGGGAGGAGGAGACTAGGAGGAACAGGGACAACAGTCCCTTGCAAAAGGCAAGTGACAGAAAACATAGGGCCACGCAGGCCACCCCAGAAGCCATGGTCTAGCTGGCCATCTGTCTTGGGAGCATGAGGCCCTAATGTTTTAGGAAAGTTGTAACAGAAAAGTCAAGTCCAGGCTTGGGTCTGCCCCAGATGCTGCCATCTGTGGCTTCAGGCCACACCAAACACCAGTTTCACAGCCACCTGCCAGCTCTGTCCACGGGCACATCCCTATCACAGGGTGAGAAACACATCCCACAGCTGGGCTCCGCGGTATATCCCACAGATAGAGCCCACAGCCAAGTAAGGGAAAAGGCAGAGAAGACAGTTTGTTCTGAGCACGGCTCAGGCCATGACAGGGCACAACAGGACAAGAGCAACTCTAATCCACCAACCCTGGTTCTTTGGACCAGCCTTCAAAACCTCTTAATAGCCCTGGTTCTGGCCAAGTGTGGGGGCCAGGGTGGAGCAGGAGCTCCCAGCCGGTTGGCATTCACAGGAAGGGGAATTTTCATATTCTGTTGAGGACATCTCTTGGGGGCAATTCCAGCCAAGCTTCCTGTGGGTTCCTTCAGCCCCACATGCCTGGTTCGAGGCATTGTCTGTGTCCCACAGAGAATGGTGCCCAGGGCTTCATCCTGCTCATTTGGGTGCTGCTTGGGACCCAAAGCAGGTCCCAGGGCCGTGATGAGTCAGGACACCTGCGTCCCAAGCAAGTACTACAGACTGGGCTCTGTAGAGGGAGGGGAGGGCTTTGAGTCTGAGGAATTCCACTGTGGCCAATAGCAGACCCTGGGCAGCACTTCAGGGATGGCGCCTTGTGTACTCTCCAGACACCAGTCCAAAGAACCTGCTGACAGCGTGGGCAGCAGATGGCCACTGCACACAGCAGGGACAGACAGGGCCCTCTGGCCCGCCTGCCTATTCACCGTGGGCTCCAGCTGCAGGAGGAACCCGTGTCTGTGCACGGCAGCACGGTCTTCAAGGAGCTTTCGGACCGGCTGGGGGCTTTCTGCTGCGGAGGAGGGAAGAGAAGCACTATACACACAGAGCAGAGCAAGAAACACAAAACAGGCTTGGTTACTCCCAGGCAGAGCTCCCTGGGGCCTCTCCTTTCACTGGGCTCCTGCCTCAGGTTCTGCCTAGCCCTTGGGTTCCAGAATTAGGAGCTGCTGGACCCTGGTTTCTCCAAGACACGTGTAGAGCTCAGACTCGGCTGGCCACGGGGAGCAAGCAGGCCCAGCCATGACAGGGAGGCAGGGCATGGTCAGTGAGTGGGTGAGTGGTGGGTGGGTGAGGGCTGGGGAGATGATGGGATGAGGTGAGGATGGAGTTGAGACACCACACAGAGGCAGAGAAACAGAGAAAGGCAGACAGATAAGAATGGATGCAGAACGACAAGGACAGAGGAGCAGGGACTCAGAGACAGGGATGGAGAGAAACAGGAAGAAAGAATAGGAGACAGTAAGAGAGAAAGGGGACTGGGATGAAGGGGAAAGAGGGGGGCCAATAAGAGGTTGACAGGAAGGAAGGAGAGGGCAAAAGACAGAAAGACAGAGAGGGAGGAGAAGAGAAGACAGAGAGATCCACAGGACAGAGACAGACACACAGGGAATCACAGAGAGACAGACTAGGCCAAAGCTCCCTGGAGATCCCACAAGGTGGGGACAAAAGCCTGTGGCCCTGGCTGCCTAGAGGCACAGTATGAGTGAATGCAGTTAGACATCAGGAAGACCTTCCAGAGAGTGAAGGATGAACACAGACACCTTCTTCTAATCATCTACTAATGGGGTAGGGGATAGAGTTCTGAGTGGGGAATAACAATCCTGAGTCTTTGTCCCAACATCACTGCTTACTCGGTCTAAGACCTCATGCCTCAGTTCTCCAGAGTAGAGAAGAATTTGGACAAGACTGCCTGGGAGGCAGCTCAGACACTGCTTAAGGACAATGACTAAGCTCTAGTCCAGGAGTTTTCTAGGAGCTCTGGCTATGAGAAGCTGTGTGCTTGGGCCATTCCTTCAGGCTGGGAGAAGGCTGGGGGTGGGCTGGAGAAAGGTGGCTGAGATTCTGGAAAAGGAAGAGGAGGTTTCAGGCTAGGTGGCTGCACATACTTACAGCTCATCATCATATTCCTTTGGGGGGCAGACGGCAACCACAAGGTCGATCCAGTCCTGTGGGGAGAAGCCGTGTGACTCTGGGGCACACTCAGTTGGATGGTGTGTCTGCTCCGGCACTCCGTCCCCATTTCTGGGCCCCATGGTCCAGGATCAGCCAGCCTGCACCTTCTTCCCATGGGCACACATGGGCCCCACTGTGGACTGCCATGGTCTGAGGATGTTTCTAGTCTCTGAGGCTTCGGGACTATAGAGGCCAGGGCTGCAAGGTGCTCGAATGACACTCAGCTCCCAAATGTCGATCTATAGACCGGGGACAGGCAGCAACCTCAGAATCACTTGGGGGAACTTCTTAAAAGTGTAGACTTACAGACTTGGCCCCTAGAAGTCAGGGGTGAGTCCTGGGAAATAGTACTTTTAACAACCTCTCTAGGTAATTCCGATGCACTTTCTGATGCACAACCAAGTGGGGTACTTCTGGCCCAGCTTTTTGATCCTAACACCTGAATCCCTTTTACTGCCATCTTTGCCCCTCATTCCCTCCTTGGCTTGGATGTATCCCCTGAAAAGTATCAGAAATATTACTGGGCCCCTCTACCATGAGCTAGTTCCTAATATTGAGCTGAAATCTCTCTCTCTCCCCGTCAGGACTTCCCTCCATCCAATCCAGGTCTTCCCTCAAGAATCAGAGAGAACACTTCTGCTCTCTCTGCCCTAATGCAGACCTTCAGATAATCAAAGATAGTCATCATGTTACCCTGAGTCTTCTCTTCTCTACATCCCTTCCTGTGGGTCCCAGGACCATCTGGTTAGCTTCCTCGGCACTGAACTTAATACCTCAGGCTCGGCTGCCTGCATACAGTTGCACAGGTTTTGCATTGCACAACGTGAGCAGGCACCATTCACACTACAGTCTGTAAAAGGGCACCCCCTCAGGCTGTGCAGTGCACAGCCTGGGCAACCTTATGCAGTGGCTGTGACCCAGGTGGGTGTCTAATGATCGCAGAGCAGATTCCCACCAGCCCCTCCTTCATCCTGGGTTCTCTGCTTTTGTTAATGCTTTCTGGTAGCCCCCAGAATTCTCTTGATTCTTGTTCAATGTGCACTTAGAAAATACCTTAAGTGTTTTTCTTGGGTGACCTGTCATGCCCTGGCTTCTGGAGTCTGTTTGAGCCACTGGCTTTTTGGTTCCAAGGTCAGGAATTGACATTTATTTTTCTGAATCCCATCTTGTCAGATTTAAGCCACTGGCTGGATGGGGTATGTGGGTGTCACCAAAGTGTTGCCTGGACCCCAGATGCCTGCCCTGGGATGCGGCATCTGATTGTGAGGCCTGGCTGCAGAGCCCATGGTTTGAGGCAGGCAGGTGAGGGAGGAAAGGACGGAGGGGGCTTATTCTTACCCCACCCTGATTCCAGGCCTTCTGCAGGGCAGCCTCAGCCTCCGCCAGGGTGTAGTCTGTCACAGTCTTGCCGTTGACTGCCATGATCTCGTCCCCTTTCACAATGCCACCTGCAGGCAGATGAGGCTGATTGGCCAACAGGGCTGTATGTGACGCATGCCTGGCCCAGGGCTTGGCAAAGAGGGGTCATTGCCGGACCGCAGAAGAGACCTGAACCTGGGTTCTGAAAGGTCATGTGGAGAGCATGAGGGGAAACTAGCTACCTGCTTAGTGGCTAGTCAAAGGGCATTTCATCCCTATCCCATCTACATCCCCTTACCCCAGCTCTGGAGAACCGGGACATCATTGATGATGAGCCTCTGTTACCACAGAGGGAGACAGACCTGCATTTCCAGCACAGTAAGAGGCCTGAGTCAATTCTGCCAGCCGGCCCTCCCCGTTGCCCAGTCACGCTGGCCTCTTCAGGTCCCTGAGCTGCCACTGCTGTCTCCTGCGGCAGAGACTTCATGTCGCTGTTCCCCACCTTGCTTTCTCTTCTTCTAGGTCTGAGAGGAAATGTCAGAAGGGGCTTCTCTGACCCCCACTCAGTCAAATGTAGATCTTGCCTGTTCTCTCATAGCATCCCACTCTTTTCTTATTTGGCATTTTCCACAATTTGTAATCATTAATCTATTTGTTTACTTGTTTACTGATGGTCTCTCCCACCATGCTGTCAGCTCCATGTGGGCAGGGATTGTCTTTCTGGTTCACCATAGTATCCCCAGCACTTAATATAATGCCCGACACAAAATAGGACCTCAGTAGATATTTGCTGAATAAATGAATGCTGTAATAAGGTGCTCTTCGAAGAGATGCCTGGGATCTAATACTTTTGGGGAAAGCTGAGTTATAAGCTGAACAGAGCTACCCACTGCAGGATTTGTCAGTCTTTAATGTGCTAACATGCACTGCGGCTTTCCAACAGGTAGACAGATTGTGTGTCGTTTTCCACACCTCTTCGACATCAGAGCCCTTTTTGGAGGAATTTCTCCTGGTCCTGATGTCCACAGAACATTCTCCAGGTCACATTGAAATAGATCACCCAGGAGACTTGTGGGCATGAAGGCCCACAGAAATGTGGTGTATGATACTGACAATGGCGGCCATGGCGGCTTAAAACACGTGCTCCTAGGAAAGTCATCAGTGGCTGGTTATGTTCAAAGCGGTGCAAGACCAAACCATAGAAAGCAGTTGCCTCTGTGCAGGGCAAGTGGGGATGGGTGACTTTCACCTTTTCATTTTGTACAAATCCAAGACAGAGTCTCAGGGGTAATAAGGCAGTGGTTGGGTTGGGGCTTTGTAAGTGGGAAGGACCCAGGAGAGTCACCCATCCATCCTGGTCTCCTCTCTCTGCTGGACACGGCAGGCAGGTATCACAGAAATGTCACCAGGTGACAAAGAGATGAAGACAGAAGAAGAAGGGGGGGCCTGGGTGAGCACTGATGGGTTGCGGCAGCTGCCCAGCTGGGCAGGACCCCCTTCTATGACTGAAATGAAAGCTTAGAGTGTGAAGTCACTGAGGGCATGGGTGCTGAGTTGGACTTGTACCCAGGGCTCCCAATGCCCATACTTCACCTTAGTAACCCACAGAGGCCTGGTTGCCAGCCCCCAAGGGCCTTTCCCCCTGTTTCCTGCCCCTTACCTCTTACCACCTCCATTCTACCTCCTACAGTGTGGTACAGCCTGGCTCCAGCCTAGGACTGCCTGGAAGGGATCTGCTCATAGGATCCCCCACTCTGGCCTGGGAAGGTAAGAGGCCTGGGGCTCCTCCTCCAAGGGCACCTACATCTCCACAAACGGCCACAAAGGACTCAGGAGCTTCCTTGACACAGAAGAAGAAATCACCAATGGAGGGGTTTCAGACACGGACAGGTGAAGAGGGTGATGGTTTGAAGCTAGAGACTGTGCCTGGGGTCTGCAAAGGTTTCACTCATCAGCAGAGGGTGTTTTTGTAGATAAGGGAAAAAGAACAAAACAAAGTGAGAAGAAAGACACAGGGTATGGGGGCCTCTGGCCCTCTGGGAAGGGACAAGGCTGCAGAAGACCTCCGACAGAGGTGGCACTTGTGCTGGACAGTAAAGCAAAATGACCAAACTGTCTGAATTAAATCCTGCCTCTGCCTTCTCCTGGCTGTGGGTCCATGAACAAATACTTTAACCTCTCTGAGCCTCAGTTTCCTCAGCTGTAAAATAAGAATCATAACAGAACCTGCTTTCAAGGTTGTTGTGAGGATTAAGTGAGTTAATATCCATGAAACGCTCAGACACAGGGCCGTGAGCCAAATGAACATTTTCTGGCACAAATAGCTTCTGGCTAGTTCTGGCCAAATGTTTGGCTCTTACCACCACTGAAAGGACAGGTAAGGTTTTAGGGGTTTCCATGTACTGCTCCTCTTCCTCAAAAGCCCTTTCTCTCCTTCGTGAGGCTGACATTGACTGACGTTCAGCTCACAGTTCACCCTTCTGAGGAGTGCTCCTGGCCTCCCACTTCCTCTTGGTGGGTTAGGGGCCCCTCAGAGTCCCCACAGCTTCCCTCCGCTCTGAGTTCCCCGTCAGCCCTTAGCAGACCATGCTGTGACTTTCAGTATGTGGCAATTCTGAGCCTGTCTCCAACCCTGGCTGGGGACTGCTGAGGGCATGGTAGCATCTGGCTTGGCTGTATACTCACAGGTCCCGGCACCATCCCATATCCCCAGGGATTGGACAGGCAGTCGGATGAATGGACCTGAGTGGGAGGGCGTCTCTCCAGCACCGTCAGCCCACTCCAAGTGGTCACCTGTTTGCTTTCCTGGAGGGCCCCGTCTAATCTCTGTTCCAGGAACAGAAAGCTGTTCCTGGAAATCAGTCACAAGATGGTGGAGGGAGGCTGTGGACACCAAGAGGAAAGTATCATCCCCACACCTGGGTGTGGTTGGTCCCCACTCACCGTGCCGCTCAGCAGCTCCCCCCTCGTACACAGCAGAAACGACCACCTTCCCAATGGGGGAGTCCACACCGCCTTCCAGGGCCAGGTCTAAGGATCCCTCCTGGTTAGAGGAAAACAGACCTTAGGGAGCCAAGCAGACAGCAGCCTGTGGACCCCTGGGCACCAAGGAGTCTCTTGACAGAGCCACAGTAAGAGCGGGAGAAGCCATGGGGCCACCGGCAGTGCCATCACGAGAAAACGTGGCCTCGGTGCCAAGTGGGGCCTGGGTATGTGGCCCTACAACAGAGGGGCATCTCCATAAGAGAGGGGAGGACAGTGGGGACCTGAGAGGCCACCCAGGAGTGACCTTGAGATTAGAAGTAGGGAACCAAGGCAGGAGGGGCAGGCGCAGAGAGGGATGGCGGCCCACCGGCCTCCACATGCCCAGGTACCTTCTTAATGCGTAGGAGCCGGACGTCCTTCCCCATGATCTGCTCTGGGGTGAACTACAGGGAAAAAGACAGTGGGAAGCTTTGAGCTGGCCTGAAGGATGGTGCTGGGGGTAGGGCTGGAAGAGGAATCCAGGCACCTATGGGACATGGGCCCCACAGAGCACATGGGCAAGGGGACCGTGCCCAGCCCCACCCATACTGGTCTTCAACTGGGGGTTCCAGGCCCCATGGGGACAGTGGACACACACACGTGTATGTGCACCATACAGTTCACACTGGAATGCCCTTTGGAAGGAACCTTCGTGGGAAGAGCAGCTGGGGCATCATTGGGCTCCTCTGTGCCCCACCTCATCCCAGGACCCCAGGGCCCGGAATGCACCACTATCAAACACTCTAACCCCACCCTGCCCTGTTCCTGGGGTTTCTCCCCCAGGAGAGAAGAGTCATCTCTTACCATGGAGTAGGGGTCGAAGCCTTCCTCATATTTCCGGAAATCCTGGAAGCAAAGGGAGGGCCTTAGGGCAACAGAGCAGAGGCCCTTGAGGGTCAGGGCCAAGGAGGAGGAGGGTGAATGGTCAGAATCCAAGGGTCAGAAGTGAGGGGCAGGGCCGGGGAAGGCGGGGCCAGGGTGGGGGATGCAGACAGGAGGCTGGCAGCCCCAGCAGCCAGGGCACTCCTGTGCAGGGACAAGCAGGAGGCTGAGGAAGACTTTAGAGGATCTCGACCCTGCCCTGCTTCAGCAGCACAAGCGTCAGGGGCTGCAGGGGCACCAGTGACCTCTAGATGGTCTGGAGAGGCAGCGTCTGCCTTGCTGAAAGTCTCAGCCCAGCCTCAAGTCCTTTAGGCCCCACCTCATCTCTTCCAAGTCTCCACTGGAGCAGGCCCAGACCCTGGGGGATGAAGCCCAGGGTGTCTCCACCCAGTGCTCTGACCCCACAGGAGGGGACCATGCAGCTCAAGAGAAGGCTGTTCCTGGAAATCAGCCACAAGATGGTGGAGGGAGGCCATGGACACCAAGAGGAAAGCAGGTGGTGTCAAGAAGCTGTGCTTGCCTGGGGCTTGGCAGTGTTCTCCTGTAATGCTCACCTAGAAGGCAAGAGGCCTCCCCAGATTCTGGGGAGCGCAGGTTGGCCCTTTAGCTAGGGGAGAAGGGAGGACACACAGCTCAGGGGACCTGGCTTGATGGGGGATGCTGTGGGGACAATGGCTCCAGGCTGTAGAAACAAGACAGTGAGGTGGCACCTGAACACATAGTGAGGTAGTGCCTGAACTAGGTGGCCTTCCTTGGGAGTCATACGCAGTGAATGGGAGCCAGGGGCACCCCCAGGCTGAGGGGCCAGGATGCTAAGCACAAGGGCAGCGGAGCCACAGCTGGTTCCCATGGAAGGTGGGAGCGGAGGAGAGCCCCATGGCAGGCCTCGCTGTCTGAGTGGAGGCACCCGCAGCATGCAGGTCCCTAGACCACACCAAGTGTCCCCTGGGGCCCATGGTCTGCATGGCGGGGAGGCCACAGACTCCTCCATCCTCAGAATGCACCAACTAAGTTCCAGGCACAAGACGAGCACCAAATATCAGCAGACAGATCCCTAAGCATCTGCCTGGCATCCCTCCTCACTTGCCTTAATCACCCAGGCTCAACCCCAAGAGGCCATGAGCTTAGCTCAGCTTGGAGGCTACATCCAGGTCAGTGTGTGGGCAGCAGACAGAGGAGGGGGCACAGCGAATGCACGGGCAAGAGGGATCATTGGGCAGGGTGTGGAGTCGATGCTCTGTGACTTTGAGGGCCCTACTTGCTCTGGCTGTTTCTCCTGGAAGGCTGAGCACTGCTGGCTCTGGCCTCCTTGCTCCATGATCCTGAGAACAAGCTCTCAGGGATGAGCCAGATGGCAGGTACTTGTGTTTTGTGTGAATTTAGATCAGAGACTCACAAGTCACAGCAGCTGGTCAGCCCTTAAAGAGGCAGCCCAGCCCCGCATTCAACAGAGGAAGAAACTGAGGCCCAGAGAGGTGATATTCATGCCCAAGGTCACCCAGTCAGTGGGCAGGGGAGCAAGGGTTTGACTCCAACTCTGGAGCCTAGACTCTGCACTTCCCTGCCTCTCTCCCTGGGAGGGCTGTTTGCGCCCTAAACCGCCAGGTCCTGGAAGGCCTCTTTTGTGATGACAGTGCTTTAAGGCAGGATGGCGCAGTGTTTAAGAGCACAGGCTGCAGAGACCAACCTCCTGGATTCAAATCCAGGGATTGACATTAGCTGTGCCATTGTGGGCACATTTTCAAATCTCTCTGCTTCAGTTTCTCATAGAGAAAATGGGTATGAGAATAGCACTTACCACCCAGGGTTGCTGGAAAGATTAAATCGACAAATCCCTGGGCTGGGAGCAGCCTCTTTTGCTGACACCTGTGTCTCACTGCACAGTTGATACCGTCCCTCTGCTCCCTGCCTGTAGTCAAATCAGCCTGTGGTCTGATGGTGGGTTATCAGTGAGGAGGCTGGAGAAGCCTGGGCTGGCTGCAAGATCTCCCTCTGTCCTGGGGTTTCTTTCATTGGTGATGAAACAGCCAATCCAATGGTTGGCTCTGTGGAGGTACCCCGGGAGGCAGGTGGGTAGGTGGCTGCCTGCCTAATGCCGCTCAGAGGACCAGCAAGGACTTCCATGCCCCTGTGCATAGGAGTACCCTAGGCACAGGGAGGACCTCAGCTACCATCTCTTCCCTGACGCTGGTTCAGTGTTAGGCAGGGTTGGTGAAGCTGTGATCTGCCCGGAGGAGAAGAGGGGAAGGTACAGGGAGACACCTAAGCAGCCCCTTCCCTCTCTCCTAGGGCTGGAGCGAGGGCCCATCTTAGCCTCTGTGGGCCTCTGAGGGTTCCTCCTGCCCTGCTCCTCTCTGGACAAACAGCAGCAGAAGAGGTGAGTGCCCAGGGATCCTGCTGCTTTTTCTCAGCTCATGCATGGGGTCTAACAAGCCCTGGGTCCCCATCTGATATGAAATCCTCCCCAACCCCTGCACAGGAAATGGAGGACACAGCTCTGGCCTGACACTTGGTGGCAGATGGGGCCACTGTGGACCTGACCAGGTACTCCCAGAGACAAAGAAGTGGCACAGAGTGGGAGGGATGTGGGATGGTGGGGAGACCCCCAGACACACAGTGGGTATCAGTTTACTTGTCTGAATGCTGTCTGATAAACCACCATCCTCTTCAACATCTCCTGTGGCTGCCAGAGGAAAAAAAAAAAAGTTCCACACTGGATGTTACCAATAGGTCTTGTCTGCCCCCTGGTGCCAGGCCTCGGGCCTGCCAGCCTGGGGCTGCCCTGCCAATGTCCTCCCCGAGCAGACAGTCTGGCTTATGTTAAGGGCCTGCTCAATGCCCAAAGATGCTACCCAGTTGTCGTCAAGCAGACACCACCCCTTGACATTAGCCAGAGACCATGACATGGATGCATCCGCAGGCCGTCCCAGGAGCAAAAACTTAGCTCTCTGGGGAGCTGACGGGACAGCTAAGGCCCAAAATAAATATCTCAGCTGTCCTGCCTTGACATTTGGATAGAGTTTCCTTGAAAGGGAAGTTAAAATTTTGACATGACTATCTTCTCACTGTGCATGGGAGGCCAGCCAGTGGTCGGCACCTCTGGGAGGTGCACACGAATCCCAGCTCCCTTAGCTGTCAGTAACTGAGGCTGGTGGACATTTCCCACTTCCCCAGGACCACACCTCAGACTCCCAGTCCCAGTGAGAGGTAAGAAGTAAGTTGGAGAAGGGGAGTGAACCTGCTCTGGCCAGTTCTCCATCCGAGGGTGCTTCTTGCCAGGCCACAACAGGCCTTAGGGCAGGGGCCAGGGCATCTGGAATCTCTGTAGGTTTTGGCATGATGGCAATGAGGGCAAGAGTGTGGGCTTTGGAGCATGAAAGGCATGAGGGTAAGTATTAAGTCCAGGCTCTGCCTGGGGCACCTGGTCCCCCTCTGGTAACCTCTCTAAATCTCCCTTTCCTCGAGTGTTAAACAGGATGACCACAGGAACCATCCCACAGTTCTGCTGTGAGAATTAATTAAGGCCATGCAGAGCCTGGCACATAGTAGGCTCTTCACAGGTCTTAGTGAATATTATTACTTTTAGACAGAGCTCCAGGCTGTTCCATCAAGTGGGAAACAGAAATTCCATTGGTCATGCCAACATCCACTTACACCCATGTGGCCTCATCTCTTGGCCAATAAGAAGGTTAAGAGATGGCATCTGTGATCTGCATTTTTGTCCCACCTCACTTGCCCTCCACTCCAGAGACAGCAGAGCCCAGGGGAGGTAGCCCTGGTCTGCTCCTCTAGAGACAACCTGGAGGGGACCCAAGGGGCTTACCAGAACTTCAGATTTCACAGCTGGCCTGTAGATGAAATTGGGCTCCTGGTGGACCATGACAGGTTTGGAGATGGTGGACACGCCAGGGCCTCGTGGAGGCTGTGGGCTTGGGCAAAATGTCTACAGGAGTTAGTTTAACAGGGACCCAGGTGAGGTCATGGTGGGGTGGCCAAGGCCAGCCATGCTACTTCTACACACATGCAAATCTACACCCATGCACATGCGAAGCCAGCCTGGTTCATTCAACCTGCTGGAGGTCCTGGGGCTGTGATCTTCGCAGAGAGATGAGAAGTCCATTGGCCACAGTGTGGGCTGAGACCACAGAAACTACTGAGTGGCTCTAAGAAATCAGATGCTTGAGCTAAAGCCTGGCTTGGGGTTGCCTGCAGCCAGTGTCACCCAGGAGACACACTTTCAGACCCCTCTCTCAGTGGTCATGGGTGCTATCCAGTGTCCCTTGTCTTTAAGGGCTGTCTCTTTGGCCACAGCTCCAGTCCCTGGACCACAGTGTGAAGCATCTGCTGTTCCTAGTGGGTAGGCACATAGTCTCTAGAGGCCATGGGGTGAGGACCAGTAAGAGTGGCATCCAGGGGAGCTGATGCAACCTGTCTGCTTGGCTCTAACCCACTTGATCTCCTTGGGCAATATGTATCAAATCAGTTCACAACCCTGCCCCAAGCCCTCCCAAGAGTCCCCATTCACTACTGAGCTCATTGGCCTGACCCCCAAGGCCTTTCATGAGCTTTTCTATCTTCCTTTTCAGCCTCATCTCTCACTCCTCACCACCCTCCTCACACTGCCTAGCTTTAACCTCAAAAAAATGCCAGGCTTTCTTGCCTTGAGGCCTTTACATGTGCTCTTTCCTTCTTCCGCTTTACCTCCCAGGTCTTAGGTTGGGTATCACTGCCTTCTGGAAGCCTCCCTTGAGCTTTCCTCTCCTCCACCCCTCTTCCTTATTATAGCACCTGTGCTTCCTCCATCTCCACCCTGATGGTGTAGCGGGTGCCTACTTTTCTTTGTTTCCCACCAGACTGTCTTGAGAAGGGAGACTGCAACTGTCTATCTAGCAGGGGCTCCCAGTGCCCTGCATAGTGCCTTGGCATATAGTAGGTGCTCAATAAGCATGTGTTGAATGAATAAATGAATGATTAAATAGTATGGTGAGCACATGGGACAGTGCCTGTGAACAGATCTGGCCCTGAAAACCCCCCTATGGCAGGTGCTGGTGTGGCAGGCACAAGTGTCAAGCCAACACAGGCATTTGTTTCCATGACTTGGGGCCTGCTGGTGGCTGAGCCGACTGTGTGGGCGTGTGGTCACTCACATTTCCTGCTGCAGCACTGATGACACCTTGCCAGGGGCATGCAGGGAGGAAGAGGGTGGGTGGTACAAGGGTGAGAGGTGGGCCAGATGAAGCCAACCAAACAACAACCCCCTGGCCTTTGAGGCTGGGACAACCCTGGCTTTGATGTCGCTTACGACATTTACGGTCCAGTTCTTCAGAGGCTCCTTATGTTGGGGGCTTTTTGCCTTCCCTGGGCTCTGATCAGGAACTAACAGTGGGAACTTCGTGATGCCTTGAAGAATCTGAGAAATCTGAACTCCGTCTTGAATCTTGACCCTGACTCAAAGTTTTGCTGAGACTAACTGAGATTGCTAAGATCCCAGGTTTGTAGCTTCACCCAAATTTTCTTGTACTCTGGACTATCAATAACCATAGTTAATGTCTACTGAACATGCACAATGTGCCTGCCTCTCTTGCCATTCTTAACTTAGAATGTGTTCATATATTAACTTATTTGATTCGAATAGGTAGCTGCCGTTAACATTCCTATTTTTGGACAGGGATGCCCAGGCTCACATAGATGAAGTAGCATGTGTTCAAAGTCATCTAGCTAGTAAGTGGCAGAGCCAGGATTCAAACCCAGGCAGTCCGACTCCCTGCTACTCCAACTTGCCATATTTATGTTCCCTGCACTTACAATGCCCTTGCTCCCATCCTCCACGTGTTGCCACCCCTCAAGGCTCAGCTCGTAAGCCCTCTACTCCACAGAGGTGTCTTCAACCTTCAGTTAGAATGAATCCCTCCCATAGCGCATGGCTTTTGCATATTTTATAGCAGAAGCTTGCCTGGGCAGCAGCTCATCCTTCAGATGGCAAAGTCCTGGAAAGCACAGGCATGTCAATCTCCTCCATATCCTCTTCAGCACTGCTCCCCTCTTCCCCTCACAGAGAGAGGCCCCAGGCAGGTACTTAATCAATGTGGAATCAAATTTGTTGAGGAAAAGCCTGCTCATCTTGATGGAGGCCACTTACAGAGAAAAATGTGCAAGGCTAACTCAGCCCTAGAAACCAGCTCCTGGCTGGGCTCTGGGGGAAGATGTCCCCAGAACAGGCAGATTTCTTCCTATCGAAGCTGCAGGGCTCACAATCCCAACCAGAGGTCTGGAAAGGGTCCCTCTGAGAGTCTCCCACTGGAAGCTGCAGCCTTGCTGGCATCTGGCACTTTCTTCACTCCCACCTTCCTTGTAAGCTCTCCTGAGTGCTCTGAGATACTTGTCCCATTCTCCATGCAGGAACTCAAATCCATGCAGGGACGGTTAATAAAAACCACTGGTCAGGTGCTATTGACTATGCCCTCCCTCAGCAACCCTGCTACCGTCAGCTGACATGAGATGCTTTTGCACTGACTCAAGCCTGGCCTCGTGGCTACGGGAGTGGAATAATATTTTGCTTTTCCCTTCATGGGATCCAAGCTCCGTGTCTTCCTCAGATATTGCATGTTTCAAAATAGTCTTTGGATTACGAACAATTAATAAGAAATATGTCTTTTTCAGAAAGACACTGTTCATCTTCCTAACATCCAAGAAAAACATTCCTATTCTTTTAATAGTAAATTATTTCTAGGAACTCTCTCTTCATTTTTTCTATAGCGGGAAATTGGCCAGAAATTTCTGGGTGTTACACTTCAAGCAGTGCAGTTGGCCAGTACCGTAGAAAACGGCACTGGAGTGTCCTAACACTGCATTTGATGGTACAGCATTACCCGTGCCCTGCTTCCTCCTCCCCTCCCTTTTCTCCTGCTAGATCAGGAGTCATTTCCCACATTCAAGGCTTTCTGGGATACTATCAGGAAATGACTGGATGTGACAGAGTGCTGGCTATTCATTAACATAGCCTTCCAAGTCCTGCATTGAAAGTTACCAGCCTACACTAGCAAAGAAGAGCCAAGAGAGAGCAACGAATATCAAATGGACACACTGTTGCTTACCCCAAAGGTCCCAGGTCATTCATCATACAATATAGCACTTCAAAATCAGTGGGAACCATATACATGCAGGATGTCCACACATGCACACGGAGGGGACATTCCTGGAAAATGGGGTGAGATGATGTTTCTTTCTGTCTCCACTCCCAGGAGCAGTGGAGGACATGGGAAACAGCAGTTCTCCCCACTCTTCCTACTTCCAAACATAGCATGCGGAACAGGGAGAGTACCTTTGGGGTGGGTGGGAAGCTCCGTTCAGGGACAGGGGAGTTGGTGGGCTTCCCAATGTGGTTCTTTGCCTCCCAGTCCTCCACTGGATTGCTTGTGTCCCCAGTGCGGAAGGGGTGGTTGCCCAATGCTTCTTCCAGTGCCGAGGGCAGTGGGCAGGTGGGAGTGAGGTCTTGGGTGGGAATGGATGGAGGGGGAGGGATGGGAATGGGGGGTGGAGTGCGCTGCACCCATGGGGAAGACAAGGCACTCACATGGCCAGATGAGGGAAGGACAGGGGGCGCTGGGACCTTGTGGGGTGGGTTGGAGGGTGGAGGGTGGGGCATCACAGGCAAGGCAGAGGAAGTCTTAGGGGGATAGTAGAACATGTCCAAAGGGATGTCGTCCAGGTCAGTGGTGTGCAGGTGCAGTCCGCCTGCGAAGCGTCTCAAGGGTGGGGCCAGGGGAGACCCAGAAGGCAGAGGAGGTGGGGGCCCTGTGGTCATCTGGGGGGATTGCAAGGAAGTTCTGTAATTGTGACTCTGATTAGCGCTCCACTTTGCAATACATCGAGCACTATGCTCTTCTACTCTGTTTCTCTTGCTACTAGAGACCCACTACCTTTAAACCAGCACAATGGGGTGCCAGTCCTCTGCCACCTGGATGCCCAGCTGAGCCCATACTAGGCTGCTGGTAGAGAGTACCCAAATGCAGGAGAGCCCCAAGTTATGCCATCTGTGGGTGGTAAGGTGTTCACATAGTTCATCCTCTAAACTGGACTGCCCTTGAGAGTGTAAGGGGGACTCTTAGTGATGATGCCAGGACAACAGGCCTAACTGGGACTATCTCGGATGAGCTGGTACTTAGTGTCACTCTGGGAGTATACCCAGAAATACAGACATATCTCTCCTCCCCAAGAGGGGAGTGGGCTGATAGGGGTGGGCCTGGACAGTGGATGGGCACCTGTGAGGCTAGTGGCATTTGCTAGTTGCCATCTCACCTCCCACTGTCCCCCAGTGAATCATTCTGAAGGCAGCAGGAGAGTCTGTGTGGAAAGAAGGGCTCTGTTACCTCTGAAATCTCATTATCAGCAGAGGAAATCTGCTCGAGGCGTGTTTGACAGAGCCTCTCCACCCAATATTGAATCTTTTCCGATTCTTCAAGGTCTTCCCGCTCTGTCTCAGACACCTGGGACCCAGGATCGGCGCAGAAAGGAGAGGACAAAGGGCACATTTGAATAACATGTGGACAGAAATAGCATGAAAGCACTCCTTTAAAAACTCCAGAGTACTGTGAGGTGCATCAGCTATCTAGAAAGAGACCTGGGCTTGTTCCAACTGGCCCTCAAGGAGGTGGCAAGGGAGAAGAGAGTGGCGGGGTGTCAAGTTCACTAAGCAGAACTTGTAGGCAAAATCAGAAAAGGGGCTTATGTATTGTGAGGGATTAGCTGGATCCCAGATCCCCATGAACCCTGAGGCTCTTATGATTTTCCCAGAATGGTGTTTTTTAGCCTCCCCCAGCACATTCCAAGAGTTTAACTTGACTCTTTTTTTTTCCTGCTCCATTCTGCCTTGCCCTCAGAAGCACAATCTTATTTTTAATTTTGTAGCTAATTTGTTCATAATGTCAGACCTAATGAATTTCACATTTTCCAGGACTTCTCTGGTTTATAATCTAATCAAATTGGCATTCTGATTCATGGATGCGTTAAAGAGAAGCAGAAACAATGATACCTCCTACAGCCGGGGAGTTAAGGTTACCCATCTCACCTAGCATAGGAATTATTCATGGTGGAAGGTTGCTTTGGACATGTCTTCAGGGGAACAGCCTCAGGTATATTCCCAGGATGATGAGGTCGAGCCTCAGACACACCCTATGTTGATGGGAGCAGCCTTAGACTCATAGCCTGATTAATTGGGAGATAGCCTCAGACCTACCAGCTGCACAAAGGGGTTAGTCTCAGACCCATATTCTCAGAGCCAAGGTAAGTTGGGTGGGGGGCTCTGGTCTTACAATAACCTGGGAAGGGAGGCCAGAATGATTCAGATTTGTAGACAGGTCAGTGGAAGCATAACTTCAAAGCTATAAGCAAGGCAGAAGGGTTAGCCTCAGACCATACTCTGAGTAGCCTCAGAGCCATACCTAAGATGGAGAGGCCTAGCCTTAGACTCTGGTGGGGTAAAGTGAAGGGGACAGACTCAAGCCTCTAAGCCAGGTGTATCAAGGGCTAACCTGAGACCTACCATCTGGTCAGAAAGGCTAGCCTCAGACTCACACCTCCCGAGCAAGGAGGCTGGTTTCAATTCCTAAGCCAGGAGCTAACCTCAGATGGCCCTGAGCAGGTGGCACGATCTCTCTCTCCAGGCTGGGGAGCAGGGAAGGGCTCACTCCACCCTGGCACGCCATTTGGGGAGAACAGCTCCAGCTGGTCCTCTGGGAGCACATGGGAAACGACCACATTGTGTCCTAGGGATGCTTGCCTGGCCTGCAGGCAGGACACGTACCTCCTGGGCCAGCCGGTTGATCTTTAGCTGCTTTTCCTTCTCCAGCATTTCCTCTTTCTCTTTGTAAAGCTTTTGCTCAAACTCCAGTTCTTTCTTATTCTTTCTCAAGTCCTGCAGGCTGTCATACTTGGCTTTCTTCTTATCTTTTCCTTTCTGAGTAGATGTGGCATTGTTTATATGACAAGGATTACAAATAGTGTCGACAGCACGGCACACAGGGCATCCAGTCCTCAGATAACACAGCCATCTCATGGTGAGCCCCTCCCCCAGCTCTGTCTCACCATACTGGACATCAGACCTCAGGTTTAGGACAGGAAGGCCACTGTTACCTACTGCAGAGTGGGAGACACATTCTCTTTACCAGCCAGAAAGACTGGCTTATTAGTTCACTAACTAACTGTGTGGCCTTGGCTAAGTTCCTTAACCTCTCTGGGCCTGATTTGCCTCATCTCCAAAATGGTAAAAATACCTCCCCCACAAGCTTGCCACCCAGTGCCAATGAAATAGCATCTATGAAAGAACTTTGTAAAAGTTTTATATAAATAAAAATATAAAATAAAAATAAATAAGTGCTATATAAATAAAGGACATTGTGTTGATTTTCCAGTATCTGGCACATGCCTTCTGCATCATCTCATGTTCAGATTCACAGATGCATCCTGGGAGAGTCCAGAGAAAATCTGGGAGGGCTGGCAAGCCTCATCTGTAGAGATCCTGTCCTAAGCTAGAGGTGGTGGGAGTCACACTCAGACCTGGAGGCTCAGAGCCAGGGACATCAGATTTTACTCGCATGCTTAAACTCTGAACTGTTTCACCCTGGAGAGTCTAGACCCACAGTGTCCTCTGAACTGGGCCCCTTTACTGAGGGCTAGCTGGAAACTGCAGGACTGGGAGGCAGAGGACGGAGAGAATGGCTTAACTGCTTTATACTCACCATCAGGGTTCTAGAGGATTTGGGGAGGGACATGAAAGGCAAATAGACTCCTTATTTTTCCTGTAGGAATTAGACCCACCGAGCCTGCATTCCTGGCTGCTTCTCTCATGGGGTTGCAGGGAAGCCAGGGACTAAGGCAGGAAGAGAATGATCATTTATGAACTGCCTATGTGCCAAGGGATTTACACCAGTGATCTCCTATGTAGGTTTATCCTCATTCTTTGGTGAAGGAGCTGAGGCTCAGAGAGGTAAAGTCCCTTGTTCAATGTCAGACATCTTGTAAGTGATGGTGCCAGGATTTGGACCCGAGTCTTCAAGGCCCCAGTTTTTCTATGGTGCCCTGATGAGCTGGGGCAAGGGAAACACGTCAGGAGGGAGGGTCAGCCCCCATCATGCACAGCGTGGAGGACACAGCGAACACTCAGGAGAGGGGCAGCAGAGACAGCCCACACCCTGGGCAATTTCTGGGGCAAAGAGGAAACCCCCTGTTCACTGAGCTCACTCACGGCCCCAACGAGCCTTCTGGGGATCTGCTCTTGAATTTCCTGAATCATCGTAGCCTCCAAGGCCAGGAATGAGGAACTGAGCTCCCTAGCAACGGACACACAACATTCATCCACAGCTGGAGGGACTTGGTGGGCCATTATGGACCTCTGAGGACTCTTCCTAGCTCCTCTTCTAAAGACACACACCTCCGTGCACTGCTAATGTGCTCTGGAAATGGTCACCTCTGGGACCCACCTCCAGAGCAGTGTATGAGCCTCTCGAGAAAATGGTTCTCACTGCTTCAGAGTGCTGTTTGGTTCCTTGCCTACCTTGTTCACTAAACTCAGTTGACAGATGAATCCCTGCCATCGTAGTAGAGATTCAGACAGCAATTTCCCAAGAGAAGACAGAAACATGGCCTAATGGTAGCTTGCTAGAGTAAGAGCCTGGCCTCCTCCAGGACCACCATGAGGAGAATGGCCATTCTGTTGCTTTTAAAAAGGAAAACTACCAGTGCTAAGATTATAGAGTCAGGGCTTCTGGGCGGGGTAGTAGTCAGTTTCTGTCTCATGCCCAAGAAAGTCACATCTGTACAGATGCAGAGGGCAGGTTGCCCCATGGCATTTCCCACTGATCTCAGACTAGCCCCCCACACGTTACTTAGCTGTGTGTGAATCTGCCTTCCCTGCCAGACGGTGGGCTCCTGCAAGTAGGGCTGGTCTGTATGAGTGACTTAAGCAATTCTGATGAAAGGGCTTAGTCAGAATCATGAATCCTTCAGGCCCCGGCATAAATTCTGTGGGGCCAAAGGCCTGGGAATCTTGAGCCCTAGAGGGATTTACTGCCAAGGTGGAAATAGAAGACACTGAATTTTTATATTATTATTATTATTTTCTTGAAACAGGGTCCCGCTCTGTCACCCAGGCTGGAGTGCAGTGGTGCAATCTTGGCTCACTGCAGCCTCCACCTCCCGAGTAGCTAGGATTACAGGCATGTGCCACCACACCCGGCTAATTTTTGAATTTTTAACAGAGACAGGGTTTCACCCTGTTGGCCAGGCTGGTCTTGAACTCCCAACCTCAGGTGATTCACCTGTCTCAGCCTCCCACAGTGCTGGGATTACAGGCATGAGCTGAATCTTTCTATTTTTTAATAAGGGGAATTTATGCACAGATGATCATGGCCATAGATGCCCACTTGCATTTCCTGGGGACTTGGCGTTCCAGCTGCTGGGAGACAAAGAGTCTGTCACGGCTCTAGAAAAAATGATGATGGGTTTTCAGAGCCAGGACGAGGGGCATGGTTCTGTTGTCCTTTCAGCTGTCAGTTACATCCATGGCCTGTCAGTTACATCCATGGCCTGTCAGTTACAACATTCCTTTTGGTCCAGACTGAGAGGGGAGGCAGATGGGGCGACTGTGCTATTGATTTTACCCAGAAGCAATTTTTCTTTTTTTTTGGAAGTGAAAATGAAAACCAAAATGCCAGCTGTTTCTGGAATAAGTAGATTAAGGAATAGGGGAAAGGCAGCCCTAATTCTTTATCAACAGCACTTTCAAGGACATGATTTCTGATGGGAGGTGGTATATGGGGAAGATTCTAGTTCTTTTACGTTTACATGTTATTAGTGTCTGAAAAAGATTTGACATATCTGTCTCCTTTATTTTTTTGGGGGGGTAAAATTCTACGTGTGCATGTGTGTGTGTGTGTTTGTGTGTGTATTTTGTCCTCTCTAGCTGAGTTCTAGTAGAGGCAGTATATAGAGAAGAATTAGAAATCTAACCCAATGAGGCATCCTAAGCCACCGAAGTCAGCCTGTCAAGTGAAACAGATAGTCTTATGAGACCAAGGCCTTTCTGAGACCAGGACAATGTGGGAAGGAATTCCCTGAGGAACTCTGTTCCAAGTTTATTCAGTGCTGTACAAATCATGATCTATTTTCCTAGATACAGGCATTTACCTCTGTCAGGAAAAATATTACTGTTTGTTATTTTAATAGCAATGTGCTGGAGGAAGGGGGTAGATTTTCCTGGCACAGTTAATATTCCCATTTTACAGGCAGGGAGAAGTTATTTATCCTCAAGGTCACTCAGCTGCCAGTGCTCTGGTTTCTGGGGGACTGACATCTTGCCAGAAAGCACTGGTCAAGTGATAACATCCAATTTAGCTCACCCAGATTTATTCTGTTGCCTGACTTCCAAATACCAAGTCATCTCGAATGTCCAATTACAGACGTTAACAGCAATGTTTTCACAATCAAATGTCAATGTGATTTAGAAAGACAAGGACAAGAGAGTTTTACAAGGCCTGGAGATATTGTAATAAGATTTAGAGAGAAAATTAAAGGTCCTAGAGATTGGAAAAATGCATTATCCTGGGCACGTGCAGAGATATTCCTAGGAGAGGGCTGTGCTTGGAGTGGGTCTCTGTCCTGACCTGAGGCAGCAAATCTCCACCTCGTCAGGCAGGCTGCATCTGGCACAGCCGGTCTCATAACATGCACTAGGTACACCCACCCTGATAATTCGCTCTGTCTGACCCCAAGCTTCTGGCCTTGGTCTCTAGTTCTACTTGACAGAGAAATAAGGAGAAGCTTCCTGCCCCTTTCCTGTGCCCATCAGGGCCGGCGCTGATGCACACAGTGCCAGATGGTACTTGGGTAGGTCTCACACCATGGATCCTTCTCCCGGTGTTGCCTTTGCAATGGCACCCTGCCATTTGATGTCAGCCTGACACAGAGATGCAGATGGGGTTAGCCTTCCAAGTGAACAGGCCAAGTCACACCATTTAGTGTTGACAGGACAAGGAATGTTTGGGAAAAGCCAAAACCCACAGCAAACTCAGCAGCACACCAGCATAGCACCCAACCCTGTCCTACCTTCCGGATGGTTGGGAATTTGCCATCGTAACGATAAAACCACCCAAAAGCTATAAGAACACAGATAACAAAATGATGAGACACAGTTCAGCTCAGCCAGAGCATCCACGGGCAGCAGATGGGAGCTGGGTTCCCAAGCAATGCATGGCTTTGTGAGATGAACAGCACTGGCCGCTCCAACAGCGAAACTGCACCCTTTGTCCAGCTCTGCTTACCTGGCCTCGCGTTGGTTGCAGAACAGGCCTAAGACCACCTGAGAAAAGCCCCAGTTCCCAGGCCCTGGGTCACTCACAAATGCCTCTCCCCAGGACACTGGCTTCAGAAGTCAGGGCCAGAACATCAAAGAGAAAACCCCTTGTGGAAGGACGAGCTTTTCCAAATCACAGTCTTCACATACAAAGCCTTGTTGAAAGAGAACAAGGCCTTTTCTAACCCATGTCTGGTCCCTCCATACAAGAAATGGCTCAAGACAAAAGGGAGCCTGGGTGTCTGCCTAGAACTGTTGTTCGACACAACAAAACTGGCTTGTCTCATAGTGCAGGCCAAGTCCTCCACTTTCAACATTGAAAGAGAAGGCAGTGGCTGGGACAGCTCTGGGAAGGACAGCTCCAGCAGGAGTGGGCAGGAGATGTGCCCCCAGAAAACATATCCTCATCCAGGCCAGATAACCAGTGCACCAGCCCCCTTCCTTCCCTAGGCCACAGCTCCACAGAGTAATAACCCCAGTCTGAAGCTCCCTGGGGCCAAGAGCGATGGCTGAATTACCCACCCCGGACCAGCCTGAGTGCTGGAACAGGATGCTGAAAACCCCCTGCTGGACCAGACACTACCTCCTTAGTTGCTGGATTTGGGAGTGGTCTAGGGGGTCCTGGGGGAGGGGCCAGAGCAGCAGAGGGGGAATTTGGCAATATCTAAATATTCGAGCCAGCAGTTCAGTGGTACCGGTGTACGACAGTTGATCTACCACCCTCGGGGTTGAGTCCTGTCCTCTACGCTTTGTGTACAGTGCTTGGGCCAAGCTAGGGCTTAGAGGAGCTTTACAGACTCTAGTGGCCCCCATACATGCTGGTCCCCTGAAGCTGGGTGTCTGCACTGTGGTCAGGAGGAGGCGGGCAGGGCAAGCAGAGCAGCCAGGCCAGGGAGCAAAGCGGGGGCGCGAACCTGCTCTCCCTGCTCCTCCGTGCCTCCATCCGGGTCATCTGTGGGCTCGAGCTCAGGCTCCACTCCCTGATCTACCGGGGAAAAGAGGAGGAAGCTGGTGAACCAAAAGGGACTTGGGAGACCAAGAGGCTGGAGAAGCTTCTCAGGAGTGTGGAGACCTGTGATCAGCTTCCTCCAGGGGAGTTGTGAGGTCAGGGGCAGGGACAGAGTTCAGGAGCGCAGAGCAAAGGTTTTTTGCTCTGAGCTGGTGTATACAGTGCTTTCAACCTTAGTAGCTTTAGTTTATCTGTCTGTACAAAGCGCTAACAACAGGAAACTCAGATCTGAGGGCAGCGTGAGAACCATTTTGTAGGATGTTGGGCTGAAGGCTGGGAAGTGCAGCGAGGAGGATGGGAATATCTGAGAATCGCACACATTTGAGGGCAAGGGGCTGCAATGGGAGCAAGACCCTCCTGCCTTCTGCTTATCACCCTTGCCTTGGAGCTCTGGGTCCCCAGGGGATGTCTGAACAGTGTGGGCAGCAGATGGAGGCTGAAGGTCCTGAGGAGGTGGGGACATCCCAAAAGGTAAAAAGGGCACCTACAGTTAGGAAGACCTGAATTTTGACATAATGTGGAGAGAAGAGCAGACCCTCCATTCCAGTGTTTCCAGCTTGGACTCTGGCCTCCCTAGGACTCTGGAAGGTAGTGTACCAGTTTGCTTGTGAGCTGCTTTTTAATATTTTAAAAGCTTAACCGAACTTGCCCATTGGCCTATGCAAAGGCTGTTAAGTTCTTTGTCTCTTGGCTCAAATTACATTTACCCAACAGTGGAACCCTGATGCTCCCTTACTAACAAGGGCTACTTAATAAAACAATGGAACACAAATGATTATTTAATAGTTTGTCAGGAAAATAACCTCAACCTCCAAATCATGGGGTCTCTTGTGGTGGAGGTGAGGGAGATAGTTGATGGGGCCTTGGATAGGGAGAGAAGGTTGGAGATCTCTTAAACATCCCCCTCTTTCAAGAATCCCTCAGCTACTGGATCCTTAGCCAAGGCTGCCCCCTCAACTCCCATGTAACCACCTATTGCCTAAGCTAAGGGAAGGTCTGTTAGGAGCCTCCGTGGTGGTGTCCCGGCCTTCAGGGCTTGGCAAAATGTTGGGGGTCTGCTGGATCAGCCATGGGTAGGTGGGCTGCAGCAATTTTAAGAGCCCCCCTGGGGCAGGTTGGGGGGCAGTCAGTCCCAGGCACATCATTAGGATGAGTGACTTCATTTTCTAGGTAAGGGATGCCCCATGTTCTTTTATTTTAAAAAACTGTAGGGCCTGGGGTCAGGCGCGGTGGCTCTTGCCTGTAATTCCAGCACTTTGGGAGGCGGAGATGGGCAGATCACCTGAGGTCGGGAGTTCAAGACCAGCCTGACCAACATGGTGAAACCCCCTCTCTACTAAAAATACAAAATTAGCCGGGCATGGTGGCTCATGCCTGTAGTCCCAGCTACTTGGGAGGCTGAGGCAGAATTGCTTGAACCTGGGAAGCAGAGGTTGCGGTGAGCTGAGATCATGCCATTGTACTCCAGCCTGGGCAACAAGAGCGAAACTCCGTCTCAAGAAAAAAAAAAAAAAAAAAAACAGGGCCCACCCCTTGCAGGCATAGAAACCTGAGTCAGGTATAACCCATTGCAAACTGGGTCCCTGAGTTGAAGGGTGGTTGGGTAGGAGCTGGCTGGGGCCCAGACCTGCTAGACCATGCTAGCCCCCAGGGAACAGGGAGTGAGGCAGGAGGTGAGCTGGTTCAGGGACCTCACTGCATTTCCTGCCTTAGGTCCAAATGAGAATTAAATTGCTGGCGCATACGGAGACAGATAGAGGCAGCAGCTGTCCCAGCTCAGCAGGCAGGCGGGGGTCATCCATCCTGTGCTTTGTGGAGCTGCCTAGGATTACATTTACCTTGAGCAAATGCAAAATTCTTCGTCTTTTTATTCAAGGAGCTTGATTTGGTTAAAAAGCACTAAATAAATAACCAGCTAGTGAAAGGGTTTTTATTTTCTTTTGTTCCTGAGAGGGTGTGTTTGCTGTGAAGCTGAGGCCGAGTTTCTTGGAAGGTACCAAATTGACTAGGATTACTTCCATGAGAAGCAATTAAAATCGATTTCTCTCCTGAAGCTCCTGTTTCACTCATAAGAGCAAATTAGCTGCCCGTCTAAAACAGGGATCATTCATTGTGAGCTTAGCTCTGGCTACATCCTCAACTGATACTGAATGTCATGGGGGAGGCCGATGAGAGGGTGCTTTGTCCTTCGGAGAGGACCAGGAGATGACACTGCCCTGCTGCCAGGAAGAAATGTGTTGGGAGCTGCTTGCCTGTACCAGGGAGGGGTGAAATGGAACCATCCAGATACCCTGCACCTCTTCCTTGGTGCAAATGGCCTGTGTTGGCAGGTTGACATTCCCATAGGTCTCAGATGTGACCCAAAGTTGGGGACAGAGCTGTTGAGACCCCATCACAGCATGCCAAATGACTGCCCCACAGCAGAGATGGGGAACCTGGGCTCTTGAGTCCAGATTCGCCCCTAGCTGGAGGTTCCCAGGTCAGCTGAGCACAATCAGCTGGAGTAAGACCTGTCCTGTGTCAACTATAAGTCAAAACAGCTGGAAGGCAGGAGTAAGGACCCAACCAGCAATCCTGGACTTGTGGTTGTCATGACCTCCGTTTTCCTCTGGCAGTGTGGGCTGCCTCTTAAAGAGGCATCTGGAAACGGGGGTTGAGAAGGTGGTCAGGGAGCAGGTGGTAGAGGCCTAGACTGAAACTGGAGGTGAGGATGTGGGACAGATGAAGAGAGGAGATGGTAAGGTGAATATGAGCTGAGGCTCCAGAATAGCACAGCCGCAGCCCACAGCTGGGTGTCTGGGAGAAGCTTCCTAGCTCTGTTCCTGCCTCCATCCTCGGAGTGGCGTGACAGTGGTCCACGTACAGGGATATAAGGGCTGGAGATACTTAGTAAGCTTCTCCCACAGTTATGAATCAACCTTGGACCATCAGAGCCCTTCTCTGATGTGAGCTCCTTCCTCTCTTTTTTGCTGCTGGCTTCACCCCAGTCCCTGTTCAGAACAAAGTAGGAGGAGGACTCGACACCCAAAACACTAGGACGGTAATCCCATGAGCTAGCCCACTTTTGCCATGGCCCTTATTCCCTCTTCAGCAGCCTGACAGCCTGCCTGCATCAGTGTTGTGTGGGACCTGGGAGCTGGGTATGTGGAGCTGGCCTGTGAACAAGCGGAGCAGACAGATCCCTCCTACCTTGATGCTGGGGCAGATGGTCTCTGACCCACAGCTGCCCCTCCATAAAGGAACCGCAGCCCAGAGCACCAAGGGCTATCCACCTGGGGGTGGTGGTGAGGGGAGGGAGGGCCAGCATTTCTGTCTAGTCCCCTTAGCCTCTCCCCCGGCTCATGAAACTTACACTTTGGCTTGCGAAGGGGTACTGGGTGCACCTCAGCAGTGATGGTTTTAGGCAAGAGTAGCTGTTCCTTTGAGCCCCAGTCTTCTTCCCATTGCTTCTTAAACTTCTCTTCCTCCTCCACAATCCTGAAATGAGACCCCCATGCCTGTTACTGGAGTCAGAACCTTCATAGGCCCATCTCTTGCATTTCGGAGAGCCCCAACGAGCCCAGGGGAAGCCCTTGGTTCTAGCTGTGGTGAATCAAGCAAAGTCCCGGAGCTTATATTCTAAATTGAGTGTGAACCCCACCTTGGCAATTATATGAGACTATGTTCCAGTTACTATAATATGACAGGCTTTACTACAAATAAAGGAGGACCCACCAGGGGATAGAGAACCAGGTAAACTGGTTCTCGAGGCAGCCTCTGGCTGACCACACTCCCCCGAGCATACTAATGTTCATGCACAGACACGCATGGGGCCGAGGTACTCACTGTTCCATCTCCTTCCGGTATCTCTCATTTTCCTCTGCTGCCTTCTGGGCAATTTCTTTTCTCCTTCTGAAACACAAATGCAGACTGGCATGTTTGGTCCTATGCAAAAGAAATGAACTCTTCCTTACTGTGAATTCTTGCTTTGAGAAAACATCGAAATGATTTTTCTCCAGGCTTCCTTCCTAGGAGGCCTGGACAAGCTTTGGTTTTGGGGGACGTTATCTAACAAAGTCTAGGCCCCGTGCTCTTGCATGGTTTTGTCTGGCATGGCTGAGCAGAGATGCTGGGCTGTGGGAGCAGGGAAGCAGATCCACGTGAAGGCCACACTTCATGCTCCCTCCTCCAAATACTTAGGTAAGGTGACCGATGACAGGCGGGGCCTGGACCGACCCCAGGAGCAAAGCAGGGGCTCCTAGCCAGCGGAATACTCCCAGCTAACTCTGTGATGGGGGAGATGGGGACAGCCTTTCCTCTTTCCTTTTCAAAATACATTGATTGATTGAGACAAAGTCTCACTTTGCACCCAGGAGTTCAGTGGTGCAATCTCGGCTCACTGCAACCTCTGCCTCCCAGGTTCAAGTGATGCTCGTGCCTCAGCCTCCTGAGAAGCTGGGATTACAGTCGCATGCCACCATGTCCAGCTAATTTTTTTGTATTTTTAGTAGAGACACGATTTCACCATGTTGGCCAGGCTGGTCTCGAACTCCTGACCTCGAATGATCTGCCGGCCTTGACCTCCCAAAGTGCTGGGATTACAGGGTATGAGCCACCACGTCTAGCCATGAAATACTTTTAAATGCCTAGAATGTATTTGGGTTTGGATCTTGACAGTAGTTTTTGATTTATGAATTGCTCACCCCATTTATTCTCTTAGGTCATCATTTCAATCGTCCTGGACAGGGACGAGCTTTATCACTATAGGCAGGGCAGCCCTGTGGGGACTTGCCAGATTGCCTGGGGGTGATCCCAGCTTGGCCACATGTGACTTTGGACACAAGTGGCTTCACCTCTCTGAGTGTCAGTCTCCACACCTGTAAAATGGGGTTAATACTCTCTACCTCTACCTCCCAGGGCTATTGTGGGAATTAAGAAACATAAACAAGGCCCTAATACAACGCCAGCCTTATAGAGGTACTTGACAAATGTTAGCTAGTAGCTAATCCTAGCTAGCTAGAGCCTACTGCTAGTAGGATGCTTATTTTCCACATTCTTGGAATCTTGGAAGTCAGGGGTCTCTGCTCAGCAAGGAGGAAGGGGCCAAGGATGGATACACTGACCCACCACCAAACTCATCTGGTCTGAGGACTGGCCTCCAGGGAGGAGGAGGAAATTAGCTGGGGACACAGCAGGCAGGACACAAGCTAGGTGGGGTTGTATGGTGGGGCAGGGCATCCAGGGCTGGCTGCACTCACTGCCGCTCCATCTCCTGCTGCTCCTGGAGGATCTTGTTGGACTCCATCGCCAGCCGCTTCTGCATGAGGAGCTCCTGCCGCTGCAGCTCACGCTGCCGCGCCTCTGCCAGCCGCTCCCGGTCTGTCATGAACAGCTCCCGGCCCTCGTGGGAGAAAAGAGGCCCCTTGCTCAGCCCCTGGGGATCCCCTGCCACACCCTTGGGGGCCGAGATGCAGGTGGTCTTCTCAGCACCATCAGGCACAGTGGCTCCCGCAATCCCTGACCCAAACTTCTTGCTGGGCAGAAGTCCTCTCCCTCCGTCTGCTCTGTCAGAGCTTCAGGGAAGGAGACCTGCCACCCTGGGAGTGTGTGGCAGAGATCAAAGGTCAGAGGGGCTGGGGATGAGGGTCAAGGGGCTCCCACCAGCTCATTCTGGACTTACAGCTCCAGCTACGATGGAGATGGTCAGGCTGCGGCTACTCTTCAGCACGTTCACAGCCTGTGGGGACAGAAGGACAGTGGATCGAGGCCTGACAGACCAGAGCAGTCCAGGCAGAGAGCACAGAAGGCCCCAGGCTTTAGGGTGGTGGGGGTGAGAAGTGGGGTGTGGAGATGACAAAGGCCAGCAGGTGAAGACCCCTACATCTCACCTCCTTGTGGTCCAGGTTAGAGAAGTCGATGCCATTCACTTCGACAATCTGGTCCCCTGTCTGGTGGGGAAGTGGAAAAAGATGAGTGTGTTTACGCTATCTGTACACTCGTTCATCTGCAGGACGGGCGCCCCCAGGGGTTCTGGGTCAGATGCTGGGTCTTCAAGTGGCTGTACCTCAGTTCCTCCTGATGAATGGAGCAGTTGGAAAGCTCTGGTGGAGCTCTGGGAGGGCTTAAAGCTGACCCTGGCACTCCCCTACTTCATAACTACCTTATCAACTATCAAATATTATACCATTACATGTTCTTTTTTTGGCTAAATTTGATGACACTTGCTTTAGAAATCACAGTTTGTAGATGCGGAAACTTTTGAGCTTCTCATTTAGCAGAGGCTGTGTTGAATCATCATAACAGAATAGCTAACATTCACTGATCACTTACAGTGTGCTTGGCACAGTTCTAGTATACATATTAATTACTTTAACCCACACAACAACCTTGGAAGAAAGGCTTTATTATCCCCATCTTATAGGTAAGGAAACTGAAGCACAGAGACATGAAGTAACTTGTCCAGAGAAGAGGTTAAGGGTTCCTGCTTTGGGATGAGACCACCTAGGTTTGAATTCCAGTCCTACCATGCTAGGTACACGATTTCAGAAGAATTATATACTTTCTCTGGGTCTCAGTTTCCTCATATGTAAAGTGGGGATAATGGTGGCACTTAATCCTCAGCGTTCTTGTGAAGTGTAAAGGGCGTGGAACAATGTCTGATGCAAGTGGACCCTGAAGGTCCGCTCTTTGATTATCATTATGACATTCCCAAGCTCACGACCAACAACCATCAGAGCTATGGAAGGCTGCAGAAGGGTCAAATGTCCCCACTCTGTGAAGCCTTCTCTGCAGGGTGGGTAGGGCTCCTCCTGATCAGTGACCGCCGAAAGAGGGCCATGTGGAAAGGCACCTGCCCCTGTCACCGCGGGATCACAGTCTGACCCAGTTTCCAGTGGGCCCCCACTGGGGCCGGCCCAGCGTCACTCACCTCCAATCCCACCTCAGCAGACAGGGAGCCAGGTTTCACGTGGCTGATGAAGATGCCAGGCTTCTGGATGGGGCCGCTGGAAATGCTGTGGGTGGTGGGAAATGTGTGCTTAAGATACAGGTCACTCATGAACTCAGGAATGAAGGCCCTCGGCTGCCTACCTCTTCAGCCTCTGTCTCCCCGTCCAGCCTGATTTCTACTGCTACCCTGGGCAACAGCCACAGAAAACTCCTTGTAATTCTTCCTACCCAATCTCTCACCTAATATACCTCATATGTTGTTTCTTTTTTCTTTCCAACGCTTTCCTGTCCATTCCTTAAGAACCAAATGCTATCCCTTCTATGAGGTTTTCAGCAGATCCTCTTTTTTAAAAAATTTATTTTTTAGAGACAGGGTCTTGCTCTGTCACCCAGGTTGGAGTGCAGTGGTGTGATCATAGCTCTCCACAGCCTCCAACTCCTGGGCTCAAGCAATCCTCCCACCTCAACCTCTTGACTAGCTACGACTACAGGTGCACACCACCATGCCTGGCTCAGATCCCTTATTCTATCCCAAGACCAAGCTATTTGCTTGGTTCTCAGTGCTCCTATGACATTTACGGCAGGGATGGCACATGTACTGTTATTACTCCCTCCTAGATTGGTGGCAGAAATCACTCACTGATCACAGCACTCTTTCCCACAAGCCTGGATATAGCTTTAGAATCCTTTTCAAAGCAGCACTCCAGTTAGCTCCTACTAATTGATTAGAGATGGCACCTATTTGCCATCCCGGACACAGAATGTAGTTCCATTTGAGTCCCTATCACCCTATATTATAACTGTTTATGTGGTTGGCTTCTAGATTAGGCTCTTGTCTCCCAGAAGGGAGGGACTTTTTATCACTTATGCTTGGCACAAAACATAGAATAAATGTGAATGAAGGGAAAGAAGAGGAATAACTCAAATCATAACAGCTAGTATTTACCAACTGCTTACTGTTTAGCAGGTACTAAGCTTGGTACTTTACTTTCTCCACAATCACCCTGTGATGTGGGAATTATTATCGTCAATTTATAGAGGGAGAAACTGAGGCTGCAAGTGGTTAAGTAACTGGCCCAAGGTTCCAGAGCTCTTAAGTGGGAAAGCAGGGCTGGAACTGGGATCTGAGTAACGGTGGAACCTGCACGCTTGAGCCCCGTGTGGCCCAGTATCTGTTTGGATTCCCCGTCTGCCTCTTAAGGAAGCCAACAAGGTAATAAGTGATAAGAGAACTGTGACAGAGATGACCAGCTGAACAGGCTCCTTTTGCAGTGACTCAAGGACCTACAAGGTAACATGGTTCTGCCTCTAGGCCTCAATTTCTTCATCCGTAAACTGGGATCTATTAGAGATGCCCCTCAGGCCCTACAGGCCTGTCATGAAATTCAGAGGGGAAATCAGGCACCAGGAAGTGTCATCACCAAGGCTGGGCGCGGTGCTTCATGCCTCTAATCCCAGCACTCCGGGAGGCTGAGGTGGGAGGATCATTTGAGCCCAGGAATTTGAGACCAGCCTTGACAACATAACAAAACTCCTTCTCTACAAAAAAATTAAAAGTTAGCTGGGTGTCATGGTGTGTTTCTGTAGACCCAGCTACTCAGGAGGCTGAGGTGGGAGGATTGCTTGAGCTGGGGAGGTCGAGGCTACAGTGAGCTATGATCACGCCATTGCACTCCAGCCCAGGTGACAGAGCCAGACCCTGTCTCTAACAAAAAAATACCATCACCCATGGACAAGTCACACCCCTGGTGGGCAAGGTTTCCTCAGAAGCAGCAGTGAGGAAGGGGAGGGTAATAGGGGCCTGCTGGGGTGCACTGGCCACGAATGACCCCTGGGCATGCCCACCACCCACCTGCAGCCAAGGCCCCGGGAGCCCACCAGGCTGATGAAGACCTTCTTCTCCTTGTTTTCCCGATTTCCGGGGGAGCCCAGGCTGCCTCGCCCCCCCTGAAAGGGAGATAGAAGCAGAATCTCTGAGTGTCCACATGCGTGCAAGCGGCCTCTTGAGCTCGTGGGATCTGCAGGGCGAGGACTGCTGAACTCACACCAGCCAGATCATCATTCTGTCCCTGGGGATGTGTCTGCACCAGCCTGGCCTGGCTGAGGGCCACTGCCCCACAGCAGTGTGCTGGCTGCCCTGGGGGCCTGTGTGAAGTCCCTGAGAGTGCATCTCTAGAGCAAGCCCTCCCTTTAGGACTGGCCGCCCATCCTTGAAGATGACCCCACCCAAACCCCATCACAGGAGGTCTGGCCCTTACCCCAGATTCTGACACAAACTGATCCACATACTGCCACTTGAGGGGCTCATCAGGAGAGCTGATGGGAAGGGAAAATAGATGGAAGGGTGGTTAGCGAGAGACGTTTGAGGAACCAGGCCCCAAATCCAGATCCACCATGTCTACAACCTCCAACCTCCACTGGCCCAGGAGCAGGGCTGGCATGGTGAGTGCTGGACCCCAGGGCTGTACCAGGACCCCGGGCCCACAGGGAAGAGTCGGCTTGCAGAGGAGGGGCCTCTCACCTCTTCACGGGGATCAGGCCAATGTCTGTGGGAGAAAGGCACAGGGGTTAGGACAGCTCCTCCACCCTCCCTCCCTCCCACCATCATGGAGCCCTGTCCTGCTCTAGTCTCACTCACGTCTCACTTTGATGGACACAGTTTTCTTGGTTCGGATGAGGTTGATGACCTCCTCATGGGTACAGGAGGAGATGGAATATCCATTGATCCGGACGATCTCGTCCCCTACCTTGACCACAGAGAGAGGCAGGGAGCACTGGCTGGAGGGAGCATCAGGCAGTGGGGCAGACTCACCACCAGATGCTCCCAGACTGCTATCCGGAAAAGGGAAGGGTGGCCATGCCATCCCCTGGAATAAGCCTTGATCTCAACCAACCCACCCTCCATCAGCCTGGGGGATCCCAGGTTCAGGTGGCATGTCCAAGCAGTCTTGCCGCCCCATTTTACAGATGGAGAGACCAGGGCACAGCAGGTGTGCAGCAGAGCTGGGAGAAGATCTCAGAACTCTCTGCACCCTCACCCTGGTGCCCCTTTCACTCCACTGGGGCACCATCAGATTCTGGATTCTATGCAAAGGGTGACCTTTCACTCAGCTTTAAGCTCTTCTTACCGGGACTTTGTCCCAACCCGCCCTAGGAAGTTGGCTCCCTTTTTCTGCTAATTGCTACAACACTGTAACTGAGTCAGGGTGGGGACCTTCTGTGACTCCTGACCCAAGCTCACATCACCGACACACACACACACACACGATTTTTTTTTTCCCCACCATATGGAAACTTGATGAACATTTTAACTCTGCCGTGGCCCTGACCTCTCAATTCCTATTTTGGGAGCAAGCAAAGAACAGTGGATGAGCACAGGGCTTTGGCATCAGATGTGCTGGGTTCAAATCCCTTCTTTTATTATTATTAGCTATGTGACCTTGAGCAAGTCTCTTGAACTCTCTGAACCTGTTTTCCTCGTCTGTAAAATGAGGAATACCAAGGTTGCTGTGACAATTAAGTGAACTTGTGCATGTAAAGCCAGCTAGTGCCTGGCACACAGTAAGCACTCAATACATGAGTGTTATTGTTATCATGAGTTAGTCCTGATCCCTGAATACTCAGCTCAGATCTCTCTTCTCAGGGCTTAGGACACAGCGGATTGTGACATAGGGACTCGGCCCTGGGCAGCCAGCCCTGGATACAGCGCCGTGGTGAGGTTGCCCCCTGCTGGACACTGCTGGCTCCTCCAGGCACCCTGGCCCTGGGATCAATTCTGGAGCTCCTCATTTAATAACCACAGAGCAGGAGGGACTCTCAGATGTCAGCTGAAACTGAGGCCCAAGGAAGTGAGGTTTTGTCCAAGGTCACACAGCCAGTAGCTGCAAAACAGAGACTGGCTCCTGGAGAGGTTCCTGTCTGAGGCCAGTGCAGGTCAGCTGGGGGCTTAACTCAAAACACACATGCTCACCCTTTGGAGACTTGCTGGCATACGTGAGGGACGAAAGCTGGACTCCCTGTGGACCAAGATAGGTAGGGGCTGGGTGGACATACAGCCTCCGAGGGGTCCTCTAGGGTAACTCCTGCCTTCTACAGCACTCCCACAGAGTCACTTTCTCACTGTTCCAAGGAACGCTTCCTTCCCACTCTGGGACACAGACCCCAGTCTTCTCAGGGACCTGACAGGAGTGGCCAAGGGCTCAAAATGGCACCAGAGTGGGGGCACACTAAAGAACCCTCTAGGTTTCTGGGAACATCTAATTCAAGGACAGTGGCCAGACTAACTCCTTCCACCTATTTTTCACGATAACCCTGCAGGTCAGGAATTTGTATCTCTGTTAATCAGATGAGAAAACGGAGACTCAGAGAGGTAAAGTGACTTGCTCAAGGTTACCCCACTAGTAAACAGTGTCGTGGGGTTTGAAGTCAGGTCTCCCTGATAGACAAGTGGTGTTTCCTAGGTGTCTGGAAGCAGAAAAGACGGGCACCCTGCCAAGCCTGGCTGCAATTCCCTGCATCCTGCCCTCTCTGGATCCTTGCCACCTGTCAGAGCCCTCAAGTCCCACACAAAGGCAGGCATTACACTGTCCATGTTATGACAGGGACAACCAAGGCACACAGAATAATTTTCTAGGCCTGGAACATACAGCAAGTTATATGGTACACGCTGCCCTGTGCAAGGCAGAAGACGTAGGTCAAGTTAGGATATTCTTGAAAAAACAAAAAACAAAAAACAAAAAAAACCCTCAAGTATCTCCAGCAGGGGATAAGGGCAGAGGGGTGGATCCCCAGGACTAGGTCCTGTGGGAGGGTCCAAGTCCACCACTGGGGACCCAGCCTCACGGGTCAAATCAGCACAGGTCTTTAGCCCAGCCAGGCTGTATCTGAACCTGCCCTCCCCTGCCTTCCAGCATCTTCTCCCAGCTGCCCTCAGGCATGAGATCTCCTCAGAAACATGAACCCCAGACAGGTCAATGGATGCAGCCGTTTTTCCCCAAGCTCCTCTGAGTGAAGTTCCCTGTCTTATTCCTAAAGGGAATTTGCCCAGAACCTCAGTCGGAATGATTCCCACACGGCCCCTGGCTCAGGTTGCAGGATCAACTTTCCTTCCCCTCTTGCCGTGTGTGAAACCCTGTAAAGGGCCCTTTGTGCAAGGGCCACGATGATATAACGATCTGAGGGACAGCAGCACAAAGGAGAGATGAACCCGTCAGCTAGAGAAAGGGCCGATAATTCATAAGCCTGAGAAAGATCCAGGAAGGTAAAACTCTAGGTCTCATTAAAATACCCCAACGCCCCCAGTCATCGAGGCAGCATTGAGAACTGCTTGTCCTGGGAGAGCTCGCCCTGGAAAAAAGGCGGCCTCAGCTGACGCCAAGAGAGGAGCTCATTATGTGTTTTCTCTGGCTGGGTTTCTGAGCTGGAAAATGTGCCGCAGAGGAAAGAAATAATGAAGGGGCTGAAATTTCAGACACCACCAGCGAGCCGTGAGACAGGGATTTAGAACAAAGCAGTGTCTGTCAGCTCCCTGTTTCCACCCCCTACGCCCCAGTGTCTTGTACCATTAGCTTTTGAGCCCCTTGAAGCCCCAGCTTGGCAGCCCGGATTGGGGTGTTGATAACAAACCCGCTGGAAGCTCTTGGTGACAGTGGGAGGGCCTCCTTTATCTCAACACACAAAAACACGGCCCTGGGCTCAGGTAGGAGTGAGACCTGGAGGTCTGCCCATCTCTGCTCAGGCCCTGAGGTGTGGGGACCCCAAAGGAGAGGCACCTGGGTTGCTGAAGAGAGATTTCTGGGCTTGGCCGTCAGGAGACCCAGTTTCTAATCCTGGCTTTGCCACTTACTGGTCTCTCAACCTCTATCGATAATTCTGTAAAATGGGAAAGATCCATTCAATGCATATAGCAAGGACTGCTTGTGAGAATGTGACCTGGCACATTCCAGGCATTTCTTAAATCTCCCTCTGTCTGTTCACCTACCAGACTCACAGCATTTGTGTGCCAGGCCCTGCTATAAGCACTTTCTACTATTAATTCATTTACTCATACAACCTGATGAGGTAGACAGTACTATCAGCAACTCATTTTATAGATGAGGAAATTGAGGTACAGGGTTAAGTCATTCCACCAAGTCACACAGCCTAATTAAGAGAAAAGCCAGAATTGAACCCGGCTAGCCCTGCTTCAGAGTCTGTGCTCTTTGGCATCACACTGCACCAGGCTTTCTTTCCCCCTGCTGGTAAAAGGCAACATGTCCAAAACTTCATGTGCCGGTGTCACCATGTTCCTCTCTTGGGGAGTAGGGGAGGTGGGGGGAAGTGCAGCGGCAGCAGTTGGAAGGAGGCAGCAGCTGGAAGGAGGCAGCAGCCAGGTTTCCAGCTTCACTCAAGAAAACAGGCAATTGCCTGCGGCATGATTTCTATGAGTCTAAGAACACCCGTCAGGATGCGCCAGCGTCTTCCTCACCCAAAGGCTCGGAAAAGTGGGTGACCACATTGTGCCACACAGCCTAGTGGATGAGTGAGGGGGAGGCAGGAGGTCTGAGGCCCTCGCTTCCCCTCCCTCTGGACTCTGCTTGCTCACCTGGAGCCCGACACTGTCTGCCTGACCGCCTTTGATGAGGTGGGAGATGAAGAGCCCACAGCCAAACTCCAGGCCACCACGCACGCTCAAGCCGAGGCCTTCGGGGTGCAGACGGTCCAGACGCACCTCCTTCAGCTTCCTGCCACACAGGAGAGGTCGGTGATGGTGCAGCCTGGCTGCCAGCACTGCCCCGCCCACTAGCGAGGAACTCTGTCCATCCCAGGGTGACCTCTCCACCCCCTGCCTCCAGCCTGGTGGCTTTCGCTGCACCTGGAGCGCCGGGGGGTCAGCTGATCATATTCCACCTGGTGCTTCAGTGGGATCAGGGGCCGAATGGCATCAAACAGAGGCAGGCGGCTGGGTTCATTGATGACCAGCTTCAGGTCTCCCACGAGCACGGCCACGTCCATGGTCCTGTGGAGATGCCGGGAATGCCTGGAGCCTCACCCCTGGCCATGACCTCAGGGACCCAGGGATTCCAAGAGGAAGCCATTTCAGCCACTGGGCCCAGGCTTAGGAATGGAGGAGACCACTCCTGAAAAGCCCAGAGCCCTTCACACTGGGCCAGTGCCTGAGAAGGCTTTGTTCTCTCATAAAAATGCCCCCAGGAAACCAGCCCGCTAGGGATTGTTGACCCATTTTGCAGATGAAATGAAGCCAGGATTTCAAACTCAGCGTGCCTATCTCTGATGTTGGGATCTTTCCAGAGGGGAAAGTTCTATGTGAGATGCTAAGGACTCCTCACATACTCATCATCTCCACTTGTATCTACTGCTAAGCTCTATCAGTTTCACCTCACCACAGTTCACGTGCCTCCTCCCTCATGCTGTTCAGACCTTCGACTCCAGCTGCCTGCCCACATACTCACTGTCATTTCATCTTTTCTCAGTGTAAGGCACTCCCTGGCTTAAAACCCTTTGATGGCTCCTTACTGCCCAGAGGACAAAGTCCACTCTTTTCAGCATGCTCAGGGCCCTCCATGACCTGTCCTGTGGAGCTTCTCCAGCCTTGTGGCTATTTACGATCTCTGTGTCCTCCCAAGTCCTACTCCCCCAGGTTACTTATCCCCATTCACACCCTTGCTTTCATGCCTCCACACTTCGGCTAATGCTGATCCCTCATTCTGGAATGCCCTTCTCTGATATTCCACCTACCCAAATCTTTTTCTTTTATTATTTTTTTGAGACAGGGTCTTGCTGTCTTGCCCAGGCTGGAGTGCAGTGATGCGATCATGGCTCACTGCAGCCTTGACTTCCTGGGTTCAGGTGATCTTCCCACCTCAGCCTCCTAAGTAGCTGGGACTACAGGCATGCACCACCATACCCAGCTAATTTTTTGTATTTTTTTGTAGAGATGGGATTTTACCATGTTGCCCAGGCTGGTCTCTAATTCCTGGGCTCAAGTAATCCTCCTGCCTCAGCTTCCCAAAGTTCTGGGATTACAAGCATGAGCCACCGTGCCTGGCCCCAAATCTTTCTTATCCTTCAAAGCCTTGCTCAAGCCTTCCTGGTCCTTTCTCTTCCCTCTCAGTTGGAAAGGAAAACTCCTTTCTTCACATTTCTGCTTTTACCTCTACTTAGCAGTTATTTGATATAACTTAGAGTTCTTTGTATTTGTAGGGTATATTCATCTCCCCTCACCAGACCACAAGTTACTCAAGGAAAGAAAGAGGATCTAATTCATTTCCAGATTTTGCATAGTGCCCAGCAGTGGCAGGAGCTTATAAAGTATACAAAATGAATCAAAAAGCAAGTGGGTGATCAGAGACATCTGATGCAAGGGCTGTGGCCAGTTGGCATTTCTTGTTCTGTTCCAACAATCACTCTCTATTGAATCTATCTGGTTACTAGACAGCCTATTCCATCAGACTGTAAGCAACCTGAGAACAGAGACCAATCCGTCTTGCTCACAAGTATACCCCAGCCCCTAGTACAAAGCCAAGTACAAAGTACTTGTATAAATAGTTGCTGAAATGAGTGAATGCTATGTCCATTTGATTTCCAGGAGCAGTCAGCATCCACCCTCTGAGCTCCTCTGTCTCAGAACAACCCATCCCAGGACTCCTTGAAGACAGAGGAACCCGAGTGGTCCACAGGAGCTGGACCCAGCACACTTACTGGTGGTACATTCGCAGCACATCATAGAGATAGTCCTTCTCTGCATCATTTTCAATCAGAAAATCCACCTGAAAAATCCAACAGGAGAATCACAGTTCCAGGCTCAGCACCCTCCATAGCAGACCCCAGGGAGGAGAGGTCACCCCCAGCGGCCTCCCTAGCATCTTTTCAGGGCTGGAGTTGTGAGGAGAGGAGAGAAGCCACAGGCCAGACTGCCCCTCTGACCCCAATGCATCAGACCTATGCAGACCACCCCAACGTGGCCACAGGAGTACTGCTGCCCCTCCAGATGTGGCCAGGCACCCCTCGTCCCCAGGTGGGGCAATATGTGCACACACGGGGATGCACACACATATGTACATATGTGAATCCCCATGTGACACGACACGCTGCCATGGCAGTGCTGCTGCTCACCCCCATGGCTGTGTCATCTGTGGCCAGAAGAAGCCCACTGTCTTACCTGATGGTGGCTGTAGTGCCGGATAAATGCTTTCAGGAAGGATTTGGGCCACTCGCTCAGATAGCACATGCCACCCGCCAGAAGCCCCTTACCACCGAATTCTTCTGTAACATCAATGCCAGGAGACCTTCACTCTGTCTTGTCCTGACCTTAGTTGGGTTGCCCTGAGTTCTGTCCACTAGTCAGTTTCCTGGCCACTCCTTCCACCTTCCCAGGCCCCTGCACAAGCCCTGCAGGGGGAGTCAGGTTACATCATTTCAACTTTGTTGACGTCAATGGCTGGGACTCTAAGGTCAGGTTCAGGAGTTGTGTCATTAGCACTTCCATCCCAGTAGGAGGCCCTGAACTCCACTCCCTGAGTTACCTCAGTGTGAATCTCTACCCTGTATCTTTGGGTCTCTCTTCAGCCCCAGAATGGGTAACAGAGCAAGATGGAAGCTTGAGGGGTCACTGGGTCCCTCTCTCCTCCAGCCTCCAGGCCCAGGGCCTCAGCCCTTCATAGAGAGGCTGCTGCTGGAAGTTGCATGCTCTCCACTGACTGGTCCTCAGAAGAGGGCCAGAGCAGCGTTACCTCTTTCTGTGGGTATCCCAAGGGTTCTGAAAGACCAGGGCAGTCTGTCTGTCCCACCACAGAGGGGACATGCTGGGCCTAGCCCTTGGGATTTCTGGCCTGAACAGGCGCTACAGAATGCAAATTTCTGGCCTGGATCTGGCAGTACTTCCTTCCCTATAAAATCAGGCTGAGCATTTCATTAAAGGTGAGAATAACTTAGGAGGCTTGACTCACAGCTTGGGTTTCAGTTGCTACAGAAGTTCAGCCCACCTGCTCCAAAAGGGCACCCTTGCTTTCTCGCTACCTCAGTGCAAGGAGTTCCCAGCTAGGGCTAGGCGCGGTGGCTCACGCCTATAATCCCAGCACTTTGGAAGGCCGAGGTGGGTGGATCACCTGAGGTCAAGAGTTTGAGACCAGCCTGGCTAACATGGTGAAACCCTGTCTCTATTAAAATACAAAAATTAGCTGGGCGTGGTGGTGTGCCCCTGTAATCCCAGCTACTTGGGAGGCCAAGGCAGGAGAATCACTTGAACTCGGGAGGCAGAGATTGCAGTGAGCCAAGATAGCGCCACTGCACTCCAGCCTGGGTGACAGAGCGAAACTCTGTCTCAAAAAAAAAAAAAAAAAAAAAAATGGAGCTCCTAGCTAGTTGACAGGAGATGGAAGCATCTGCTTGAGTGGGTGGTACTAAATCTTAGGGTGGGAGGCTGGCCTCTTGCATGCACCACCTCTGAAAGCCCATCTCTCTACATAGCATGGATTCTCTCACCCACTCTGCTTAGGCCTGTGGGGTGGGGGTGGCTCCCTGAGACAGGCCTGGGCTGCCCACACTGGACTGTGATGGAGGAGTCTGAACACTCCTAGCAGCAGGGGCCAGAAATATCTTTATAAATTAAATCACGTCGCTTGCTTGTTCAATAGTTTCTTGTACCCCAAACCAAACCTAAATCCAAACTCCTTACCTTGACTTATCAAAGCCAAATCTCCTTTCCTACCAGTCTTCCTGGCTACAAAGGCCTCCTTTCAGTTCTTTCCACAAGCCGAACGCTCTCCAGCCTCAGGGCCTTGGCGTGTGCTGTTCCCTCTGCCTGGATTGCTTCCCCCACTTCCCTGCCTGGCTGCCTCCTTTCCAGAGAGGTCTTCCCTGCTCACCTACCCAGACAGAACCCACTCCTGCACCCCGGAGATGTTTCAATGCCGTCAAAGATCGATGACGATTTGTAATTTAAGGTTTATTTTCTCTGTGAATTGTTTCCTCTGTCTCCTTTGCTGGACAGAAAAATCCCATGAGGAGAAAGATGAGGTCTATTTTGTTATAAATTCCTCGTGCCTAACACATAGTAAGCACTCAATAAAGAAGTACTGAATGAATTTCTCTGCCTGCCTCCTGGTGTGCTCACATGGTTCAGGTGGGAGGGAGGTAACCATGGGAACAGCAGGGGAAGGAAAATGATGTTGCCCCCATAATCCCCCATGCGGTGGCACCAGGAACTTTTCATGGGCTTTATTCCATTTGTTTATCACATTGGGGCCAATATTCTCACATCATGTTGCAGTTGAGGGAACTGAGGATCAGAGACGTTAAGTCAACTCACCCAGTGTCCCACAGCTAATAAGCAGAGCCGGGATGTGAACCCAAGTCTGACTCCAAAGCCCATGTTCTTTCTGCTATGCCACGACCATTGATTGTGACTCAGGCCTGGTAGGGGAAAATAACTCCCAAGGTCCCTTTAGGCCAAAATTTCAAACCCTTTGCTTTCAAGAACTCCTTTCCTATCTCTAAGCCCCATCTCTCTCCTCTGTACTGTTAAGAAAATACCTTTGGGTTGGTCTATAATGAGTGAGAAAGTGAGACATCTTTTGAATGACTCTTTGAACCCAAGTGTTCTACTTTCTAAGGGGAGCATAAAAATCCCATCTGCTTTGGCTGGAGTGAGGACACCTTGACCAAAGACTTCTAGCCCAATTCTAACCCCGGGTAGTGACACAAGAAAGAAGATGGGAGAGGGAATCTCTTACTGACTGAGGCCTTAGGACTGAAGTTCTCTCCTATCCCTCTGCAGAAATGTATCCTACTGTAGCATTAGATTTCAGTAGTGAGGAACTGTCCTCCTTAGACCATGTTTATTGTGCATTAGGTGGAAAATTGAGGTAGAAGAGTAAGGTAACTTGCAATGTTAGGGTCTAGGGTTCTGTTTTTCTCCCTTCCCTGGGGCAAGTACAGATCATTTGGAGACGGTCTTGGTGGAAAGGAGCCTGTGTCTGCAGGTCCCAGGCTCCTGGCCCTTGTCAGCAGCCCTCCAGCACTGACCACAGCTCCCAGAGGTCTCATCCTACCTGTCTCCCGAGACAGCTGCAGAGCTCAGCTCTTCACCCTCATGTCTACCCACTGTCACTGGTTAGGTCAGTCAAACCCTGTCCTCAGTTCTGCCCTTGCTCACTTCTCCAGGGTCACCTCCACCACATCCCAAGTGGGACTCAGCTGCAGTGGAACAGATCCTTCCCCTGATACGCTGAAATCTCCTTGTCCTCACTCAGAACATTCCATCTACCACCATGTCTGACTTGTCCATTTGAACAATTCTCTATAGACCATAACAGCTAACAGGGAAAATAGATCTGGTTTATGTAGAATACTCTTTACATATGAATCTAAGTGATAAATCATCAAAAACTTGAAAACTAGTTACACAGGAGATCCTGCAAAGGGAGGGATCATTCTCCACCCAGAAATATCTTAGAGAGACTCAGAGAGAACAGCACTGCTTTGTTCTCTGACCACACTTGAATGAAAACACACACTCGCACCTCACTCTTCAGGCAAAAGGCACCAAGAAAGAAAACTGAGAAAGATGGAAGTTTCTCTAAAGCCTGAACGTGCAGTAACAATACCACCATTACTTAAATTACTTTTTCTTTGTAATCTTCCCTGTGGTCCAAATCAAATTACTTTTCCAATATTAAAAAATTACATAGTGTCCTCTCTTCTGGAATGCTGCCAGCACCAACCCGGGGGTCAGCTTTGGGGAGCTCCTGCTCTAGGGTGCTTTGTACCATTCTCCCAGTACCCTGCGCTCAGGTACATACAAAGCGCCAGGCACGCAGTAGGTCAGTCTCCCACACTCCTTTCTTCCTTCCTTCCAAATATGTTCTTCGTTTCCCTGTGGAACCCAGAACCATGTCATGCACACAGGCGCACGGTGCCCAGTGGCGTCTGTTGATGAAACGTGAACTCTATTTGCTCTAGTCTAGAGCCTTTTTTCTGACCTGTTGGCCCAGGCCTGGGTCACCACCTTTCCATTGGTCCTCAGCACATATATTCTGGGTCTGCCTCCCCTTAGTTCACTTCCAATTCATCACAAAAATGTATGTCCCAGCGATTCCATCTATCCACAATGGATGGCTTCCCTCCTCTCATGTGAACCCTGCCTTCATTTCAGATGAGGCCCAAGTCCCCTCTTCTAGAGTCCAGAGCTTCCTCACCTGCCTCCCAGCCTAAGGCTCTTCCTGTCTGGCTCACTTATCCCAGCCAGCCTCTCCCTACTGACTGTTCACTGCCTGAGGAACTTTACGTGTATTATCTTTAATCTCCTAACAACCCTCTGAGGTGAATGTTATCATCCCCATTTTACAGATGAGGAAATAGAGGCTCAGAGAAGTGACAGAACTGAGACTCCAACCTACGCCTGCTGGCTCCAAAACCTCTGCTGTTTTTCAAACTACCACATGGTATCCATTTACCAAATATAACTCCTTTGTTTTGCACTTGTCCATTACACATTTATTGAACACCTACTATGGGAAAGACACCAGTCTTCTTTCTCCGACTAGATTTAGAAAGCCTTTCCTTTTCTCGGATCTCTCTTGATATTGAGCACAGAAGCCCTAAAGGAGCTCACCATCTACAAATAGCTGTTGGGGATCTCTATTATCATCCCTGCTCCCCCGACCCCCGCCGCAGGCCCTGCCTAGATGAGCATTCGAAGACTGATGTTCCTCTGGCACTGTGCTATCGGTCTGTATGGGAGGAGGGGACAGGGAGCTTCTCCACCCTCACAATCTTCAGGCCGCTTGTCTAGGATATTGGAGGCAAAACCTGGGTTTGGCCATGTGGTGCCCTCCAGTCTCATGCCCCAGTATTCCCCCATATGGACTGACGCTTCAGGATGGCTGCAGAGGGGAACCATGGGACATTTAACTCAGGCAAATTCAACTTTAGGTATGCACCCAGCCAAACAGGGAGAAAGAGAGTCAGAACAAATTAAATAATGCATGTTGTTCCACTTGATGAAGTCTCCTTGGGCTGTAGTGGGGATTAAATGAGTGAGTAAATGTAAAGTATGTATAACAATGCCTGGGACATTTCAAGGTCTCCAAAATGTGTGCCAGATCTTTTCCTTTCATGCCTCCAGCCATCTCTATCTTGCCCTTTGTCCAGGGGGCTCTGTCTGGGCTCCCCTCCCCTCTGGTTTCCTGCTTTGTTCAGCCATCAGGAGGTACAAGCAGGAGATGAGAGGAATGGGGAGACAGGAACTGAGGCTCTTAGTCCCTGGGGGCTGGCTGCTGGGCCACAGTTAGGCAAGTTCCTCCGCCCAAGGCTGCAGCTCCTGTCTGGGCCTCTCTGGCAGTCCTGGTTCTCACCTGTTCTGGTAACCTTCCCTCTCCTGGCCCCTTCAGGGGTGCTGGCCTCCTGGATCTGGCCCCAGGGTGCAGCCTGTTGGGTCATTTAATCCTGCCCTTTTCTGCAGAAGCTCTTCATAAAGATTTCTTGGCTTCCCCCTTGGACGAGCCACCTGCTCCCTGCTGCCACCCTGGTTAACCATTAATAGTGGTGGTACTAGCAGTATTTCTTTTCTGTGGACTCCTCCTCTACCTTTAAGATTCACTTCAAATGTCACCTCTTCTTGGTCAAGTCTTTCTTTAGGCTCCCCCACAAAGCTGGCCACATCTTTCTCTGTGCACACAAACAACTCTTTGTCCCCATGGGACACACTAAGCTGTGCTGAACTTTCTCCTTTTACCCCCCTGTCTCCCCACAAGCCTGTGTGTGGTCCAGACGCAGGCCTGGGTTGTGAGTGTGGTGGTGGAGCCAAAGAACCCCTTCCCCAACTGGGTCTGCACCGCTCTGTGCCTCAGTTTCCTTATCTGTAAAATGGGTACAAACATCTCTTTTTAAAATGGGATTTAATCACTAAGAGAGACTAATAATTGTTTTTTAGTATTAATTTAATGAGTTAATAATTATGAAGAGTTTAGAACAGTGCCTGGCAAGTAGTAAGTCCTGTGTTTGTTACATAAAACTAAGTGTGAATAAGTGGATATAAATTCCATATCCACAGCAGTGGGTAGCTAGTGGCCCTCTGTAGATGTTAGTGGGATGAATAGATCCAGCCACACTTCTTCCCAGGCCTTCAGAGTGTGCATCCCAGTGGTACCAGGCTTTAGTTAACTCTTGTTTTCTTATTATCCATCTTCTCTTCTCTTCTCTTCTCTTCTCTTCTCTTCTCTTCTCTTCTCTTCTCTTCTCTTCTCTTCTCTTCTCTTTCTTTCTCTCTCTTTTCTTTTTCTTTCTTTCTTTCTATTTTTTTTGAGACCAGGTCTCACTCTGTCACCCAAGATGGAGTGCAGTGGTGTGACCACAGCTGACTGCAATCTCAGCCTCCAGACTCAATTGATTCTCCTGCTTCAGCCCCTCAAGTAGCTGGGACTACAGGTGCACAACACCACACTTAGTCAATTTTTGTATTTTTTGTAGAGATAGGGTATGGCTATGTTACCCAGGCTAGTCTCAAACTCCTGGGTTCAAGTAATCCTCCCACCTCAGCCTCCCAAAATGCTGGGATTATAGGTGTGAGCCACTGCACCTGACTTCTTTTCTTTTTCTGGAACCACTTTATTGAGGTATGCCTGACATGCAAAATGCTGTATATATTTAGTGTATACAACCTGATGAGTTTGGGGATAGACGTGCACGTGTGAAAGCATCACCACCATCAAGGCCATAAACAGTGCCCTTCATCTTTTCAGAGGCTCTTGACCTGTCAGCTAGTTTGTAGTATTTTGCCCAGTGCCTGGCACAGCAATCATGCCCTGCTTCTTCTTGTTCTCCTTCCTCACTTGCTGCTCCTTCTCCTCCAAAAGTTGTGGTGCCCCAGGCTCTGTCCTGGGTCTCCTCTCCATCTGCACCATCTCTCTAAGTGAACTCATCCGTCTCAGGGGTTTAAATACCACTTACACCCCCAAGGACCTACTGATGTTTATCTCCAGGCCAGACCTACAGCCTTCTCAGTCACCTCTAGTAGGTGTCTCAAACTTACAGCATTCAAAGTGGAATGTTAGGTTTCCACCACCTCCTGCTCTGTCTCCACCAACCTGCTGCTTCTCCCCCAAATGTGAATTCACCCTTGATGCCTCTCTTCCTACACTCACAGCCAGTCCATCAGCAAAAACATGTATCCTGAATCTGACCCATTCTCACCCGAGTCCAAGCCCCTGCCTCTGGCCTGGGGTCCTGCAGGAGCCTCCTGACTGAGGTCCCCCTTCTACTCTTGGGCCCCTCAGTGGATTCTCTACAGGGCAGCCAGAAAATTCCTTTTAAATGTAAATCATTCACACTATAAGAAAATCCCAACCTAACCATGGCCTATCAGGCCCCTATCACCCCTCTGACCCATTTCTCACCATTCTCTACAAATGATTCCTCTGGGACACGCTGTCCTACTTGCTGTTCCATACAGGCAGGCATCTGCTGGCCTCAGCGCCTTCGCACTTGCTGCTTCCACTTTGGGGAACGCTCTTCTACATGTGTCCCCGTGGCTCCTCTCCTCACTTATTCCAGGTCTCTGCTCAGACGTCACCTCTTCAGAGAGGCCTTCCTGACTGCCCACCTTGTTACTTATTATCTCTCTCCCCATCTTAGTTTATTTCTTCATATAATTTATCACTACCTGGCATTACACGATACTTTTGTCGATTTCCTTTTAACTGTCTGTCCTCCCCACTAGAATGTACTGTCTAAGAGAGCAAGGGCATTATTTTGTTTTTCAGTGCTTAGAGTACTGCCTGGCATATATTGAGAACTCAGTCAATATTTATTGCCTATGTGAATGAATGAATGATTAGCAAATTCCTAGAGAGTGGTGGCTGTTTCTGATCTTCTTATTCATCCCACCAGGTCGTCCAATGCCTGGCCTCAGGCAGAGTACACAGCTATGCTCATAAATGTGTGACTGCTGAAGAGGCAATAAATACTTTTAAGCAAATGAGTAACCAAGTTCCTGCGATGTGCTGGTGCTGCGAACAGAGGAGCAGTCTCCTTTTGAAAGCTGCTTCTCTGAGGGAGAAAACAGTCTCTGACCAAGCCCTGCTCCCCCAAATCCTGGCCCAAGGTTGCTACTAGTTATTGGAAGGGCATGCAAGTGCTCCTGGCAACCTTGGGGTAACTTCACAAATCAAAAGGAGTTAATGCCTGGAGTCTGTTGGCTCATACTGGACACTCTGCAGGTGTCAGTTGGAAACAGTGTGGTTACTGTGGGCCCAGAGCAGCCAGTACTTTAATTGCTAGTTAGTCTTGTCTGTCTTGTGAGGTAAGTACCACAAACTCCATCTCACAGCTGAAGAAACTAAAACTCAGGGAGAGCGAGTGGCTTGGCCAAGGTCTTCCTGACAGTAACAGGGCTAAGATATGATCCCAGTTCTGCTAACTCCAGATAATAAACAACAGTGGACATTTATTGAGGGCTCCCTAAGTGCTAGGGTCTGTTTAAGCTCCCCACACACATGTAGATCTCATTCAACATTCATGATAACCTTATTAGTTAAATATTGCTATCTCTTTTCACAAATAAGAGCACTGAGGCACAGAGAGATTAAGTGAGTTGCTCAAGGTCACACAGCATTTTCCATTATAACACACTACCTTAAATATTACCTCCAACAACCAAGGATTTAGATCATAAACCATTTCCTCCAAAACACTAAGGAAGGTACCCCTACAAAGCAAACAACAGCAAGCTGTAAATTTCTCCCAGCATATCTGAGTGCCTCCTCTCTATCCCCTGCTGCTTCATCCTCTCTCCCAGTTCCTGGATGATCTCCAACCTGGGAGGGGAAGGCTGTGGCTGTCTCCAAGGCAGCAAGGCACAAAGTCCAGCCTGGGCCTTGCCTAGCACATGGTGCCTGCCCTGCCGGCACACAGGGATATTAATAAGTAATGACTCTTGTGATGAGGAAGAGTAGGGCAGAGGAAACATGGAGGTCGGAGGCCCTTTGAAGCCTGTGGGACCTGGGGAAGAGGAACAGGGCAAACCCAGGGTCTGCATCAGACACCAGGGACCCAGGAGACGATTCTTGCAAAAGAGACAGAGTAGGTACCCCACAGAGTGAAGGCAGAAGACCTGACATTATTTTAGGCCAGGGGCAGGAAAGTGAAATTCAACCCTGAGTCTTGGGTTGGGGGACGGAAGGTTGAGCTCCTTCAAACTGGGTTGCCTGAAATCTACACTCACAATATGTCCTTAGCGGCTGAAATTTCTTCCGACATGTCTCTTTGCAACAGGATGTACCGGTGAATGCTGTCTCAAGCTCCCCTTGGCATTCGCCAGCCCCTAAATTCCTACTGAACTTCCAGCTATCGCCCACCCCTGGGAGCAGGACCAGGGATGCCCAAGACCTTGTTTTCAGGAGCCTTCTGCCAGTTTGAGCTGTCCCTTTGTGCCCCTACAAAAGCTTGGCCCCAACAGGCAGCACCCAGACATGGGTAATTACCAGAGTAGGGTCTGCTTCCCACCTACACCACCAGCAATTTGAGGGCACAGACTGGGTATTGCTGAGAGGATGCTCAAAACATGATTATTAAATGAATAATTGACCTTGGGCCCTTGGCCCCAAGCCCCTGCGGCCCCTACACTGGCTGGCTCCTTGGGCTTCCATCGGCCTCTCTATGGGAAGGAAGGGGTTAAAGACCCTGACCTTCCCTACCTGAGCTCAGTCTTCAGAACAGGAAGAGGTTTGGCTTGGTCTAAAGACACCGCCCCCCTGGGGTCTTTGGGAAAGCCTTGGGTCACACAGTTGTTAATAGTTACCTGCCCCTCAGGCAGGGCCTATGGGGAGATCCAGATTCCACCCCCACTCCCCCAACCCTCCGCGGCTTCATCCCCAGACTCAGAGGCATCCTAAGGCCTGGTGAAGAGGTCGGCTGGATATCTTTGATGACCCTCTCTGGTCTCAGGGCCTCAGCAGATTCTGCATAGCTTTGTGAATTGTTCTGGAAATGCCCTGTGTAAAATCCAGCCGCTTCCAGTGATGGTCCTTTCGGATCCCAGACCACCAGTGAGGCCCCTCACTGGGACACGCCAGGGTGGACCCGGCTCTGCCTGAAGGATCTGGCTGGCCAGAGCCCAGCTCCCACGCCCTCAATACCTCCTCCCTTCCTCCCCACCGCACCCGGGTTAGCACCAGCTCCTCAGCTACTTCTCAGGCCCTAAGAAACGCCCTTAAGCAGGCAGGGCTGAAATGCTTCTAACTCGTGTTCTGAGGTCAAAAGGCAGAGAGAGAGACGTCTAGTTTGCCTTCTCCCAACACTCACCTCTCAGATACTGCCCCAGACTCTCTCCACATGCCTCATCAGCCCTGAGCTGGGGGCACTAGGAAGGAGAGGGACTTGCCCACAAAGGGGGCACCTCAGAGAAGCGGCCAAGACTGGAAGGAATTCAAACCCCCGAGACGTCCCCGCCCCTGGAAGGCAGAGGGAGAAAGCTTGGCAGAAGATCGATCTGTTTAGCAGTACCTGAGCCCGGAGTCCCCGTGTTCCCTCCCTCACTTTACTGGGGATCCCTGCTGCCAGTCAAACGACCTTCGGGTGTCCCAGCCCACCCAGAGCCATCAGGTGGGGCCGGAAAAGGGAGGGGCAGTGCCGGGGTGTCCACCCCTTACCCACCGCGCCCAGGACTCCGGAGTCCCAGAAGCCTGGGGCGCCCCGCAGCTCTGACCTTATGCCGGAATTCTCGGGCCACTTTTCGGTCCATGGCTGGGCCAGGTCCAGCTGTGTCGTTGAACGACCGGTTCCTTCGGGTGCCCGGCTGCCAGGAGCTGGAAGGAACCGCGACCGCGACCCGGCCAGCCGCCCTCGGAGCTGGGGACGCGGCCTGAGCGCGGAGGGGCGGGGCCGGGCCGCTGTGGGGCGGGGCCGCTGCAAGGCTGGAGTTGCTGGTGCTCAATCGTCGCCTCCCGCTGAAGCCTGGGAGCAAATGGGCCCAGTGTGCCTATGGGCCTGTGGTGGCAGTAGCTGGGCTTCAAGCTGGTATTTCTCTTGACGTGGTACCTGATCACATGCGTTTGAGGAAGAAGATCGTGGAGATGTAGGGAGGAGGTTTGGGACTTTTTGTGATGACTGGAATAGAGAGATCCGGAAACTATTCACACGGGTGGGCAGGGGGCGGGGCAATCTAGTCCGTTTTCTCTGGATACTCCCGAGGGCTCATGGCCCTCCTGGACTGTCAGCCCTTGCTACGCCTTCACCTTCAACGTACCTTCTGTCCTAGCTTCCTCCTGCACTTTTCCACCAGGGAGAAATCAATCCTTGCTCTGTGAATTCCTTGGGGGCAGGGCCGGGTTTTACTGTGGGCCGCAGGGGTCTGAACCAGTGGGTATGGGAATGGCCCTCTCAAGTGATTTCCCCTCCCACCTTCCCTAACACCTCCACCCCCAACAAAACAAGACAAAACAAAACCCAAACCCAACACACTCCCATATCCATCGAAGCCTGGCGGAGCCTGGCAGTGACATTTTGATCTATGGCTGACCTTCACCCAGGGCCCAGACCCTCTGGTTCATTTAATTCAATTTGGTCAACATTTGCTTAACTCCTAGGTCTGGTGCTGGGTGCAAAGACAAGGATGAACCAGGCCTGGAAAGGAATGAAAGGAAAGAGGGGCTAGGAGAGGAGTGATAAAAACGTGTAAATCAGGGGCTGTTAAGTATGGGGCTTGTGCCTGAACTTAACCCAGGGAGGCACCTGCGCCCTTTGCACCCTGTCAAGCGCAGGGGCAGGGAGATGGACAGCAGCTTACATCAGGTAACCACTTAACAATTGTAACTTTGGGGCACCTAAACACCCCTCTGCATCCCTTTCCCCAATAGCTGAAGTTTTACAAGTACACTATTTTTGTTTGGGCTAAATTATTGCCTAGTTTAAGATGTAAATCCCTCTTGAAGAAGAGCCTTAAAATATGATCTGTTTTCTCACCTTAGTATTAACTATTAAGTCAATGATAAAAGGGAAAGACTTGTGGGATTTTTGAATGGTCCAGAAAAGGCCACACAAAATGCATTGCCCTCTGACTTACTTCATTGATTCTCTACATTGAAAAAGAATGTCATATGGCTGTTTATTTTGTATTTAGAATCCTGGCAGAGGTGAGTGAATGTTCTTACCCAGGAGAATGCTGTTCACCTGCCACCCCAATCCTTATTTTACATTGGTCATCACCCCCACAGACTCCCTCCACCTTAAAATGCCCCCCGCTTTGTTTTGAGAATAGCATTGAGACCTGGTTCTCCTTTCCATGAATTTTTTTTTTTCAAGCTTCCTTGGAGACAATCAGCTTTTGCCTATTTCTTAACCAGTGTTCCTTAAGGCTGCATCCTTAGCTCTTTCCTCTTCATCTTCCTATCTGTGCCCCTAGCTTCCTCCTGTGTGAAGATAGCTATGTGTGCTTTCTTTACCACTATATGCCTAGAACAATGCATGACATGGAATCAATGCCAAACAAATTTGTTGAGTGAACGAATGAATGAATGAATGCATCTCAAATCTATGCCCTTGCCTAGGAGTCTACTGGGGCCAATACCACCACCAACACCACCAACACCATCATCCTATGTAAGACCTGGCATTTAGTTGGTGTTCCCTAAGTGCTGATGAAGTGAATGATGTACAGGTTCCCCAGGTGCTCAGTCCCATGTTTTCACCATTTTAAAATTCCTTCTGGGCAGACAGTGGACCTTGTTCACACATATAAAGTTGTTTTGTCAAAGTTTGGCCTTGATGGTGGCAACAACATAGGAGTATGAAACACATTTATTATTCAGTCGTCATTTCCTGAGCTAGGGCAGGAGATGGTGCTGGGCATTCAGAGGACTAAGGCATGATTCATTCCTTAGAGGTGCTCAAAACTGGTCATAGGATAGGGATGTGGAGACCCAGGTGGAAGTTGAGGTGGGGCGTGGTGGGACATAGGCTAGGACTCCACAGGCTCTGCTATTGACCACTGACCCCTGAGTGGCATGTCCCAGGGCCGCAGCATGGCCCTCTGTAAAAGGAGAGGATAGGGTCAGACTCATACCCGCATCTTGGGTCTCTGGTATTGGGCTTCCAGGACCCAGGTAAGGGGAGCTGGAGTTTGCACAGGCTACCTCTTTGCTCCCCTAGAGAATTTAGGGCTGAATAATTTGAATCCAACCTCCCCTGGGGAGGCGTAGCCACAGGCCAAGAAGAGCAGAGGCTGGGTTATGGACAGGAGCCTAAATTATGGTAATAAGCTGGGCACTCCTGTCACTCTATAGTTCGGGGAGGAGCTGAGAGCCTGGGAGGAGGGGCTGAGGGAGCTCTGGGGCATGAGAGCAAGAGGGACCTCAGCTGCAGAGTGGAGGTGTGACCCTGCTTTGGCCCGGGGAGGCACCTCGGGAGGCTGGCCCTGCGCTCAAGTCCCCTGATCCCCTCGCGTCCCTATGGGAGTCCTGGCGTCTGTGCTCTGCTGGCTACTTTGTGTCTGGCTGCCCTGGGGTGAGCCGGCAGCCGAGTCCCTGCGGGTGCAGCGTCTCGGTGAGAGGGTTGTGGACTCAGGGAGGTTGGGGGCTCGAGGAATGAGAAATGTTAAAGGAATGAGGAATGGGCCGGGGCAGGTTGGAGAGAGGGAGGAAAGAGAGAGGTTTGAGGGACAGCAGAGGGACCCCCAGGAGGAGCGGTCAGGGTAGGAGGGACCCCGAAGCCAACAGAGGCAGGCCTATGACCTTGAGGGGAGATTCTCAGGCGAGGCTGGGTGGAAGAGACCTGAGATGGGGAACTAGAGAGTGCTAGGGGCCAAAGAGTGAGAGGAAAGGGGGAGATCCTGGCTGGAGAAGGGTCATCAGGAAGGGAGAGGAAGGATTTGAGAAGGCTGCAGGGAGGGAGAGTGGGGGAATGCCCAGTAGTGTGGGAGAGGCTTTCTAGCAGTGCGGCCAGATGATGGGAGGCCCCAACAAAGAGAAGCACAATTTGAGTGGAGAATAATCCCCCTACCCAGCCGCAGCACCCGCTCCATGGGGCAGTGCAGAGCCGCAGCCAGAGACAGCCGGGGAACCCAGGTGAGTAGGTTGAGCTGTGGCGGCCCCACCCACAGCTCCCATCTGTATTTCTGGCATCAGCCACCCCAGGGCTTTAGCACTTAAGGTGGGATAGGCCTGGGGACTGCAGGGAGGCATAATCCATCCTAGCTCGTGATCCATGCCAGACTTGTTTTGCCTCCAGCAGCAGCCACCAGGAGGTGACCCTTGCCATGGGAGACACCGTTACAGTGATGGGAGGCCAGGTAAGGGGGGTCTGGGGAGGGGGCTTCATTGGGCAGGAGCTCACGTCTGTCTGGATTTGAGGCTGGCAGGGAGCTCTGTAGATTACAGGAGGGGTCTCTGGAGTTGTTCAGAAGGAAAGAAACAGGTTCCTGGTATGTGTCTGAGGTGTGCAAGTTCATAAATCCCTTCTATTCTTTTTAATCTCTTGTGGGTCTGTAGCCCACTCTTTTTTTATTTTTTTATTTTTTTATTTTTTTATTTTGGGAGAGGTGGGCACCAGGGCTCTTTCAGGAGAGAGCTGAGCTCTCCTTTCTGGCAGGTAAAACTAGAAAGATGAACGTTTAGAAGTATGGAGTTCTCTTTTCCCTGACTGACCTGCGAAGGCCCTCAACCGTGTCAGAGGCCCCTCTCCATACCCTGAGCAGAGCCTCAGGAATGCAGGCAAGACGAAAACTAGGCCACCTGGTGGAAGGTGCAAGGAAGGTTTGGTTGAGAAGCAGAGCCCTGAACTCTTATCCTTTGAGCCTTTTTATTTCCTTTTTTTTTTTTTTTTTCTTGAGTCGGGGTCTTGCTCTGTGACACAGGCTGGAGTGCAGTGGCATAATCATAGCTCACTGCAGCTTCGACTTCCTGGGTTCAAGTGATCCTCTTGCCTCAGTTACTTGAGTAGCCAGGACTATAGGTGTGTGCCACCAGGCCTGGTTGACTTTCAGTATTTTGGGTAGAGACAGAGTCTCACTATGTTGCCCAGGCTGGTCTTGAACTCCTGGCCTCAAGTGATCCTTCTGTGTCAGCCTCCCAAAGTGCTGGGATTAGGCATGAGCCACTGAGCCCGGCCTCTATCTTTTGAGTCTTGACCATTCCATTGCCCATCTTCCCAGGGTCCTCTGTGTTTGTGGAAGAGGCGGCAGTTTTGTTTTCTCCCTTTGGCAAACTTCTTTGGTCTCTGGATCAGGTGACTCAGGTCTACTTTCTAATCCTGGCCCACATTTGTCTCCCTCTTTCTATAACTACAGATGGACTATAAATTCCACCCACCTGCAGTTAGGTCTCCCAAAGCAACTGAGCCTCCGCTCAAGTGCCCCAGCCCCAGTGGTCAGCTCTGGGGAGCCCCTTGAGCCAGCAGGTTGGGGAGAATCGTTTATAACAGCAATGAGTCCCAACTCCTGCCCTTTGGAAATAGACATGAAGGCCCCAAGATGGAGTGAGGGGGGATGGTTTGGGCGTGCTTCTTCTCTGATGTGGATTTCCTGGGTCTTTTACTTCTTCTTTGCCCACTCTTCAGGCCCTAAGATTTAGAATCACAGTCAAATACCATTTGAGTTGGAAGGTAATGGAGTCATTTTTTTGTAGGTAGGGAAACTGAGGTGGGTGGATGACTTGCGGGGGCCTCACAATGAGCTGGTGGAGCAGTCTCCTGGCAGAGCCAGGCCGCACACACAGGACTTCAGGAATCCCTGTGTTTTAGTGGGGGAGATGACCCTTCTCCAACACTTCAGTTCCCGGCAGGCATCCTCCTGTGCTGGTTTCCAGGGTAGGCATCCCCCCTTTTCCTTGGGGAAGGGTCATAAGTGAGTGGATGAGGCAACCTGGGGAGGTTTCTCACACTGCTCCTTAGAGCAACGAGGAATTAAAATGGCCTCCCTCTAAGGTGACAGGAGTTGGGGGGTGGGGGACTGAGGCCCATGTACTAGGGATACTTCAACGGCTCCTGTTTGGAATGCCCTCTTCAAGAAGTGGGGGTAGGCCGCAGACCAGTAGGCAGCCAATCTTCACTTCAGTGCTGTCCTGCTTCTACAGAGCTCAACCATTTTCTACAGAATTCTTGTAGACAGGGGTCCATGAACTTGGGTGGGGAAAAATAAAAACCCATTGTTACTTACAGAAACCTCAATCCAACTGAAATTCAGCATCCCTTTCAGTTATTATTATAGTCTACAAACCACAAGAGTATTTGCAGTGTTTTTGACTGTCACCAATAGACATCACAGATATTTTCCAACCACTTATAGTTGTTGCTATCTCAAGGTATCATTTATGTTCATTATTACTTCAAAATTTTGGCAGGGATAAGGCCCACTGCTAGATCTTTTATTTAATGAGTTATTAAAGAAGCACAAATATTACTAAATTACACATTTTATAAAATATTTTCATAAAATGACATGCGATATAAGTGATTTCCTTTGTAATCTTATCCTTTATTTTGTGTTTTTAAAAGCATTATCCTGAGAAGGTGTCCACATAGGTTCACTGGATTATCAAAGGGGTTCATGGCATGAAAATGATTAAGAGTACCTGATTGATTAGCCCCTGAAGGCTAATCATTTGGACAGGATTTAAGGAATCCTTTAGAAAATGGCTTTGACTCTTTGCATCTGGGGTTGTCTCATCCTCATAACTCATTTATCTGAGAGGCCACATCTGAAGTGGGAGTGCAGACTGAAGACACGAAGACTGAGTTTAATTACAGCTCTCTGGTGGCTACAGGATGTGGGTTATTTCCTGTGACCCTGCCCTCTCCTATTTCCTGTCGTCTCTGAGGGCCCTGTAAGATAGGTTAGTACCCGGGTGGGAAGCCTGACTCCTGGGGCTGGGCCTGGGTAGGCTGGGTAAGGATTGCTAGGGAGAATCCAGGAACCAGTGACCAATGTAGGTGAAGACACCGAAATCTGGCTAAGATGTCAGAAAGATCTTGAAGATGAAGGGTGTGAGCGTCAGGGATGAGGTGGCCAGGCTGTGCCTGCCAGGGTAGGGTCAAGAGCTGAGGTTAGCTCTAGGCAACAAAGGTCTGAATATTTCCTACGTTCAAGTCCTTTGCCGGATGACAACGAGGGAGGATGACATGTGAGGTAAGTACCTACAGTGAGATTTGTGGCTTGCTGGCCCTGTGAACAAGCACATGAGCTCCACGAGGGCAGGGACTCTGCCCTGTTCACTGCACCTAACACGATGCTTGGCACATGGTTCTGGGGATGTCGTACAAATGAGGCTGAGCCTCTGAGGGAGGAGGAGCCAACTGTGCCCAGGATGCCTGTACCAGGTGACATCAGACACCTTGGACTGGAGTTCCCAAGGGCCAGTGTCTAAGTCATCTAGCCATGTGGTGACTGAACACCCATGTTGTTAGACAGTCCTGATTTCAGGCGGTTTATGTCTGGAGGACCATGCTCTGGGAGTTCTTTCTGGAAAATAGGGCTTCTTAGCCACACTTGGCCTGTCTCCTCCTTAGACCTGAGGTGTCAGGGCAGGAGTCCTGACTGGGAGCTGAGTTGTGAGGACAGGGGGTGTTGGTCTGTGGGAACTGAGTTGTGAGGACAGGGGGTGTTAGTCTGTGGGGACTGAGTTGTGAGGACAGGGGGTGTTGGTCTGTGGGAACTGAGTTGTGAGGACAGGGGATGTTGGTCTGTGGGAACTGAGTTGTGAGGACAGCGGGTATTGGTCTGTGGGAACTGAGTTGTGAGGACAACGGGTGTTGGTCTGTGGGAGCTGAGTTGTGAGGACAGGGGGTGTTGGTCTGTGGGAACTGAGGTGTGAGGACAGGGGGTGTTGGTCTGTGGGAACTGAGTTGTGAGGACAGGGGGTGTTGGTCTGTGGGAGCTGAGTTGTGAGGACAACGGGTGTTGGTCTGTGGGAACTGAGGTGTGGGGACAGCGGGTGTTGGTCTGTGGGAGCTGAGGTGTGGGGATAGCGGGTGTTGGTCTGTGGGAGCTGAGGTGTGGGGATAGCGGGTGTTGGTCTGTGGGAACTGAGTTGTGAGGACAGCGGGTGTTGGTCTGTGGGAGCTGAGTTGTGAGGACAGGGGGTGTTGGTCTGTGGGAACTGAGGTGTGGGGACAGGGGGTGTTGGTCTGTGGGAACTGAGTTGTGAGGACAGGGGGTGTTGGTCTGTGGGAGCTGAGTTGTGAGGACAGCGGGTGTTGGTCTGTGGGAACTGAGGTGTGGGGACAGCGGGTGTTGGTCTGTGGGAGCTGAGTTATGAGGACAGCGGGTGTTGGTCTGTGGGAGCTGAGTTGTGAGGACAGCGGGTGTTGGTCTGTGGGAGCTGAGTTATGAGGACAGCGGGTGTTGGTCTGTGGGAGCTGAGTTGTGAGGACAGCGGGTGTTGGTCTGTGGGAGCTGAGTTATGAGGACAGCGGGTGTTGGTCTGTGGGAGCTGAGTTGTGAGGACAGTGGGTGCTGGTCTGTGGGAACTGAGTTGTGAGTACAGTGGGTGTTGATATGTGGGAACTGAGTTGTGAGGACAGCGGGTGTTGGTCTGTGGGAGCTGAGTTATGAGGACAGGGGGTGTTGGTCTGTAGGCTGCTGGTTTTGCTGTTCTTGGAAGAGCCCCAAAGGAAGTTTGGGGTGGGGGTGGCTGTGAGGGTGAGATGTTCACCTGACCTGGGGTGAGGGGCTGCCTTTGTTCCTTAGCTCTGCCTCATGCTCCTTATCCAGACAAGGGGATGGTGTGTGAGGCTGTGGAGGACACGAGGGTTTACTGGGAGAAAGGGAAGAAGAGGAGGCTGGCAGGTATTGGGGCACGGAGGGGAGGGGATGTATTCTAGCTATGGGCCTCATGGTCTGCCACAGAGATGCCACTTGGGAAGGTAAGAGCTGAGCCTTTGTTCCTCTGAGCCCAGGGCAGGCCTAAACCTTCTCCTCTGCCCCTCGAGGGGCCAGGCGAGGAGTGGCTGGGGCACTGAGGGGCAGGGGCTCCTCCCTCTAGAAGATGAACAAGGAGGGCTGTGGTCACCAGGAACCCTGCCCGGGAACCCGACCTGAGGTCAGCCCTCGATGTGTTCTCTTCCTCCTGTCTTCACAAGCAGGCTGAAGCCCCAGACTCTGTGGCCATGTCTTCCTGGGAAAGGCGGCTCCATCGGGCCAAGTGTGCACCATCCTGTAAGTGGCACCTTCATTGTGGCCCATGGGTGGGCCCTGGCAGAGGCCTGAAAGGGCAGAGGGCAGTGGGGCTTCCCTCAGGCCTCCATGACCCCTTTTTCCTGCTTGGCGTCTCCTTCCACCCACCCTGGCCCCGGCCACCATGCCATTCTGCATTCTCCTCCCTGCCTGAGGAGAGCTTCCTCTCTAGAGTCCGGTTCCTATGACCATGGCCCAGGACTCCCCTCTCACAGGCTGACTCCAGTGAGACTGTGCTTCATTATTTAGTGGTCGTTTCCCCCTCCATCTCACCCTGGTTCTGTGGCTTCTTTCTACTTCCTGTGGCATTGCCCTTCATCTTGTGTTTTCTGTAGACCCTACTCCCTGTCATGTGTCCATGGCCCACCTCACCTGTCCTAGGTCTGTGGCCTTTCCTCCCACCTGTCCTGTGTCTGTTCCTACCTCCTTCACCTGTCCTGTGTCCCTCACCTGTCCTGTGTCCCCCACCTGTCCTGTGTCCCTCACCTGTCCTGTGTCCCTCACCTGTCCTGTGTCCCTCACTTGTCCTGTGTCCCTCACCTGTCCTGTGTCTCCCACCTGTCCTGTGTCCCTCACCTGTCCTGTGTCTCCCACCTGTCCTGTGTCCCCCACCTGTCCTCTCACATCATGGCTCCTTCCCTCGCCGCCCTCTGCTCTGCTTTTGTCTTCTCTTCATCTATGGTTGTTCTTGCTACAGGCCTCTCCTCTGTTGCCTGGTTATCCCCGTGGCCTCTTCCCTGAGTGTGTGGAGTGAGGAGGAGCAGCAGCTGCAGATCTCTGGGCAGTACCCCTGCTCACCCCACATGCTCCCCATTCTCAGTTCCGCCTGCCTGGCTTGCTAACCAGGAACAGCTCTAGGAACTGAAGGCCCAGGTGCAGCTGGCCTGGGGCCCACTTGATGCACATCGAAGGCAGATGCCCTGCAACCCCACCCCGCCTGCCTGCCAGGGAGCGGGCAGGGCTGTGGTCTGAGGCACCAGCTTGTGGGTGCCTCAGACCACAGCAACATTGAGGAATGTTGGGGCTGGGGCTGCCTATCATGGGGGTCTGGGTCCTGTGAAGCCTGAGAGGGCTGCCTCCCTGGGTTCTGGCAATCTCAGCTTGATGGGGCAATGCCTCTGTGTCCCCTATGCAGACTTGTTCTCCTGCTTCAATGGAGGCGAGTGTGTGCACCCGGCCTTCTGTGACTGCAGACGCTTCAATGCCACTGGACCACGCTGCCAGATGGGTGGGTCTGGGCTCCACCCCACCCCTGGGAAGGGACCACGGGTGCAAGGAAAGCTAGGGGGAAAAGGGGCAGCACTTCCAGGGCTGGAACCCACTGGCCTCTGGCTTGGTGCCCACTGTAGCTACACAGAGAGGTTCTCTTTTCTCTCCCTCAGTGTACAATGCCGGCCCTGAGAGGGACAGCATTTGCCGGGCGTGGGGGCAGCACCACGTGGAGACATTTGATGGGCTCTACTACTACCTGTCTGGGAAGGGCAGCTACACGCTGGTGGGGCGCCATGAGCCTGAGGGACAGAGCTTCTCCATCCAGGTGAGGCTTCCCCTGCCATGTCTGTTCAGGAAGGCTTCCCTAGGCTCTGAAGGCTGCGCTGGCCTGGGCTCTACTTGTCATAGTTAGAGAGACTGGCACCTTCCTCCTTGCATCGCCCCCCAGCTCCCACCCAGGCAGTCTGCACCTGGAAGGACCTAGGGGCTCCACAGCTCTTCCTCACCCACTCACTCTGGCCATTCATTCATTGAGCCACTCATTCATCAAGCATTTACTAAGTGCATACTGTACTCTCTTCTGGCATAAGGTTTGGTGGTGGGAAGCCCTGTAGACAACAACACAGATATAGTCTTTGTCCTCACAGAACTTATAGTCTAATGAAGAAAGACATCAAATCAGATGACTCATTTCAAGTGCAACTGAATGCTACCGAGGAGAAATGCCAAATGCTAAATGAACAAGTCCTGAAAACCCAATCTTGTTTATTGGGAAGGATGGTGACCTGGGAAAGCTTCCTGGAGAAAGTGACTTTTTTTTTTTTTTTTTTTTTTTGGAGATGGAGTCTCGCTCTGTCACCCAGGCTGGAGTGCAGTGGCGCGATCTCGGCTCACTGCATGCTCCGCCTCCCGGGTTCACACCATTCTCCTGCCTCAGCCTCCCGAGTAGCTGGGACTACAGGCGCCCATCACCACGCCCCGCTAATTTCTTTTTGTATTTTTAGTAGAGACGGGGTTTCACTGTGTTAGCCAGGATGGTCTTGATCTCCTGACCTCGTGATCCACCCTACTCAGCCTCCCAAAGTGCTGGGATTACAGTCGTGAGCCACCGTGCCTGGCAAAAGTGACATTTAAGTGGAATCTAAGGAATGAATTGGAGTTAGCCAAGTGAAGAGTAGGAGAGTGTGGGCAGACTTGAGAACATTCTGGGGAAAAACATCATTGGGTGCTAAGAAAGAAGAGTGCCTCAGAAAAATGAGGGAGGTCCTGGATGACTCAGTTTAGAGTCACCTCCTCTAAGAAGCCCTCCTGGATCTCCTGACCTTCCAAGCCAGCTGAGGAGCTCCTCACTGGGTAACTCAAAGTTCCACATTATGACCCTGTCATTGTATTTCTCTTACAAAGGTCTGGTTTTGTGTTGATTTTCTCTACCAGCTTTGAGCTTTCTAGGCCAGGGGCCATGTCTTTCTGTGCCTGGATTGGTGCTCAGTAAAGGTTTGTGAAGTAAGGGAACACATGTGTGAAAGCCACTGTCAGGCAGGCCTGATTTTCATGCCTAGTCCGTGTGCTAAACCGGCAGCCACCTTCAGCCACAGCTCAATACCCCTCCACCTGGAGGAAAGTCTCTTTGGAGAACCAGCTCTGTTGGAGGGCACCTTGGTCAGTACTGAGTTAGGGTCAAGGGGTTGGGGGTATGGGGAGACCCCAGTGTTCAGTGTCTCCCCTCTGCTAGCCATTTGTGAGCCTTCTGTCTCAGGCGTGGACCTATGAGCCTGCCCTAGGGACCATGCCCTGGATGGGTGGGGAACTGCCACCAATTTTCCTTTCTCTGCCTCGGCCTATCACATAGCAGGGATTTTCATGATCCATCATGTGACAATTACTTAGACTAATGGATTGCCATACATTCATGGGTTACAAAATCAACTTAACGAATCACAACCATCATTAAAAAAATGAGGCAAGTAAAATAGAAAATATTGTAAGAATGCATTATGCATGATAGGGATTAGTATTATTTTGTAAAACTTTTAGTTATATGTGTATTTCTTATTGTGGGTCGTGGTCACAAAAGCTTGAAAACCCTTTAGTTAGACCATGGGGTAGCTTTCGCAGTTCCCACTTGTAGTTGAAGTGGCTCCAGCCTGCTTAATCACATTGAACAGTAATCTGGTGGAAGATGCGTTCCTGGGAAGGGTTTCCACACTTGGCAGGGATAAGCCCTGGGAAACTCTTCCCTCTACCCCACCCTGTCCTTTAGGTCTATGGCCTTTGAAGTCTGGGTTCTGTCTGAACGGGGGCAGAGGAGATGTGTGTGTGTGTGTGTGTGTGTGTGCATATGTGTGTGTGTGTGTGTGCATATGTGTGTGTGTGACAGCAGCTCAGGAGTGAGATGTGTGCCTATAGGTGTAGGGGAAAGCTACAATCTGTACCTGCCAGGGGCATGGGGAAAGGGGAGTGTGTGTATAGTGTGCACACTGAGAGTGTCATGTGAGAAATTTATGGAGTGTGTATAGATGTGTGTGTTTGTGTTCTGTATGAGTGTGAGATGGTGGAGTACGTCTGTTGGGCTTCAATCTGATGGGATATCCTGGGTAGAATAAACAAAAAAGTTCAGAAATAGGCATAGAGAGATGGAATGATTGACTGGGAAGAGCCCTGGGATCTGAGCCATCCAGATCTGGGCTAGAATCCTGGCTCTGCGATTTCCTAGTTCTCTGTGTGTGTGGCCCTAGTCACTTCACCTCTGTGTGAATCCATTGCCTCCCCTCTGTGATATATAGGGACTGAGCAAAATCACAGAGGAAAGGTGGTTGATATGCAGGGGACAGGCCATCAGCATTAATGGAAACTCAACAAGGTGTGAATCTCAGGGTCAGGCCGGTAGCAGAAGCCTGCAAACCAGCCTCTGAACTCCCTACTCAGGTGCACAATGACCCGCAGTGCGGCTCTTCCCCCTACACCTGCTCCAAGGCTGTCAGCCTCTTCTTTGCGGGTGAGCAGGAGATCCATCTGGCCAAGGAAGTCACCCATGGAGGCGCAAGGTAACTCTAACACCTTCCACATCGAGTTGTCCTATCTCTGACACTGGTGGTGGTGGATGGGTGAGCATCTGCTCTTCTCAAGCCCAAAGGAAATTGCTTTCTGGGGACAAACAGCAATTTCCACCATCAGGGCGGAAGCATACGGGCAGGTCACTGGGTTTCTTGCCAGTGGGGTCTGCAGAATGATTTTTTTTCCCCTGGAACTCTCAGATCTTGCGGATTTCCAGACAGCAGGCTTTCAGGAAAATAGAGTTTTCCAGTGAGTTGAGAGTTTGTCACGATAAGCACGCTTACTTTTCCCTCCCCAAATCTTCCCAAATGGATCATGCAATTTCTACCTTCTATCAGCAGATTCTGAGCACACTTTTACCCATTTCTGATGACACAGGGTCATTGTGAATGTCAGTTATCTTGCTGGGCCATCAGGGATGACTGGGGGACCACCAGAGGAGTGGGAACCCCTTGCTCCCACACTAAATTGCCACAACTGTGGTCCTTTGTGAAATCTTTCTTGCATCTCTTCCTCACTGTTCTTTCCTTTCCTTGATGTCCACTGTCACTTCTTGTTGCTGTCATGGGGTCTTCCTGTAATGACACTTCTCCCTGTCCTCATCTCCTGCTTCAGATCTGGAAACTGGATAACCAACCAATTGTTCTGGGGCTGAGTGTAAAATTGATGGCCTATAGGTTTATCCTGTGAATGAAGAGTTGGTAAATGGGTCTTGTGGCTAGTTAGACACTACTTTTGTTTCCCTTTCCTGATATTTTGCTGAGTTGAAGGTTGCCAAATTCCAGATTGGCTAGCGGTCCCTGTACCAGAAAAACTGGGAAAGTGGTCAAGCCTGCTGGAGCCCACCATCTTTTCTTGCACTCCTAGTTTTCCTCCTCTCTTGGCTTCTGTTTCCACTTGGTTCCTGCTCCCCACCAAAAAAATAAAGCAGATGTTTGCTTATATTCTGTCCTGTCTGGGAGAAAGGAACTTGGAGTCACTCACTCTAAGATTTATTCCTGCCTGGGAAATTGCCATTTTAAAAAACGTCTAAAGACAAAGGAATCCATGTCTACTGGTATACTTCCAGGCACCTGGGAATTCTGGGAATTCATGGGGAGGGGAAGTGGGAGCATTGGATCAAGGGTTAGGGACTGGGTGTTCCTTCGGTGAAGAGACTGGGTTAGTGGAGGTGTTGTGGATACCCTGAAGCTCTGGGATGTGCCCTGCAGGGTCCAACTGCCTCATGTAATGGGGAGCGTGCGTCTGCAGCGGCTTGCTGGCTACGTCATCGTGCGGCATCAGTCAGCCTTCACGCTGGCCTGGGACGGTGCCTCAGCTGTCTACATCAAGATGAGTCCAGAGTTCCTGGGCTGGACCCATGGGCTGTGTGGGAACAACAATGCTGACCCCCAGGATGATCTGGTGACCAGCTATGGTGAGGCGCAGACAGGTGGCCTCTGAGAGGTGTTAGTGGGGATTGGGGGACAGGTCAGGCTGGGAGGAGTTGGAGGGGACTTGGAACAGAGCCCTGGGGTCATGGTCATGGTATTAAAGACCCCGTGGAAGCCCAAGGGCCCCTTCCTAACAAACGTGTGTCCTTGGGCATGTTCTTAAACTACTGTCAACCTCAGGTTCCTCATCTGCAAAAATAGTCATAATAAGAATTCCCACTAGGGTTGTGTAGGTATCTAATGGACACTTTGCAGGTGGGATTGACCCTGCAACGTGGGGGATGGGGTGGGTAGGCAGGGAGCAGAGGGCTAGAGACAGCCAGGGAGAGAATTGGCCCAGCTAAAGACACCTATGGAGGAGTGGTAGGAAGTGAGTGAAGCGTTCAGGGCCAAATCATGGTGGCTCTGGCCAGAAGGGTCGTGACCCCTTTTGAACACCTACACCATACTAAACACTTTACATGCATCATCTCAAGTAGTCCTTGCATCCATCTCACTGGGGGATTATGTTCCCTATGGCAAATATGAGGCTCAGAGACACACAGGAACTTGTTCAGGCTAACACACCAGTTCTCTTTCCAGTGCGTGGTGCTGCATCCCCTGAGTTTGGAGCCATAGGGAGCTACTACAGGTTCCTGAGCATTCTTGGCTATTACTACCAAATAGCTTTTTCAGGAGAATGGCTCAGTTGGGAAAGCCTGATTGGGATGGGAGCTCAGGAGACCGGATTCTTCAAAACTCCTTACCCATCCCTTGGGATCTGGTTTCCCTTAGAGCCTTCTGTCCCTCCTGTACACCTAACCCCATCGCTGCCCCACCATGATGTCAGTTCCCTCCTCCAGGGAAGCTGACTGACGACGTGGTTGAGTTTGTGCACAGCTGGCAGGAGCAGGCCCCTAACCAGCCTCCAGGGCCCACAACCTCCTCCCTGCCTCGCCCACCGTGCCTGCAGCAGAACCCAGGAACCATGCAGGTCTGGAGCTTGGGGAAAGACTCCACCACCCTAGAGCCTGACGTGCTCTCCAATTCTTCAAAAGCCACTGGCTGTGGGACCTGACTGGCTGGTGCCCTTGGCCCTATCCCTCTCTTCACTGCCCTCCTCTCCCTTTTTCTCCAGTTCGAGTTGGGGTTCTCTGTGGGGCTGTGTGTGGCTTTGCCAGCCCCCAGCCCTGGCTCCTGGTCCCTTGCTCTAGGGCGTGTATGAGCAGTGTGAGGCTCTACTGCGGCCCCCGTTTGATGCCTGCCATGCCTATGTCAGCCCTCTGCCCTTCACAGCCAGTTGTACCAGTGATCTCTGCCAGTGAGTAGGGGTGGTGTGGGCTATGGGGAACCCTCTTGTATTGGGGTGAGTGCTCAGCACATGGGCCACCAAGCTGGGTGATCCCAGACACTGCCAGATCTGCTTCCCAAGGCTCTGAAATTCTTATCTGCCTAAGTGGGACAGAGTCACCCCGTTCAACTGAAGCCTGGAAATGGGGCCAGACCGCATTAGGATCACACAACAAGTTAGTGGCAATGCTGGGACTAGAATCCAGGATTTGTGGCTCAAGTCTAGGCATCTGTTCACCTAGATGCCTTCCTGGGCAGCCTTTCCGAGTTGGGTGGAGAGGAGAGGTGCCCTGAAGCCCTGGCAGTCTCTATGGGATGGTGGCGGGCTGGTGGCACTTTGGGTTTTGTTCCAGTGAGACCGTTGGTTTCTCTGCACAGATCAATAGGCGATGAAGCCACCTGGTGCCGGGCACTTGCAGAGTATGCCCGGGCGTGTGCCCAGGCAGGGCGGCCCCTGCAGGGCTGGAGGACCCAGCTCCGGCAATGCAGTAGGTGCAGCCCAGTAGTGGGGCAGGGAGGGCTTCAGGCTGTGGGTGGCATTCTCAGGCCTCAGCTCAATGTCTTGTCCTGCTCAGAATCACAGTTGTCAGAACTCTCAGCCCCAAGATTTTATTACCATGTGACAGATGAAAAAACTGAGGCTCAGAGTGGGAGGGACTAGCCTGGGTGATTCTCAGAGCCTCCCCTTGTAATTCCTTCTCCTTGTCAACTTCCTGGGCACCCAGTGCTCCCTCTGGGACTAGGGAGTCATGAAAATCAAAGCCCTGCCTCCCATCCCCACCACACAGCCTTGGGTAGGAGCTGGGTCCTGGCAGAGCTGGGGCCAGTAACTGACAAACCATGGACTCCCTCCTTCCCAAGCTGTGCACTGCAAGGAGAAGGCCTTTACCTACAATGAGTGCATCGCCTGCTGCCCTGCCTCCTGCCAGCCCCGGGCATCCTGTGTGGACAGTGAGATCGCCTGTGTGGATGGCTGCTATTGCCCCAATGGTATGCTAGGGGCAGACGTAGGTGCCTGGCACCATCTTTCTGGCCTGGCATAGATGGGCATCAAACAGGAGTTCAGAAGATGCCTGTTTGTGGAAGAAAGGAAGGAAAGGAGGGAGGGAGGAAGGGAGGAAGGAAGAAAGGGAAGAAGGAAGGAAGGAAGGAAGGAAGGAAGGAAGGAAGGAAGGAAGGAAGGAAGGAAGGNNNNGAAGGAAGGAAGGAAGGAAGGAAGGAAGGAAGGAAGGAAGGAAGGAAGGAAGGGAGAGAGGGAGGGAGGGAGGAAGGAAGGAAGGAAGGGAGAGAGGGAGGGAGGGAGGAAGGAAGGAAGAAAAAGAAGGAAGGAAGGAAAGGAAAGGGAAGGGAAGAGGGGAGCAAACAACAAATGAATAAATGATTTAAGGGAAGTGAGGGTGGGGACAGAACTGCAGCCTCTTGAGAGATTCGTCAAGACATTTGATTTCATAGGGATATTTAAATTAATCAGAACTGCGCTTCTTAAGGTGTGTATGAGAACAGGTCATTGGTTTATATATACATATACATTGGTTTAAGCATTGGTCTATATATGGGGACTGTATCTGTTTTTCAGTATATAAATTTGCAGCACATCTACAGTGTGCAACTCACTTGGCTAGGAGGATGGTTGAGATAAAAAATATAAAGATAAAAGCATTGACTTTGGGAACCAGAATCTGGTTTCAGAGAGATGACACTCATATAACCAGTCTAGGGTATGATGTGGTGAAGGCCAGCTCAGGGGTTCAGACAAGAAGAATTACAGGAATTCAGAATGGGGAGAGGTTGTCAGGGAAGTCATTCCTGGAGGAGGTGGTGCCTGGTACCTAAGCTGTTTTCGATGTGGTGACAGGCTTTTGAGAGGTGGTAAAGAGAAGCTTGTGTGCAGGTTGGGAATGGGGTTGTGGGCAGTTCTCTGAGCAAAGGTCTAGAGGTGGGATTCTTTCATCAGGTGCTCACTTCTGGCCTGAGCCAAGGATTTATGGAGGAGAAAGTTTGGAAGTGGGTTCGGAGATGAAAGAAGTTAGACAAGGGGATCTTTATTGCAGGCCCTGGGGAGCCACAAATGGTTTGTGAACAGGGGCAGAGGTGAGTTAATTGGCCCTCTGCTGTCACTCTAGGGCTCATCTTCGAGGATGGGGGCTGCGTGGCACCAGCTGAGTGTCCCTGTGAGTTTCATGGGACTCTGTACCCACCTGGCTCTGTGGTGAAGGAAGACTGCAATGCTTGGTCTGTGTCTGCTGCTGGGAAGTGGGATGTGGGGCATGGCCACTGACGCTTTCCACGAGGGCTGCCCATCTGGGGTCTAGGAGTGCTAATGGCTGGCGTCAGGGCACTCACTCAGTACCTTTGAGTCCCAGGGGAATCTCGTGAGATCCAATCCATGGGGGAAATCTCTACCACCCATTTTAGAGATGGGAAGACTGAGGGCTGTGGGCCCTGCAGTTTCCCAGCATCTAGCCCAGGCCTCGAGGGGTGACCTTTTGCCTCCACGGTCTCTGTGTTTTAGCACATGCACCGCAGGCAAGTGGGAGTGCAGCACAGCTGTCTGCCCAGGTATGTCTGACCCCCACCTTGTACTAGACTCCCTTCCACCAGTCTGGTTTTGGGCAAGGAATCTCTGGGGGCCAGACTTGCTGTGGGTGGGGGTGTCACTCAGTTTCATTGGCTAAGCCCGGGCCCCTGTTTCCTCAGAATCACTTTGCCTAATTAAGGTCTGGCTCCAGCCCCTGCCAGGAAGGGTTTTCCAGAAGGAGAAGGCTTTTCCATGGGTTCCGTATATCTAAGGACCTTCCTGAGCTAGGAGGACTTGGACTAAGGCTGGTCCTCAAGGCCAGGCCCTGGTCTCCCCTCCGAGGGAGATCCCCAGGGCAGGGCTGTGCCTGTCTTCAGAGAGTTCTCTGGGAACAGGCCTGCGTCTCCCACTGCCCAGGGCTCTCAGAGGCCAGGCCTCATTCCTTACACTGCTCTTATTCTGGAGGGCGGGGTGCTGTGTCCTCCTCATGCTTGGAGCTTGCAGGGCAGAGTTCCCCTGGGGCAGCTCCCGTGGGTCAATGGTCTTTCTTTACCTCTCAGCTGAGTGCTCAGTGACTGGTGACATTCACTTCACAACCTTTGACGGCCGCCGGTACACGTTCCCCGCCACGTGTCAGTACATCCTGGCCAAGAGCCGCTCTTCGGGCACCTTCACCGTGACATTGCAGAACGCCCCATGTGGCCTGGTAAGAGCTGGGGTTCCCCAGGCCCGATCCACCCAGCTACTCCTGCCTACTGCCCCCGAGAGAGACTGGGACTTAGGACAGGGCTCAGGTCTTCCCACGGCCCATACCTTCTGCCTCTTCTCTCTGGGAAGAAGACTGGGTTCCAGCCCAAGCACCTCTGCTGACTGAGTCACTTCCCTTTCCCGGGCCTCAGTGGGTTTTTGGCTTTTGTTTTAGGATTTTACTACCTAAATATATATATTATATTCATGTGTATATATATGTACATATGAAAGTGTAACACTGGCACTACTTTTAAATCAATTAATTTATGAAACAAATCTCTTGTAGAATACCTGCTGGCATTGAAACAGTAAGTGGAGCTTGCAGTGAGCCGAGATCACACCACTGCACTCCAGCCTGGGCAACAGAGTGAGACTCCGTCTCAAACAACAACAACAACAACAAAACACACACACACACACACAAAGAAATGTAACGGTTATCTACAAAAAGTTAGTTTTGGTGGTTGGTTTCCTTCCATACTTTACGTGTCTTCACACACAAAGAAAATTAATTTTCAAACATTTTACATTCCACAATTTTTAAAAAAGTACACCATTTTGCACTGCTATGGTCTTTATAAAGGACTTGACTTAAAATTTCAAATAAAAAAGAATGAAGTTTCTAGGATAACTCTGTGTCTTTAAAGAGCACCCTTATACCGAACAATTTGAACTGGCATGCAGGCAATTGCTTTTGTTGTTGCACACTTGTATTAGGAAAATTACACCCATTTTACAAAAAAAAAAAAAATCCCAAAATATTTACTGAAATAAGCTCAAAACAATGTTAGAAAGACCAGTGTGAATGGCACACAAAAATCTCTTCCTTATAAATTATTAACTGGAATTTCTGATCATGGAGTGGACCTCAGTGTTTTTTTAAAAAAAATCTCTAAAATTGGTTTAATTCAACTTTTATCTTCTCTGCTTCGTTGGATTGCATCTTCAACATTTGTCCCTCTCTTCCTTCCTTCCTTGCTTCTTTCCTTCCATCCTTTTGTCCTTCCTTCTGCAAACATTGAATACCTATTTGCGCCAGAAGCTGAGCTGGGTCTTGGAGACTGGGATGAATTAGACATGGCTCCACCTCCCTGGGCCCTATAGTTTGGTGAGCAAGGCAGGCAAGTGAACTGTTGTAACTGGGCTATAGCCAGCTGTGAGAACATGGAGGGCACAGGGTGGATCTCCACGGGGGAACTCCTTGTTGTTGTTGTTTTACTTGGGCACTGGGTGACAGAGGTGTGAAGTGGATCCAGAAGGGCTTCCTGGAGGACATGACTCATGAGCTGTGTCAGTCACCTGTGAACATAACTGAGAAAATGGCCAACGTGCAAGTCTGGGGTAGATGGGGGTTTGTTTGTCTCTCAGCAGAGACTCCGTTGTCCCTGGGCTGATCATGCTCAGCCAACCCTGGAAGCCCCAGTCTGGGCTGTGCCCAAGCTCCTCCCTGTGCATCACAGCAGGAGCTCACACCCACAGCCAGGGCAGCTGCCCCACAGTCCTGCCTCCCTACTGGCCTTGCTCCAGCCCCTAGCACTGAGGACCCTGAATGTGAGCAGGCATCAGCTGAAGGTGTCACTCCATGGCCCTGGGGACACAGACTGAACTGGATGAGGCAGAGGACTGGGCTTTCTTCTCCTTTTGGCCTGAGTGTCCCCCTCCCTTCCTTCTGCTAGAGAATGGCCCGGCCCTGGCTTGGCTGCTCTCTGAGTCAGGAGGCTGCTCTTCCTCAAAAGTGGGTTCATTCCCATCACATCCTGAGGGTGGCATAAGACAAGACAGGACACACAGGCACAGCCCAGCGGCTCCTTCCCACTCACAGAATCCTGGGGGCTATTGGGCCTCAGGGTCCCTTACTCAGTATCCCCTTCTTTTTTTTTTGAAGACAAGATCTCACTCTGTTACCCAGGCTGGAATGCAGTGGCGCAATCTCAGCTCACTGCAGCCTCAACCTCCTAGACTGTGTCCCTTCCCACCTCAGCCTCCCAAGTAGTTGGTACCACAGGCACATACCACCACGCCTGGCTAGTTTTTGTTTGTTTGTTTTTTTGGTAGAGTTGGAGCTTCATCATGTGGCCCAGACTCGTCTCGAACTCCTGGGCTCATGGGATTCACTTGCTTCAGCCTCCCAGTGTTGGGGTTATAGATGTGAGCCACCACGCCTGGCCATCAGCCCTTCTCTCTACCAGGTCTCTGATAGGTGGTGGGCCAGCCTTGGCCTGAGGCAACCCTCTTCTTTGTGGGACAGTGCCTCTTGATAGCAGGTTCTTTTTACCTTGGGCCAGCTCTCCTCCTTGTGACTTCACCCATGTGATGGGCCCATGGAGGGCCAGCCCTGTGCCAGCTCTGTGCTGGGCATGGTGAGGTTACGCAGAGTAATCAGACCCTGATCCTATCTCCAGGCTCTTGTGGTCTGTAGGGAGTTTTTAGACAGCTTCCATATAAGCTACAACACGATCAGTGCCGTCACAGGGGAGCTTTATGGAAGGAACAGTCCTGCAGGTCAGAAAAAAGGATCAGAAAAAACCTCACGATAGAAGTGGCATTTGGGCTGAGGGACCTAAAAAGTGAGCCTAAAAATATTCATAGAAATCAGTATGCCTGGGTAAGGAGAGGGAGGGCACTCCAAGGGTTGATTAGATTATATGAGAAAAACAACGAGGTTGGAATATTCCAGGATCCATTAAAGCAGATGCAGAAGGACTTGGCAACTGACTGACTGTGTCTGGTGAAGTGGGGAGTGTGTGGGAGAGAAGTTAAAGATGAAGCTATGACTGCAGTCTTGGGTGACCAGCATGGAGTGGCGCGGGGACATTCACAGAGAGGATGATAATGACAATGATAAAGTATTTACACAGTGCCTTGAACTTTGACTAATTACTTTGCAAACAACATGTAATTTAAGTCTTAACATACCCCATGTTGTAGTTATCATTCTCCCCATTTTAAATATAATGAGACAGGTTGACAGAGGCTTGGGGCATTTCCGAGAATCCACAGCCAGCAGGAGGCAGAGCTGAGCCTGACCTAGGGTTGGAAGTTATCACAGCGTCTTAACACATCCACCCCAGAATCTATGCAGTGTTTGCAGTCCTCAAAGGGTTTTTTAAAGTAGACTTTATGTTTTAAAACATCTTTAGCTTTACAGAAATATTGCCAAGATAGTACCTAGAGTTCCTGTCTATCCTACAACCAGTTTCCCTTGACATCCTACATTAGTAGGGTACATTTGTTACAAATAATGAAACGATGTTAATAGATTACCATTAGCCAAACTGCATACCTTATTTAGATTTCTATAGTTTTTTACCTAATGTCGTTTTTCTGATCCAGGGTACCAGGTTACATATAGTCATCATGTCTCCTTAGGCCCTTCATAGATGTTACAGTTCCTCAGATTTCCCTTGCTTATGATCATCTTGAAAGCTTGAAGAATGCTGGTCAGGTGTTTTGGAGAATGGCCCTCTATTGGAATTTGTCTGATTTTTTTTTCTCATGGTTAGACTGGGGTTATGGTTTTTTGGGAGGAAGATCACAGAGGTAAAGTGCCATGTTCATCACATCTTATCCATGGTATGTACGATCAACACGGTTTATCACTGTTGATTATGACCTTGATCATCTGGTGTAGGTAGTATTTTTCAGGTTTCTCCACTGTAAACTTATTCCTTTTTCCCCCTTTCCATACTGTTCTCTTTGGAAGGAAGTCACTATGGGCAGCCCACACTTACAGAGTGGGAAGTTATGCTCCCCCTCCTTGAAGACAGAGAATCTACATACATTGTTTAGAACTTTTCTGCCAGGGAGATTTGTCTCTTTTCTCCCATTTACTTATTTATATCAGCATAGACTTATGGCTATTTATTTTATACTTTGAGTTATAATCCACTACACCTTTATGTTCTTACTTGAATTGTTCCAGCTTTGGGCACTGGGAGATCATTCAGTTGACTCCTGTGTCCCTTTGACATACCTTCATCATTGTGTGTGTATATGCTGGTGGTGGTGGAGCTTGAGTGTGTGTGTGTGTGCATTCACATCTTTACTTTCTGGGCCTATTAGATGCACCAGGCCTATCATGTATAGTTCCCGTCCCAGTCCTAGTATCATCCATTTCTCCAAAAATATTACTAGGCTCTCCTGGTTCCTTTTATTGGACAATGGTATTAGAATTAAGATCTGGGTATGAGATGTGCTCATTGCTACTGGGGTATGACTTCTTTTAAGCCTTCTTAGCTGACAGAGAAAGGAAATATCCTCATTATCTGTGGGGGACTGGTTCTAGCACCCCACTCCCCACAGATACCAAAATCCACAGATGCTCAAATCCCTTATGTAACATGGTATATAGTATTTGCATATAACCTATGCTAATCCTCCTGTATACTTTAAATCATCTCTAGATTACTTATAATACCTAATACAATGTAAATGCTAATATAAATAGTTGTTATGCTATATTTTTCGGGAATAATGGTAAGAAAAGTCTGTACATGTTCAGTACAGACGTGAACATCCATATTTTTTTCCAAATATTTTCAATCCGTGGTTGATTGAATCCATGGATGCAGAACCCCTGGATATGGACAGCTGACTGTATATGCATAACCATGTTTATCTTTGTATATACCCATAACTATAAATATTTCTCTATATAACCATCTGCATCTATATGTGCTAAACATGACTTCATACTGATCATCCAATTCTAATCCATTCCACATGGATCATTCTAGCTTCCTCCTCTTGCTTATCTGTAAATACTCACACTAACAGTAAGAAACCTGGCCTTCACCATACACCATCCATTTACCTAATTGTTCCAGTATACATGTATATTCCTATTATTAATGTATATCTCTATTGGAAATAACTGTATCAACTAAAGTACAGTTTTCGTGCACAGTTTCTTTTGCCTTTAGTCTTATAAATTCCACTTATTTACAAAGTTACTTATGTCAACACCTTTCCTCCCACTCTTTTCACTGAGTTTTGTTTCATACATTTGTAATACAGTTAGATTATTTTGTTGTCGTCTACATTTCATGCTGGGATCCCCTCCTACATGGTTGTGAGAATTTGCCTACAGCAAGTTTCACTCTTAGTAAAGTTCTGTGGGCTTTTGCAGGTAAATGCAACCTCCAAAATATTTTATGCACATTTAAAAATCTGTACCCAACTGGGTAGGATTGGGTACAACCAAGTGTTGTTGTATCTCTATTTTGCAGAGGAGAGAACTGAGATCTGGAGAATTTAAGTGACTTCTTTAAGGTCTCATAGCTTTCAGTTACATTAGGATTTGAACCTGAAACTTTTGACTAAAAGGTGTGGGCTTTATTCCCACACAGGTGACATGTCCAGAGGGGACTAGAGGATGAGTGGGTTGAACAAAGAAGATGATGTTTTAGACACAATGATTTTGAACTGTTTCAGGGATTTCCTGTCCTCCTGGGCAGGAACTCAGAAGGATGCTTGTGGCTTGTTGCACAATGTCTTTCTTTAAAGTTTCAAGCCCTGATCGTTCTGTCACTTCACTGTGTCACTCTCCTGGTTCACTTTCTCTGGTTGGCTGTTGGACTTAAGATAAAGTCTAAAAATATTTCAAGGCTCTGCCTAAGCTGGCCTTTACCTACCTCTTGAACCTTTTTGAAAATTATTTTTATTTTTTATTTTTGTAGAGACAGGGTCTCTCTATGTTGAGCACGCTGGTCTTGAACTCCTGGGCTCGAGCCATCCTCCCGCCTCAGCCTCCCAAAGGGCTGGAGTTATAGGGGTGAACCACTGTGCCCAGCCTTTAACCTTATCTTAAACCACTTTGCCTGATGGGTTCTGGTCCCTTTGGTCTTCTTTATGCCCTTGAATGCATTAAACGACTTCCCATAACAGAGTTTTCGTATAAGTTGTTCCTTTTGCCTGGATGTCTCCTTCCTCCTCTTCTCTCTTTGCCCAGCTAGCTTCCATGCATCCTTCAGATTTCAACTCAAATGTCACCGTTTTATGAGCCTTGGTATTCTAATCTGCAAAATGGGGATGTTAGTAATACTTTCTTAATCAGATTGTTATGAGAGTTCAGCAAGTGAATATATATAAACAGATTTGAACAGCACCTGCACATACTAATTCCATATGAAAGTTAATTGTTGGTTGTAATATCCTAATAATATTGTGGCATTATTATGGCTTTTATTATTATGATAATTTTATGTTATTATCATTCCCTAGGAAGGCCTTTCCTACCTCTGCAGACTAAGTCTGGTTCAGTCATATGCTTTTCTAACACTCTACACCTGCTTATAGCACTGATCACAATTATAATTGAATAATCAACTTTGTAATTACTTATTTAATGTCTGTGTGCCATACAGTATGTAATTTCCATGAGGACAGAAACTTAGTCTTATCACTGAATCCATAAAGTCTGATACAGTATGACTTGCACATATTTGGTGCTCAGTTAAGTGTTTAAATGAATGATTGTGTGGATGTTTTCCTGTGGAGGGAGGTATAAAAGGGGCCCAATGTGTGGCCATTTTAGAGATAGAGAACCTGAGGCCAGAGAATATTACCTCATTTCCTGCCTGCCTGTCAGTGGAATGCAGGATGTGACACATGAAATGAATTATAAAAATATCCATAAAGCGATGAAATTAAAGTTCTGGGTTGTGATGAGGTGGGGGAGGCCAGTGTTTCTCAGGCTGGACTCTGGGCCATCTGGGTTCCATCTCTGCTCTGTGTCTTCAGATAACCTGAGAGTTGACTATCATTTTTATTAGTGTTATCACATTCTGCCACTAACCTTCTCCAACCTGAGCCTCTGCCTGCTCATTCCCAGACGAGGGCATTTGGTTGGATGATCCCTGATATCCCTGGGGCTCTGTCTGTCATTCTGAGGAAACTGTCTCTCAAGCTGGGCTGGGGTCTCTGTCCCTAGAGGGCTCTGTTGTATCCAGCAGGATGGTCAGACCAATACTGCCCCATTGACCTTTCTATCTCTCCAGAACCAAGATGGAGCCTGTGTCCAGTCAGTGTCAGTGATTCTGCACCAGGACCCTCGGAGGCAGGTGACCCTGACCCAGGCAGGGGATATCCTTCTGTTTGACCAGTACAAGATCATCCCGCCATACACAGATGGTACAGTTTGGGGTAGACAACAGACCTAGTTGGGAACTGAGGGTTTGGACCTTTCTTCCCAGGCTCCGCTGGCTAAAAGGACTGCTACACTGGCAAAAACTCATATTCTAGTACTGGGTAGATCAGGATAGGGGACACTTTGGTTGCAAAAATGTGGACTCCAAAAATGTGTCTTTCTCCCACCTCAACAGGACAGTGGGCTTCCTAGTAGTATGATGGCTTCTCCTAACATGAGCATATGCGTGGGTGTTTCCCATCCTGACTCTCATAATTTGTTTATTAACTACTTGTTATACTGTCTGATTCCACAAGGAATTTATGTGTAGCTCATAAGAAACGCATGTAACAAAAATGGCAAAACGATTAAGAAATAAAAACCTAGCACCAGAAAGAAAGAAAACAACAGGGGCTCAAGGTTGGGAGGAGTGGGGATGCACTGGGTGTCAACAGGCTGCAGAAATAAATATAAACCATAAAGGGTATAAAATGTTCTACAATAAAATCTAAAATTTGTTACACTTGAATCTAAAATTGTATCATAAGCTTCCATAATAAAACTGTGTTGTAGCCACTGTGAAGAGAATGGGTAGTTACAGAATCCTCCTTCTGCTAGAGGAGGAAACGTGTACCAGTTCCTTCGTGGGAGCAAAGCTTTAATTGGCACTTGATGCTAAAAAAAATTTCTCAGCCCAGGCTGCCATGGGAAGTTATCTCTGGGTCCTGATTTCATCACTGAACAGGGTTTCCTCAAGCCTCCCCAAACTAGCTTCATGGCAGGCATGGCTTCAGTGGGGGCGAAGACTGGGCCAGGTGTGGGAGTCTGAGCGCGCCAGGCAGGTGGTGGTGGTGGGCGGGGTGTGTACTGGCTGCCCTCCCACTCTCCCCTTTCGGATTTTGTGCCCAGACGCCTTTGAGATCCGTAGGCTGTCCTCCGTGTTCCTGCGGGTGAGGACGAATGTGGGCGTGCGGGTCCTCTACGACCGTGAAGGACTCCGACTGTACCTGCAGGTGGACCAGCGATGGGTGGAGGACACCGTGGGCCTCTGCGGCACCTTCAATGGCAACACGCAGGACGACTTCCTGTACGTAGCCCTGCCATGGAACCGGAAGAAGAGGGGAAATGGGCCCCTTAGCGCTGGGTATCTAGAGGCACTGCTTAAATGTCTCTCCCATGGGCCTTCATTGTGCCCAGCATGCACCATTAGTTATTTATTTCTCTACATTTACATTTAAGTATGTTTCTTTAAAGCAGCGGTTTACAGTCCTCTATGTGTGGAATCACCTCAGGAGCTTGTTAAAACACTGATTCCTGAGTCCTGCTCGTCAAGATTTCGGGTGGACTCAGGAATCCTATTTTTGATAAGCACCCCTAAGATTCCAGTATGGGAGATCTATAGGCCATACCTTGAGGAATGCTGTTTTAGAATGAGGTCTTAAAACCGAGTACCTCGGATGGACTTTGATTTGGCTCATGGTTTTGTTTGTTTTAATTGAGGTTGACACCACCTTTAGATGAGCGTAAGCCCCTAGTGAGCCAAGGACACTAACATTCCCACTTTCTAACCCACCAGGCAAGTATAACCCATATACCTTTCCTACCTGGTACTTGAAGGCTCTTGAGTTTGCACCCCGTGAGCCTCCCAATATTCAGGGAAAGGCTGTTTACTGTGAGCTGACATATTTGGGCACAGACATAGGTTAGGAACTTGGGAAGTTTCCTCGAAAGGAGAACAAAGGGTTGATTTTAAAGGCTGGAGTTTCTAGCCAGTCCTTCGAGTTACATGTATTAGGGGATGCAGAAGAAACAGGGGAGGCATTCTTTAGCCAAAAAAAGAGAATTCAGATTTGCTGTGAAGAACAAGAACAAAATAAAGCTCAGAGCTTTTCAATGCATATACATTTAAAACTGTGGCATTCTTACTGTGCTTTGCCTGGTAGGGCTGATGTTAGGGTAGCTGGCCAAATAGCAGGAGGAGACCCTGGTTTAGTGTGTAAGCTGTTTGCCACTTTCCTAAATGTGACTTCTGGGTAAGAATATTGCCCTACCTAATATGGGTGCACTCATTGCCCCGGAACAATATATGGGCATGGTGGGTGCCAGACAGAACCTGAGCCCCATAGAGACCATGACCTCCCTCCACTCAACACCTACACCTGGGTTTGGTGACTCTTGGAGACTTGTGATGTCTAGGAAACATGCTCCTCCCCCTTCCTCCCTTCACTGTCCCTTGTATGATAATTTCCTACTGAGAGAGCCGAAGGGCGAGCCAAGGAGTTTTCAGGAACTGCCCATGGAGAAGGGGGGAGGAAAAAAGTCTTACCCCAATGGGGTTTGATACTCTTCATGATGTCCCTGTTTCTTTTTCTGACCTGAAGAGCTGGGGGTGGGGAATGAAGCCATATTCATTCCCCGCCCCAAGTGTATGGTCCTAGCCCAATTTGAGCCCTTTTGGGGCCTGTTAAATGTTGTGTGTGTGTGTGTGCGCGCCGTGTGCACGTGCATGTGCATGTGTACATCCATAACTCTATGTGTTTGAATGTGGCTGTGTGTGGATCACCTTGGCTATATGCATGTCTGGCATATATTTGTGCTCTGTGTGTGTGTGTTGAGAGTGTGTGCATATACATGTTATGTATTTGGATGAATACATGTGCTCCTCTGAGGGTGTGTATATGGATGTGTAGATTATGACTATGTGTGTGTATATGAGCAAGTAGGTGCTGACCTGGATCTATGCTATTTGTGCCCCTCGGTTCACATGGGCAAGTGTGTGAATATGGCTATGTCATGGCTGCAGGTCTCCAGTGGGTGTACCTGAGAGCACCCCACAACTTTTTGGCAATTCCTGGAAAACGCTTTCTGCTTGCTCCCCGCTGATCCCTGGCTCCCCACTGGACCCCTGTGATGTGCACCTGCAAGCCGGTGAGTCGGTGGAGGAAGAGGAAAGGCATGAGTGAGTGGGCTGGGGAGGACTGCTTTAAGAGAGATGAAAAGGGAACTCCAGACGGGAGGGTGCCGGCCAAATTTGTAGGAGTGATAAGAAAAGGAGGAGCAGCAGGGAGGGGAAAGGAGAGACAGTGAGGGCCAGGCAGGCAGGAAGCCTCATATTCTTCCACTATCAGATAAACACACACACCTTTATACTGGCTTCTCCATCTCAGGGCAAAAGCAGAAGTCGGCCCGTGGCCCCACCAGGCCCCACCCTTTTTGCCCATGCCCCCCCATCTCTCCTTTCTCACCTCCTACTCCCACTGCCCTCTGCCATGCCCCAGCTGCCCTGGCCTCCTTCTTGTTCTTTCTACAGTCAGGACTGCTCTTCTCTCTGGGCCTGTGCACTTGCAGTTGCCTCTCCTGGAATGTTCTTTCTGTAGACACACACATGCCTCAGTTCCTCACTTCTTTCAGATTTGTGCTCAAACCTCACCCCCACACTGAGGCCTTCCTGACTGCCTGAATTCAAATTGCAGTTGCCTCTCCTGCCTCGCCTCACACTCCCCATGCTGCTTCTTAGCTTTCTCTCCCTCCTTAGCTTCTTCACCTTTGAAGTTTCTGTATGAATTTTTTAGTGACTGTCTCCTTTGACCAGAATGTAAGCTCCAGGAATTTTTGTCAAGCCGCATATTTACACTCAGGTGTACTAAACCACACCCATGCTTTCCCAGCCAGCTGTACACTGAAGTAGCTGCCTGCATCCATACTGCACGTGCACACACACACACACACACACACACACTCCCCTGAGCCCTGGGGAGAGAGAGAGGCTAAATCCTGGGACACCAGGTAGACCGACCCCTGACCGCCTGGCTCCTATTCCTCCTGCCCCAGCCTCCTACTCAGTGCAGGCCTGCAGCGTGCTCACAGGAGAGCTGTTTGCGCCCTGCTCTGCGTTCCTGAGCCCAGTGCCCTACTTTGAGCAGTGCCGCAGGGACGCCTGCCGCTGCGGGCAGCCCTGCCTGTGTGCCACGCTGGCCCACTACGCCCACCTGTGCCGGCGCCACGGGCTCCCCGTTGACTTCCGCGCCCGCCTGCCAGCCTGTGGTGAGTGCCCCACCCATGTGAGACTGGCCTGGAGGAGCCAGAGCTCCAGACTTGAGTGTCCCCTGCCCCCGAAACTCTCCACTGGGATGCCCTCCAGTCTCCTCCAGCCTGACGGCACCCAGAGCCTGCTTCTCCTCCTGCGCCCTCTGTCTCTGCCAATGGCCCCCATCCCCTCCATCACTGAGGCATAACACCTGTGACCTGTGACTCAAGACTGCGTCTGTCACCCCTACTTCCAGTCCATCTCAAGTCCTGTCAGTCCTGCTAATCCCAAATTCACCCACTTGTCACCACCTCCACCACTCTGGTCAGAGCCACCTTGCACTGCACCTTTTGAAAGACCACTGGCTGTTGCCCTGGGGTTTGAGTACACACACGACTTCAGTGTAATGAGCCAGCCCCTACCTGTCCCTACCCTGACTCTGGGCTATGCTCCTTCCCATGTCTTCGTCACCTCTGTGCCCCCAGCTCTAGCACAAAGCCTGACTCTCAGTAAGCTTTTAGCAAATGTTTGTTGAATAAACGAAAAAGGCACTGTACTGGGAGTCAGGAGGCCTGAGTTCTGTTCTAGCCCTGCAGGTGACTTGCGGTGTGTCCCCGGGCAGAGCCCTGATTCTCTCTGAACCAAAGTTTCCCCAGAAGGGATTGGACAGGCCCACTGGTTCTTAACCCTGGCTGCATATTAGAGTTACCACAGGAACTTTCAAAAGATTCACACATTTGGGCCACATGGAGTATCAATGAAGACAACATATCTGGCAGTGGGGCCCAGGCATCAGCATCTTCAGAAGCTCCCCAGGTGGCTTTGATGTGCAGCCTGGGTTGAGAACAGCTGAACTTGATGGTCTCAGTGGATCTACTGGATCCCACAGAGTGTAGGAGACTCTGGGAGGAGCGGGACGGTGGCCACACAAGGAGAGGGCAGTCCTGAGTCTTGGGACAAAGGGAGCAAAACAGGCTGCTAGAGGGAGCACGGTTGACTTCCACAACCTGTGTGTGACACAGCCAGGGGAGTGAGGGGGTGGGAGCGTGTGTGTGTGTCCACACACCTGGGCTCGTGCGTGTGTCTATGCGTGAGTTACAGGGGTGGGTGCAGGGCCTTAGCGGGTGGTAATCTCCACCCCTTCCCCAATATCACTACCTCAGAGGAATGCCTTTTGGAGAAAAGAACCTGCCAGTGGTCTTCCAGGCTGAACTTTGTAGAAGGGCCCACCCGCTGCTTTGCCATTCCAGCGTATTGGTAGGCAGTGGGACTCTGGAGTCAGATCTGGGTTCAGAGCCCGCCTCTGACCTTGACCTGCTGTGTGACCTCAGACAAATGTCTTAACTTCTCTGGATCTCCATTCTCCTCATCAGAATGACAGCCCCACTCCACACAACTGTGGGGATGAGGGAGACAAAGCATGTCTCTCTCCCCCCACTGCAGCATTGTCCTGTGAGGCCACCAAGGAGTATAGCCCCTGCGTGGCCCTTTGTGGACAAACCTGCCAGGACCTGGCCAGCCCTGAGGCCTGTGGGGTTGATGGTGGCGATGACCTGAGCAGGGACGAGTGTGTGGAGGGCTGTGCTTGCCCACCGGACACCTATCTGGACACCCAGGCTGACCTCTGTGTCCCCCGGTGAGTGGGCCAGCTTGACCTCTGAGTTGGGTGGGCAGGTGAGGCTGGGGGACTCCAGGGCATCTGAGACTGGGGAACCTGGCTGGGCTTCTCGTGTCCCTGCTTTCCCTCACGGTTGCAGGCCAGACCTTGGTGGGTAAGGTGGTTGGGCTGCCTTCTTGGGGCCTGCCTCCCAGATCTCTCCTCAGCCTTGGCCTTTGGGCCATTCTAGCAGCTTCGTCACAAGACACAACAACCCCACAGAGCCCAAGGGCCCTCTCTCTCCTCATTCCCCTCTCCTTCCACAGAATCTATTTACTTTCCGGTATGTTCCAGACATTTCTAGGACTTGGGAATTCAGCAATGAACCAAGCAGAGTTCAGCCCTCATGGAGCTCACATTCTAGGGTTGCAAGACAGACACATAAATGAACAGACACTTAATGGACAGGTGGCAACAAGAGGTGTTGAGCCAAGTAAGGCAGAGTAAGAGCAGGGAGTCCCGTTCCTGGTGTGTTAATTGAGGTAGGCCTGGAAGCAAAGCCTTTCTGTTGAGGTGAGGTCTGAGCAGAGACCTGAGAGAGTGAGGAAGGGGGCTCCAGGAAGAGGGGGTGGCCCAAGGCTCAGCTTGTTCTCAGTGTGGCTGGAGGGCAGAGCAGGAGGAGGATAGTGGGAGGCAGCAACCCCATATCATCCTGGGGTGACTGGCAAGGTCCTTGGTCCCCTCCAGGCCTCTGTTTCTCCATCTGTAAAATGATACATATTCAATTGGTGGTCTTCAAATGGTGGCAGGGCTGGAGAGAGGCCCCTTTAGGGTAAATAGGAATCACTCATAGGCCTTCCCAAACTACAGAATCCTCCCTTGAGATCCAGACATGTCCCTGGCGGCTCTCACCCCTTGATGTTGAGTGTTGCCAACAAAGGGGGTCTGTGTGGCTTACGTAGGGAGAGGGAGGTGGTTGTTGAGCAGCACTGGAGCTGGGGAGTTCCGGCGTCCCGTCCGTGACTCACTGCCGTGCTCCAAGACCTGCACATGCCTGTAATCGGCAGGTTCTGTGGGAGCTGTGTGAGGAGGAAACAGCCTTTGCCCTTAGATGACCTGCACAAAAGAAGCAAGACAGCATAAGAATCCCTACCTCATTGAATCGCTGCAAAGAATCAATGAGATAATATATGCGGAGGGCCTGGCTGGGTGTCCCTGGCCAGAGGTCAATGTACTTAACAACCAGTACAGCACTGAGCAACTGGAATAGATGCTGGGCGTGAGTAACCAGGACACCTGCGCCAGGAGGCAGCACCAGCTGAATATCTGCCCCGTTCCTGACATGGCTTGGGCTCAGGAGCTGTGCTCCTGTTCTTACTGCCCCTCCCTTCCTCAGTCCAAATGAGGCTGACTGCAGGAGTGTCTGGAGACCAGTGACTGTCCTTGTCAAAGCTTGAATCTGGGACCCATCCGTGACCTCTATCCCTGGTGCCAGACTGGCTTTTCCGCTCGCTGGAGATGTGTCACATGTCACTGTAGATACCATTACTTTTCCCTGTGTCCTTATGCCCCTGGTTGGCTGAAGGTGGGGTCCCTGTCCTTGGCAGTCCCTGCCCCAGCTCCTGAGCCTGCTCACCTTGCTTCGCTCCCATTTTTTTATAGGAACCAGTGCTCCTGCCACTTCCAGGGAGTGGACTATTCCCCCGGAGACAGTGACATCCCATCCCTGGGCCATTGGTGAGCTCCGTAGGTAGCAGTCTTCTTGTCCTCTCTTTAAAGGGAGGCTGCTGACTAAAGACAGTGCAGCTGAGTCTGTGAAGGGACACCCAGCCCTGCTCTGTGCAGGGAGGGGGAAGTGAGTGAGGATGTCTGTCTGAACTCTGCAGTGACCCGAGTGCAGTGACATGGGGTGTCTGGATCCTGCAGTGACTCAGTCAGCTAACCCCAGGGCCTCTCTCTCTCTCTGCAGCCACTGCAAAGATGGAGTCATGAGCTGTGATAGCAGAGCCCCAGGTAAGGGTGGCTGGAGGGGTGAGGCCCTTCTGGGGGCTCCACATGGTGAAAGAGAGTGGGGAGTGGAGCACTGATCAGGCTGTCGCGAGCCCACTCCAGGTTTCGCCCTACACTGGGACTTCTGTATTCCTTGCCCTCTTGGCAAAGACTCCAGTTTGGCGCGTGGCACCTGAAACCCTGTCCCAGCCTCAGCCCAACCCTAGTGGCTGTCCCTGCTGCTTGCAGAGGAGAGGCAGAGACTTTGTCTTCCTTCAGGGCAACCACCTGGGGCAACCACGTTGAGTATCTGGGCAGTTTCTTGACTTCCTTTGGGTCCCAATTTTCTCTGTCTGAGCTGTCATGTATCTACTGAGGTGGACTCTGCCCAGGACAGTGCTGGGTGTGGGGTCACAGAGGTGGGCAGGACAGCCTGGGCTTTTGAGACTCTCCTAGGCAACAGAGATAGGGATGGGGTGGAACAGTCGGGGGTCAACCTTTGAGAGGCTGGGAGGTGGGGTAGGGCCTGGGGGCTGGAGCATTCAGGGAGGGCTTCCTGGGATAGAGGAAGGGATCGGAGAATAATCATACAGTAGGTGGTTAGGAACAGGGCCTCCGGAATCATCCAGCCTGGGTCCACATCTTCCCCAGCACTCACTTACTGTACAGCCTGGGCAACCCACTTTACTTCTCTGGGCCTTCATTTCCTCTTTGGCATATAACCTGGATTCCTGCATCCTCCCCGTGTTTTGTGCATAATCCTGGAAGCGCTTTTCCTTTGGTCACTTCTGGCTTTGGATTTCTGGCTCTTTGGAACTTTTATCTCACCTCCTGTGCCTATGCCTTTCTCTCTGGTTCATCCCAGTCTGGGCATGGAACTCAGCTCCGTTTTATTAATTTTCATAAAAAAGATCACTCACACAGTATGAATGTGCAGGGCAGATCTTACTGACGGCTCAGGGAGAGAGGGTGCGTTCATGTCACAGAAATAGTGGTAAAAGGACTGTGACTGTCTTTGTCATTCAGAGTCCTCTGGCCCCCCTGCCAGACTGGTCATCCTCTTTCTAGCCCCTCTCCTTGTCCCTCTGGGGCACTTCTCACTTTATGATGACTTTGGGGAGGAGGAGAAGTGGCCTCACTCCTTTATTTGGAAAAATGGGAGACGATACTACTTCCTAGAGTTGTTGCAGGATTCAATATAATGATGCAGGGGAAGCGCCTGGAGCAACCTGGTATGGGGGATGTGCAGCGATGGGTCCTGGGGACCGTGGTCCCATTGTGTGACAGACAGCACAGATCCATCCCTCCCTCTGTGAGGCGTACCTGGGAAACCAAGCAATGTCCAGCAGCAGCCAGGGCGGGAGGAGGCTTCTGAGCCCATCTTTCCCTTCATCCTCCCGCTGCTGTCCCTGTAGCCCAGAAGCCCATACAGAGGCCCCAGGGCCTCCGCTCCCATCTTCTTCTCTTCCAGCTGCTGCCTGCCCAGCAGGCCAGGTCTTCGTGAACTGCAGCGACCTGCACACAGACCTGGAGCTGAGCAGGGAGAGGACGTGTGAGCAGCAGCTGCTGAACCTGAGCGTGTCAGCCCGTGGCCCCTGCCTCTCGGGCTGCGCCTGTCCCCATGGGTAGGTACCCATGGTGTCGTGGGCCCGCAACTCTGAAGGCTGGCAGAACCAAGGGTCACAGGGTGGAGTAGGGGCAGGGAAAATTTCACATGGCCTTGTAGGAAGGCACTGGCCCGGGCTGGCCAGCCACAGCCATAATGGCCAGAGAGGAGTCTGGGAAAGAAGAGGGGCTGGTGATCCAGCCTGGAGTGTGACCTGGAGGAGAGAGCCCTGGCCGCTCATCTGTGAAATGGAACCATCATCACGCCTGCCACCGTAACAGGCTGCTGTGAGGAATCAATGAGCTCATTCAGTGGAAGCACTGAGTGGGGTATCTGGCACGCTGGGTGCTGCAGTGGGTTGGAGACCACTGGAGAGGAAACCCAGGTTCAGCTCTCAACTTCTTCCTCTGCACAGTTGTGATCAGAGACCTCAGGAGGAGGGTGGTGCCCCTAAAATACTCAAAAAAGAAGACCCCACCCAGAGAAAACTGTCTCATTCCCAGGTCCCCAAAACCCTGCCATTAAAGCTGTGAGAGCTGCATGAGTCAGGCTCTGTGGGCATGCCTTGCGTGGGCTGTGTACACTGAGGTGGCCCAGGGCCTGCACCCAGCTCTGCCCATTCTCATTCCCAGGTCTGGGCTGAGAAGACAGCTGGCACCTCATCCCATGCCTCGGCAACACCAGACTGTGCCCTTCAGCCTATGCAGAGATTAGTGGCCTGGGAGTTGTGGCCCAGGCCTGGCAGCCAAGGAAAATGAGATGGAGGTCAGGGCTTCTAGGGTAGGAAGGGAAGGGGACAGTCAGTTGGAGTTTTACTGCTTCTAAGACACTTTGATGTTACTCCTTCAGTCTCAGAGCATCCATGATAAAGAGGTAGGGAGGATCATGATTCCCATTTTGCAGATGAAGAAATTGAGGCCAGGGGAAGGGTTTAGGGAAGTGGTGCTCAAATAACCACGACTCAAACCCAAATCTCCTTACTCCAAGCCCAGTCGCTGGCCCAGAGCACATGAGGTCCAGGATCTGGTCCCCTACGCAGAGATCTTAATGTGGGTTGTGAGCCTGCCCCTTTCAGGCAAGAGTGCCTGAAAGAGAACCTGCAAGCGACCCTAGGCCAAACCACCTGCTGCCACTTGGGCCGCAGAGTGGCATGTGAGGAGTATCTTTGTCACTGAAGGCCCCTTGTGACACCATCCTGTGTGCACAGCCTGCCTCTCAGCCTGAGGTCAGGAAAAGCCAGGGTGTCTGCGGTCAGGAACCGAGGGTCACTCACTGCCAAGAGTGGTGGCAAGGCCACAGAGGCACAGTGGAAGGGGGGCCGGAATGGAGACTGGGAGACCAGACTCTGGGCTCAGTTTGGCCGATGACCCATTGTGTGCTGTATCAAAGGCTCTCTAAGGAGCTTACACACATGCCTCAGGGGCTTATCAAGGTGAAATTGGTACAGTCTCAATTTGTAAGGGAAGGGCAGGCATTTCCTACCATCCTGGAGCATCCTCTTGCTGGGATAGGGCTCCCAAAGATGCCCAACCATCCTTAACAATCCCTACCCAGGACCCTTGGTAACCATGATCACCTCTGTGTATGAGAGTTCCGACTGTCCGGCCGCCATGCCCTTCTCCATAATGTATCTAAGAATCTCCAAAGAACGGTCTGTGGCTGTCTGTGCACCTCTATATTTCTTTGCATCTGGGGTCTGAGCCAAGGGCCCTGGGGCCACTAGGCAGTGAGGCACAATGAGCACAGACTCTGGAGTCAGGCTTGAACCCTGGCTCTACCACTTCCTGACTGAGTTAATTAATTACCCTGAATCTCAGTTCCTTCATTTGTAAAATGGCACAGAGTAAACACTATGTGAGCAGATAGCATTGTTTCTTCTCATCTGGATCCCATGCATTTGCAAATAACCTCCCTGAGGGGTACCTGGAGTGAGAAGGTCCCCTACAAGGTAAAGAGAGGGTACTTTGCAAATTGAAGGCTCCTTGAGGACCGAGGCCAAAGCCTTGAGTCCTTGCATGCTCTTCCCCATTATGGGCACACAGCAGGTGCTCAGAGATGCAGACAGGTCTGCTAAGGGCAAGGAGGGAGTAATGGGTGGTGGGCAACAGGCCGCTGTGAGGAATCAATGAGCTCACTCAGTGGAAGCACTGATTGGGGTATCTGGCACGCTGGGCGCTGCAGTGGGTTGGAGACCACTGGAGAGGAAACCCAGGTTCACTTCCTGAGGGAAGACCCCTCAGGGAGTGGCTGGAGACAGGGCTTGGGGCTGAAGGAGGAAGGCAGTGAGCCAGCCCTTCACTGGTATCTGATGCAATTATGGGGGAGAGAGGGGCAAGAGACCAATATGTATTGTGTTTCTACTAGGTGATAGGCAGTGTGCCCAGGCCTGTAAGATTCTCATAATGACCTTCGGTGGAAGCTGTCATTATTCCTGTTTTAAGCTTAAAAAAAAAGAGGCTTAGAAAGGTTACAGGGGCTTCAGGTAAAACGTAGTGAATTAAGCACGTGCTTTTTTTCTTTCCTGCTTCCTCCCACAACCACAGTGAAATGATAATGGGGTTAAAAGGTATAAATCCCAAGGGACAAAGAGAGAAGAGTGGAGAGGTCAGTAGTTTTTGAAGAAGGAATGTGGGTGGATGTGTAGAAACTGGCCTTCCAGAGGGGAAGGCCAAGGAGAAACAAATTGTACATGCATTTTGCAAAATAGTTTGGCAGTTTCTTATATAAACATGAATCTACCAGAGCACCCAGCAGTTCACCCTGAAGTGTTCATCCAAGAGCAATAAATAGAAGGGAGCGTGGGGGGAGGGAGACAGGAGGTTGGGTTGCAAGTCTGTGCAAGGAGGAGTTCAGCCTCCAGATCCCCTACTGCTTCCACTGGGGTCACACCACTACCCCAGCCCCATCCAGCAGGAGAAAGGAGAGTATCAAGAGAAACCAAATCAGAGACTTTGGTCTTGGAGGCACCAGGAGGGGTGAGATGCATCGTGGAAACAGGGAGATTCAGTGAAAACAAGTGGAATCCCAGCAAATGGAGACTTTTGCCTCCCAGCCCAGAGATGAAAGAGATTTCTTCTCTTGAAAATTGGCTGGGCCAATAGAACGACACAACAGAAACTGACATTTTGGGGATTTCTCAACAAAATGGTGGGTCCTCCTTAAATAAGGAGCCTCCAGTCAGCTTTTGGTGCCTCACTCTTTTTTTTTTTTTTTTTTAGGAAGTGATGCATAATTTATATACAGTAAATTACACGGATCCTAAGTACACCGTGTGTTAGGCTTTGACAAATTGATACCTGCTTATAACCCACACTCCTGTGAAGATATAGAACATTTCTGTCACTCAGAAAATTCCCTAATGTTGGTGCCCTATATATTCCCTAATGTAGAATATATAATGTTTATCTCTTCTAGATACAAGACTTTTGTCAGTCCTTTCCAGCCAGTTCCGCCCCCACCAGCATTGCTCTGCTTCACATCAGCATAGACAGGTTCTGCCTGTTCTAGAACTTCATGTAAATAGAATCATACACTATATACCCATTTGGGCCTGGCTTCTTTTCCTTAACTCTTGAGGTTGATATACATTGTTGCATCTATCAGTACTGTGTTCTTTTTTCTATTCCAGTAGTATTCCATTATATGGATACACAATTATTTATCTGCAAAGGCTTTATATATAATAAAATGTACCTATTTTTAGTGTATGGTTTGATGAATTTTGACATCTATGTATATATCATCACAATTAAGATATATAACATTTCTATCACCAACAAAGTTTCCCTCATACTCCTTTGTAGTCAATCCTACCCCTGTTAGTGCTAGGCAGACACTGGCTTTTTGTCACATACAGTAGTTATTTCTGTTCTAGAACTTTATGTAAAAAGATCCACATATATACAAACACACACACATACACACTCACAAACTTTTTTGGATCTGGATTCTTTAGCTCAGCAATAAAGTTTTCAAGATTCAAAAAAGAAAACAATTATTTATCTGCTCAAACATTGTTGGACATTTGGATTGTTTTCAGTTTGGGACTATTTTGACTAAGGTTGCTATTTATTTCCTTTGGATGAACATTTCAGGGTGGAAATGCTGGGTCCTAGGATAGATTCATATTTATATAAGAAACTGTCAAGCTGTTTTTCAAAGTGATTGGACAATTTTACACTTCCAGTGTGAGAATCTGACTGTTCCACATCCTCTTCCAGTGTTTGAGAATCTGACTGTTCCACATCCTCTTCCAGTGTATGAGAATCTGACTGTTCCACATCCTCTTCCAGTGTATGAGAATCTGACTGTTCCACATCCTCTTCCAGTGTTTGAGAATCTGACTGTTCCACATCCTCTTCCAGTGTATGAGAATCTGACTGTTCCACATCCTCTTCCAGTGTTTGCGAATCCGGCTGTTCCACATCCTCTTCCAGTATATGAGAATCTGGCTGTTCCACATCCTCACTAACACTTGGTGTTTTCAGTCTTCTCCATTTTTGTTATTTCAGCAAGTACATGGTCCTACCTCATTATGGCTTTGATTTGTATTTCCCTAATGACTATGAGTACTTTTTCATATGCTTATTGGCCATTTGTGTATCTTTCTTTGTGAAGTGTCTGTTCTGGTCTTTTGCCCATTTTTTAATTTGGTCTTTTTCATTTGATTGAGTTGTAAAAATTTTTTATATATTTTAGATACAAGTCCTTTGTCAGGCATATGTATTGCAAATGTTTTTTCCCAGTGTGAGTTTGCCTATTTATTTACTTAACGTGCCTTCAAGCATCTAAAAACTCCTGATGAGAAGTTTTTAATTTGGATAATGTCTAATTTTTTTCTTTTAAAAATCTCCTTCATTTCTGATGATGTCTAATTTATCATTTTTTTCTTTATAGTTAGTCCCCAAGGTTGCAAAGATATTCTCCTATGTTTTCTTCTAGGAGCTTTACAGTTAAATGTGATGGATTAAATCATTAATTTATTATTATTATTATTTTTACAGACAAGGTCTTGCTCTGCTGCTCAGGCAGGAGTGCAGTGGTGCCATCGCAGCTCACAGCAGCCTTGGACTCCTTAGCTCAAGCGATTCTCCTGCCCCAGCCTCCTGACTAGCTAGGACTACAGGTGTGCACTACTATACCTGGCTAATTTTTTAAATTTTTTGTAGAGATGGAGGTTTTGCTGTGTTGTCCAGGCTGGTCTCAAACTCCTGACCTCAAGAAATCCTCCCAAAATGCTAAGATTACAGGTGGGAACCACTGCAACTGGCCAGTTTTACGATTTTAGCTTTTACATTTAAGCCTATGACCTATTTAAAATTATTATATTTTACACATGTTGCAAAATGGAGTCAAGGTCTATTTTATTTTATTTTTTGATGGACATCCAGTGGTTGTAGCCCCATTTTTTAAAAAAGACTTTCATCTCCCCATGTAATTGCTTTGGCATTTTTGTGAAAAATTAATTGGCTGTATACACGTGGGTCTATTTCAGAACTATTTTCTGTTCCATTGATCTATTTGTCTGTCTTTATGCCAGTATCCACTCTCTTGATTTATGAAGCTTTATAGTAAGCCTGGAAATCAGGAAGTGAGAGTTCTTCAACTTTTTACTTTTCTTTCAAAAAGTTGTTTAGGTCTTTGCATTTCCAAGTAAATTTAGGATCACCTTATCAATTTCTACCAAAAAAAAGCGCCTGAGATTTTGAATGAAACTGTGTTGAATTTATAGATCAATTTGGGGAGAATTGGCATCTTAGCACCAGTAAGTACTCCAAACCACAAATATGGTATTATTTTCTTGTTTATTGGTCTTCATTAACTTCTCTCAGCAATATCTCATAGTTTTCATGTAAAGGTTTACACATTTTTCATTGAAGTTTCATAGGTATTTGCTGTTTTTGTTGATGTTATAAACGGTATTATTTTATTAATTTTCCATTTTTTAATTGCCACAATGTAGAAATACGGTCGATTTTCACATATTGAGCTTGTATTCTGCAATCTTGCTAAATTCATTTATGAGTTCTAGTGGCTTTTCTTGGGCAGATTCTTTAGGATTTCAGTAAGTGATCGTGTCATCTGTGAATAAACACAGTTTTACTTCTTTGTTTTAAATTTTTACAGCTCATATTGCCTTATTGTGCTGTATTGGACTTACAATACACTTTTGAATAGAAGTGATGGAAGTAAAAATCATTGCCTTTGTCTTGTTTTGGGTAAAGCAGTCAGTCTTCTACCGTTAATTCTAACATTTGCTGTAGTTTTTTTTTGCAAATGATCTTTATCAGATTAGGGAAGTTTCTTTTTATTTCTATTATGCTGCAATTTTTTAAAAAAATAATAAATGGGTACTGAATTGTCAATTGATTTTTTATTTATTTTTTATTTTTTTCTGAGACAGAGTCTCACTCTGTCGCCCAGACTGGAGCACAGTGCTGTGATCTTGGCTCACTGCAACCTCCAGGTCCAAGTGACTTTTATGCCTAAACCTCCAGAGTAGCTGGGATTACAGGCATGGGCCATCACGTCTGGCTAATTTTTGTATTTTTAGTAGAGAAGGGGGTTCACCATGTTGGCCAGGATGGTTTTGAACTCCTGGCCTCAAATAATTCTCCCACCTTGGCCTCCCAAAGTGTTGGGATTATAAGCATGAGCTACCTCACCAAGCCTGTCAATTGATTTCATTTATTGGAGTATCATAGGATATTTTCCCTTTATTTTATAAATGTGGCAAATTACATTGGTTGATTTTTAAAATCTTAAACCAGTCTTACATTCCTGGGATAAACCCCAGTTGTGACTGATGTGTTATTTAATATTCTATGGTCTGTGGTTTTCCATACTTGCAATGTTTTTGTCTGATTTTGGTATCAGATTAACGCTGGTCTTAGAAAATGAGTTGGGAAGTATGTTTTCCTTTTCAGTTTTTGGAAGAGTTTGTTTAAAACTTGTATTTATTTCTTCCTTAAATGCCTGGTGGAATTTACCAGTCTTGGAAGATTTTTAACTTCAAACTGAATTTCTTTCAAGGTGTTGGGCTAATTCAGTTTACCTGTTCCTTCTTGGCTGAATATTTATAGTTTGCGTCTTTTAAGGAATTTGTCCATCCCATCTAAGTTGTCAAATTTATTCACTTAACATTGTACATAATATTTTCTTATTTTCCCTTTACTATCTGTAGAGTCTGTAGCATTGTCTTCTGTTTGTTCTAGATATTGGTAATTTGAGTATTCCTGTCCCTCTTTTTATCATTCAGTTTACACAGGAGTTTGTCAATTTTATTGGTCTTTTCAAAGAACCAGCATCTGGTTTCATTGATTTGTCTCTATTGTTCTGTTTTCTATTTCACTAATTTCTACTCTTATCTTCATTTCTTTTACTACTTACTTTGGGTTTAGTTTGCTCTTGCATTTCTAATTTAGAACTTTGATTTTAATCCTTTCCATTGTATGTCCTGACCTGGACGTTCTGGCCACTTCAGAAGCCCTGAACCCCATTTTCTGTCTGCTCTTCTCAGTGAGACATCGTGCTGTGCTTGGATTCCATCATCCTGTACTGTAGTCCAGAAAGTGCCTCCAGGCAGAAAATCTGGATACAGGAGCAACTAACAAGGGACTCCTTTCAGTATAATGCCTATAGCACCCTTTCTTTTTACCTCTTTAACCCATGTGCTTGTATTCTTTTGAAAAATAAAATAGGAAGGTTAAGTAACTTGTTTCAGGTAGATCCTGGATTTGAATGAAAAATTATTTATTGTCAAAGTTTGTGTTCTTAGCCCTGCCCCAGGCTGTATCCTGTTGATGCCTGGATCTAGCATGATGCTGTGGCCTGAGAGCTTTAATAAATGCCCTGAGGCATCCTTGGCTCCGGCCTGGGAGTGGTCAGATTTCATGGAAACCAGACTAGAAGATGGCAGTGCTGCAGCTTTGGGGCCTGTGATCTGAGAGCTCCATGAACAACCTGGGTAGGAGGGTCAGCACCCATATCCATGGCCTGTTCATTAGTATACAACTAGTGCCTAAGGATCAGCTGGCATCCACTTGGCCACTAGGGCTATGGCTGGTAGAGATAAACCTCGCTTCTTGATGGATGACAGAGACTTTCAGGCTGGACCTAGTCCGTTATTGGTTTTTCCAATTACTGAGGTCCCTCTGAACCTCACTGGGCAGCAGCAGGATGGGCAGTGAATACACAGTCAGTCTCTTCTAGGGTAAATGCTGGAAGCCACCTCCGAGCATCCAGGTTGAGGCAGGGTCCTCCACAGATGGCAGCTATGGGAAGGGAGCTCTCCTGACCGCCTGCTTACTGTGTCCCTACAGTCTGCTCAGACACGGGGATGCATGTTTCCTGCCAGAGGAGTGCCCCTGCACTTGGAAGGGGAAGGAGTATTTCCCTGGGGACCAGGTGATGTCTCCTTGCCATACCTGGTAAGTGAGGGTCCCAAGCAGGCTTTGCTTTTTTGCTGGGAGGGGGCATGGATATGGGTGCATGATCAAGAGTATAGTCTAGCATTCCCCTTTCATTATGTTTGTATTCATGTTGTGTGTTTGTGTGTTGTGTGTGGTATAGGGGTTTGTGTACACATAGGAGTATATGCATACAAAGGAATATTTTTGTTTTTACATAAATATGTTTGCTCAGTCATGTATGTGAATGTGTATACATGCATATTTGTAACCATGACAATTTGTTCGCATATTTATATGAACATACGAGTGTGAGTGCAAATCCAAAATGCATATGTGCATATGTGAACATGCATGTGCATGGATGTATATAAAAAGACGGGCATTCACAAACTCAATATGTCAGTGAATATATACAATTAGAAATTTGTATATGTAGACAGGTGTGTTTATATATACTTTTGTGCATATGGAGGCATTTAAAAATGTGTGCACATGTATGTGAAAAGTGTGGCTATATGTGTAAAATGGCTATACATATTTGTGTTCACATGTAAGTGTAAATATCTATGTAAGTGTGCATTGTGTTTGCTTGTGAATAGATACATTCTTGTGTATGAAAGTATGTGTGAGGGTATTTGTTTAGTAATGTAAGTATGTGTATGTGGGAGTGTGTGCACCTGGATTGGATTCTATGGAAACAGACTCGGGGCTGGTTCTGCAGGGCCTGTTCTGGGACACACAGCGGTGGGTAGGCAGTAGATAGACTCAGCTTTCTGATAGAGAGAATGCTGGGGGAGGGGATGAGAAATTATAAACGTGCCCTGATGCTGGAGAGTAAAACCAGTCACTGTTCCAATTTCGAGAACCCGCTAGGGGTGGCCTGAGGTGAGCAGGAAGCCCCTGGCACTGGAACTCCAGGGCCCAGCAGAGAAGCTCAGAGAGGTTCTATCTCAGAGACCCATCTGGGTAGCTGGAGCATGGCCCCCAGTCCCTGTCCCATGCTGGGATTGAAACCACCCTGTTCCTCTGGCCTAGAGGAAGGCCATAGTGTTTCTTTCTGTGTTAGAAGCAGGGTCACGGTCAAGCCCATCTGCTCCAAGACTGGTTTCCTCAGATACATCAGAGTGCACTTGTAGGGTCGGAGCCCTTGCTGTCTGACCCCAGAAGTCCCTGGGTATAATGTTAAGACACAGACCTCTGCACAGGCTGTGTGCTCATTTTTTTTTTTTTCTTGGGATTTTGTGACTGTGGTGAGCCAGAGCAGACCAGGTATGCCAGGCACATCCGGTGAGAGACTGGGGATGGCTGGCCTGGATTTGCCCAGGGGTGCTCAGGCCCTGAGATGGATTCGCTTCCATCACTTCACTAGACTCCAGACACTGTAGCAGCACCCTCACCCTCAGGCAGGGGATAGCTGAGTTACATTGAATCCTGTCCTGTGAGTGCATTGTGCTCATAAATCAGATCCAAGGCAGAGGTGCTGAGGAGTCTGGAGCCAAGGCCGAAGAGCTGGGATTATTTAGAATTTGGAACTCTGACTCGAAGAGGCATCTGCCTTCATAGGAGAGGCTGACTGGCCATAGGATGGGTGTCCTCTCTTCCATGGAAAACTAGGAGATAGACGGGCAAGTTTTTACTTTTGAACTCAGTTGTAAAAGTTCTACCTCCTAATACACGGACAAACCTCGACATTTGCTCTCCAAGGACCTGCCACTGTGGCCCAGATTCCAGCTGCTCTCCCATGGGGAGGTGGGTGCTGGAGATGTGTTGCGCTGGTGTGACTTGAGCATTTGCTGTGATCTCTTTACCAGGAGGGAGCCCGGCTGCCCATCTCTTCCCAGCTCTGCGTTCCATGTCGCCATGGTCTGCAGCATGGTCAGCCACAGTGGGAGTATTTCCAGCGTTTATGCATTTATGGCTGAGTCGTAGGTCATGTAGGTGGGTGAATGACAGGATGGATACACATACTTAGGAAGCCGCATGGACTCAGTGCATGACTGAGTGTGTCTATGGCACGTGATTGGAGAAAGCCTACCCCTCATTGTTGCTGTCAGACACGGAGCCCAGGGTCATGCCCCTTTACTTCCAAATATTTTGGCACTGAGCTCTGTGACTCTTGCCAACTCTACTCCTTCCTTAATTCTTGGAGATTTTGGTATCCATTTAGAGGTGCTTCTAGTATCTCCCGACATCTCAGATTCTTCATCCTCTCTTGCAAAGATCTTTCTCCATCCTAGTGGAGTGAGGGGTCATCATGTAGATGTTGCCATTCCCAAAAACTCACCCAGCCCATATCCCAGTGAGTCTCACCTCACCTTCTGTCTTTCTACTCCACTCCCTCTCTGACTTCCTCAATCCTGTAACCCCACAGGGATTTCTCATCCATGGTCCCTACCACCTCTCTGCTGCCTCTCACCCCCTCAATGTCTCCCCTTCCCTTTTACCTCAACCTGTGGTCCGGAACCATATTACTTCCTTGAATGCAGCCCCACTTCTCTTCCTCCTCCTGCTTTGCCCTACTTGTTTGGCAAAACCACAACCCTGGTGACATCCACACCTTTACTTCCTTTGTACCTGCATCCATGCAGCTGAATGTGACTGGAGGGATGCGCAAAACCCCACTGCCAGCTCTCATTTTAAATTCATGGGCTCAGAAGGGTGGAAAAGGCCCTTAAAGCTGATGGGCTCTCGGACTGTATTTCCTGGGTCTCCTTTGCTCTTTCATCCCGCTAGATAACTATTCCACTCTTTCTCTTCTCTCCTTAAAGCCCTGACACCTCCTTCCCTCTCATTCTCAGCTGATGATCCTGCTTCCTATTTCCCTGAGAAAATTAAAGCCATGAGAAGAGAACTTTCCAGGCTCTATACCCAAGTATTTTGCCTGTACAACAGATGAACTAAGTGTCCGTGTTCCTATCTAAAGCCAATTTCTTCACTTGTCCTCTGGGTCCTAGTTCCTCACTTGCCCACCCAAGGGCATCACTGCAGCATCTCTCCCTCTTTTCTCCCATATAAGCAATTTACATTCTCTACTGGCTCATCCCTATTGCATAAAAATATATTGTTTGAAAAAATTCCAACCTCCTAGAAACTGCTCCATTTCTCTGCTCGCCTTTTATTGCAAAACTCCCTGAACACTTTTTCTATACTTGCTGTTTCAACTTCCTGTTCTCCCATTCCCTTTTAAGCCCTTTCGGTCAGGCATTTTCTCCATCATTCCATCAAAACTATTCCTACTAAGGTCACCAGTAACTTCCATATTGCCATATCCAGTTTTCCTTTCTCAGTCCTCACCTTCCTAGACCCGTGGGCAACATTTGACACAGTTGATCACTTGTCCATTATTCCCTCTTTCTTGATACTTTCATTCGTGTGGCTTTTGGGACACTACCTCCTCTTGCTTTTTCTCTGACCTCTCTTCCTGTTCCTTCTCGGCTTCCTTCATTGGTTCTTCCTCTTCTCCAACCTCTTGATATTGGAGCAACCCAAGGGAACCCTCCTCCTCTGTATTTATACTCACTCTCTTAGTGAACTCACCCAATCTCATGGCTACAAGGCCCATCCATAGGCAGAGGACTACCAGATTTCTACCTGTAGTCCAATCCATGCTTCTCAACTCTAGGCTCACACATCCAACTGCCTACTTGACATCACCATATGTATGTCTAATGGAGGTCTCAACTTAACATATCCAGAACAGCACATCTGATCTTCCCCTTCAAACCTGCTTCTCCCTCAGCCTCCCCTATCTGAGTTGATGAAGACTTCGTTCTTCCAGTTGCTCAGGCCAAAAAAAGCTGGAGTCAACCTCGTGTCTTGTCTCTCACTACCTATATCCAACCTGTCCACAAATCCCTTTGGTTTTACCTTCGTAATACACCCAGAATCTGACAACTTCTCAGTCTCTCCACTGCTGTTACCCTACTCCAGGCTGCCATCATCTCTTCCCTGATGTGCTGCAGTAGCCACTCAACTGGTCTTTCTGCTTCCCCTTGACCCCCTTGAGCTTAGGCTCAGTGCGGTAGCCAGAGTGGAACATAAATCACATAGTGTCATTCCCATGATCAAGTCTTCCAATGCCCACCCCCCACTCCCATTCCTAGCAGGAGCTAACCTTCCTATAGTGGCCCTATTGGACCCATGTCACCTGACCCTCCATTGCCCCTCTGAATTCCTCTTCTACTCTCTTGCCCATACACTCTCCATTTTAGCCATGTTGTCTCCCAAGTGTTCCCCAGAGCCTTTGGAGAGACTGTATCCTTTGTTTGGAACAACCTTCTTCCAGATGCCCATGAAACTAACTCTGTCACCTCCTTTACATCTCTACTCACATGTGCCCCAACCACCCTATTTAAAATTGTAACCCACTCCACCCACATTCCCAGTGACCTGTATCCTGCTCTCGCATAACACTCATTGCCTTCTAATGCACTATAGTACATACTCGCACTGCCTTATTACTTTTTATTTAGTGTATCTCTTCTTCCTCTAGAATAAACATTCCCAGAGGCAGACGGTTTTCTTTTTTTGCTGCTTTATTCACTGATGTATCACAAAATTTTGGAATAATGCCTGGGATATGGTAGGCACCTAATATTTGTTGAATGAATTGGTAAGTGAATGAATGGAGTGGTAAAGGGAGTATGGACTTTGGAGTTAAATAGATCTGGGTTAAATATCAGGTCCATTACTTACTGGTGTGTCTTGTAACCTCTCTGAGCCCTGGTGTCTCCTGCATGAAATCACAATCTTGCCCTTGAGACTCCTGTTATAGGTTGGTGTTTGTTGACCCCTTTGCCAAGGGAGACAGTGCGCGTGCATTCGATAGGCAATGGCTCTGTCATGAGTATTCAGGTATGGGATGGGTGTGCTCTACGAGCTGGTCTGGGCCTGTGTGTTTCAGTGTGTGCCAGCGGGGCTCATTCCAGTGCACCCTCCACCCTTGCGCCTCCACCTGCACTGCCTATGGCGACCGGCATTACCGCACATTTGATGGGCTCCCGTTTGACTTCGTGGGGGCATGCAAAGTGCACCTGGTCAAGGTGAGTTCCCAGATGTTTCTGCCCAGCTGGCTCCATGCAGACCTGTCAGGGCACCGTGGTGCTCTGGACTCCAGTCCGATGCAGAATTAGGTGGTTGGGAATCTAAGCCCTGAGTTGGGGCTGTCTAGAGACTAGAAGAAGTGCTGAGATGCAAGCTCAGGGCTGGATGGAGTTCACCAGTCCCGAGGTACCACACTGCCTGTCTGCTCACCATTATAATCTTGCTGTATTGAGTCCCAGTGCTTTTTTCTGTCTATGATAGCAAGAGCCAGTGCTTTTTGAGCTTTTATTATATACCTAGGGGTCTATTGGGCCATATTTTGTGGATTATTTCACTTAAATATCACAGCAGCTCTGCAAGGTAAAGTTTATGGATCCCATGGTATAGATGTAACAATTCAGGCTAAGGGAAGTCAGGTAACTTGCCCAAGGTCCCCCATCAGTCAGTGGTAGAGCTGGGGTCAAGTTTGACCAAGAAATCTGACTGGAGAGTTGGTGTGCTTAAAGGAGTCACAGGTTATAATTTTCAGCTCACCTGGAGGAAGAAAACTGGTGATGTTGGGGGCACAGTGAAGGCAGGATCCCTACCCCAGGAGGAAGGGGCACTGCCATGGTGGAGGAGTGTCACAGACACACCCAGGGGACCTTGGTTTTGCTAATAGCCTATCTCATCTTATAAGAGTGACATCAATAATAAAAATAACATATAATAATAACAATGCCAAAACCTTTTATGGAAGGAATCCTATCTACAGGGCAGGCACTGTACTGGGGTCTTTCACATAACTGCAGTAAATCCCCACGAGATAAAGATTATTGACCTCATTTTATTTAAAAAGTTCTAAAGGTTACTGCAGTGTATATTAAAAACAAATATTCCCCTTCCCATCTCTTCTGTTCCTGTCTCCTGTTGAATAACCACTCCAGTCTGGGATGAATCCTGCAAGACCATTTTTCTGTGAGACATGGACACACGCACACACACACGCACACACACACACAGTTTGTTTAGTTTATGTGAATAGGATTCTACAATGTGCTTTTTTCACTTAATAGGATACCTTGGACTTGATTTCATATAGTTTGTACACACTTTTTTTCTTTTGAACAGCTGTGTAGAATTCTACAGAACACCGCCCTCTAGTTTGTTTTATTTTTTCCCCATCGATGGACATTTAGGTTGTCTCCAATATTTAAATGCTGCAGTGAATACCTGTGTGGATGTATCCCCAGGTTCTTGGCAGTGGAATTGCTGTATAAAAAGCTATGTACATTTAAAATATTCGATGCCAGCAAATTCCCCTTCAAAAAGCTTACACTAGCATCAAGGATGTATGTGAGACAGTGCCTCTTCCCCGTACCCTATCAACACAATCATCCCTATTGTATATTTGTTAATACATTAATTCGTCAGATATTTTGGGGAGTCACTACATGTTAAGCACTACACTAGGCATCCAAAACCAGAACAGCTTCAGAGAACAGAAGTTGCCCAAAGTCACACAGCTCAGCAAACACAAAGTAGAAGTAGATTGAAAGCCGCTCCGGAGTGCGTGTTCCTCCACCTCTATACCTCTCGGCAGGATCTCTTTTCTCCCTTGTTTTATTGGACTCGCTTATTCTCTCCTCAGAGCATGTCAGATGTCAGCTTCTCTGTGATTGTAGAGAATGTGAACTGCTACAGCTCCGGCATGATCTGCAGGAAATTTATTTCCATCAACGTTGGGAGCTCACTCATTGTCTTTGATGATGACTCCGGAAATCCTGTAAGGCCCAGTGCCTGTGAAGGTTGTGTAGACAATTTACAGGTTACCAGGGGTTGGGGCAGAAGAGGGCTGAGGACTGGCTTCCTTACCACAGCAGTTTCTCTTGGAGAGCCACTGAGTTAGGAGCCCAGACTGAATTCCTCTTGGCCAGGGTCGGGAACACAGAGGCCAATGGCAGGGTATGAGGGAGGCAGAGGCATTGGTGAGGTCCTGGCTGCAGGCATAGCCGACCTGGGCACTGGGAGGCACTTGGGCTCAGGAGTGACCATCTCTGTCCCTCTAGAGTCCAGAGAGCTTCCTGGGTGACAAGCAGGAGGTCCACACATGGCGAGTGGGATTTTTCACACTGGTGCATTTCCCACGGGAACACATCACCCTCTTGTGGGACCAGAGAACCACAGTGCACATCCAGGCTGGGCCTCAGTGGCAGGTACTTACATGAACAGTGACCCTCTGCTCCTGCTTGGGGCTGAGCCAAGCCCTGGGTGTCCTTGGGTGAGCTGTACCCTCTCTGAGGAGCCAAGAAGAGCATGCCTCTGTTCTCTCCTCCACCCTGCTCTGGGCCCCTTCTCCTCTGACATTGCTCCATCCCTCTTCAAACTGTGACCTCAGCAGTGACTTCTAGGTCCATGATAGACTCCTGGGCTCATGGGGATCCCTCTGCCTGTGGCTCACCCCTGGCATGCCTGCAACTGACCATGGTGTCCTCTCTCTTTTCAGGGCCAGCTGGCAGGCCTCTGTGGGAACTTTGACTTAAAAACCATCAATGAGATGAGGACCCCGGAGAACCTAGAGCTAACTAACCCCCAGGAGTTTGGCAGCAGTTGGGTTGCAGTTGAGGTAAAGCCTCTCCTCCAGGCTGGCTTATGCCCCTCACTCAGATGGGCACTGCCAGCACTGAACCTGGCCCCAGGTCAGGGAAGAGGGATGCTGGTGTGAGGTTTCTCCTGCAATATTCTCTCAGCCTCTAACTGCATCCCTAGCCCTAGACTCTGTCCTATGGCCCAAAGATCATGCATCATCTTGTCTCACAAATCCAGCTGCCCACCCTACCCTGGACCAAGCCCTGGCAGGGTGGTGGAAGGTTGAGCAGGTGATAAAGTCTGTCCCAGGAGAGATGGTCACTCATCATGATGCCCCCCGGTGCCTGGAACTAGGTCTGACACAGAGAAGAGACCGAGAGACTGAGGAGGGTTGAGGCAATCAGGGAAGTCTTCCTGAAGGAGATGAGACTGGTGCTGGCACTTAAAGTTTGGGCCATGCTTAAATAGATGAATATATCAGCGATAAGATCTCTGAGAGGAAGGGCAACACTAGCATAGATAGAAATGAGGGGGTCTGCCCCAAGGGACAATCTGAGAGATGTCCAACTGAGGCTGTCAATCTGTGAGCTGTGGGGGAAACAGCTCTGAGTTGAGAGCAGGAGACCTGGGTTCTTGTTGGGTCATCTATTGACTTTCTGGGTGACCTTGAGTACATCCCATCTCTGCAATCCTCTGCAAAGAGAGAGGACTTGGCCAAGAGAGAGCTGATGAATAGATTTCACTTCATGTGACAACTCTGATTGGTCAAAAGAGGTTGCTTGGGAGCTATATTGAGAAACATCCCAGATCTGTGTCAAGCTCAGCTGGAAGGAGGACTGTGATCGATTATTTATGTCTGCCATGAGAGCAGCAGGGGAGAGTGGTGATGTGAGTGTTATATATTTGCCTTTCCTAGACTTAGTGATCTTAATGCCCTGCTGGGAAGTACACGGAGATGAGCTTATGTAGACTGGGGTAGGGGGAGCAGTTGGGCATGTCCTGGAGCTCAACTGTTCCAGGTGGGACAGGGCTGTTCTCACAGACTCTGAAATCCTGAGGTGGGACAAGGCTGTTCCCACAGCCTCTGAAAAGTGCACCCTAACACACCCCCATTTTAGAGAAGCTCAGTGGGTGACTAACCCTTGTTGTCCCCACACCCCCATACACATCATATTTCTCTCTTGCTAATCCTATTCGGCATACCATGGGGTTCTCTAGTGAAAATGTAGTCTAAGGAAAGAGATTCAGCAGACATCGGAAACATCTGTATTAGTTATCTACTGCTATGTAACAATTTTATGAGACCTAGTGGCATTAAACAACACTCATGTATTATTTCAGTTTCTGTGGGCCAGAAAGTCAGGACACGGCCTGACTTGGTTCCCTGCTTAGTGTCTCACAAGGCTGCAATCAAGGTGTCAGTCAGGGCTGGGCTCTCATCTGGAGGCTCCACTGGGGAAGGAACTGCATCCTCACCTGCTCACATGGTTGTTGATTACATTCAACTCCTTGAAACTGTAGGACTAAAGGTTCCATTATTTTGGGGCCAGCTTTTGGCCAGAGACCACCCTCAGCAACAAGAGACCACTGACACTTCCATCCTTGTGGGGTCCCCCAGCATGGCTGCTTGCTTCCTCACAGCCAGCAAGGGAGAGACTCCAGCAAGATGGGCTCTGGGATCTCATGTTGGGAATTGTGTGATCACATACGCATGGCCATGTCCATCCCATCACCTGAGCCATATTCTGTTGGTTTGAGGCAAGGCATAGGTCCCTTCTACACTCAAGGGAAGGGGATTTTACAAGAACATGAATATCAGGAGGCAAGGATCATGGCGGCCACCCTAAAATCTATCTGTCATGTCAGGCAACAGGCATTTGGCAAATAGGGAGGTCAACAGCCCTGCCTTTGCCCCTCAGTGCCCAGACACCCTCGATCCTCGGGATACATGTGTCCTGAATCCTCTCCGAGAACCATTTGCCAAGAAGGAGTGCAGCATCCTGCTCAGTGAGGTGTTTGAGATCTGCCACCCTGTGGTGAGTGGACCCCAGCCTCGGCCCCTCCCGAGCACCCCCTCCACTTTCCTGGGATCCCTTCAGCTCTCACGCTCCCCCATGTCTCAGAGGAGACAGCTCAAATCTCCAGAGAAGATCTGCCTCTGCCGTTCCCCTGCCTCCAGTCGGCTCAGATGAGTCCGTCATATTTCCCCAGATGACCAGGCACAGACAACCAGGCAAACAGAGCTTGTGCCCTTTTCAAGCTCATCTTGATCTGGCCCTTCCTCCTTATCACGAAGTTCTTCTAAATGGTGGACCCAAAGCCCTCATGCTGAGGCACCACCTATTGCCTGTTCTGCTTCGGTGCATGCAGAGGAGGCTGGGGCTCAGCATTGCATGGCACCCTGCAAGCCTTGAAGGCTGCCGTCAGATTGGCCTTGGCTGTCTCTGGCCCTGGCTAGGCAGTTCAGGCTCTACCCCTGTTCAGCCACTCTCGGCTCCTGGATCAAACAGGCCAGACTCAGGAGAGAAGAGAGCTTAGTTCTCAAAAGTGGGCATCTGCCTGGACCATGGAGTTCTCGTTTCCTTGTACTTCTCCCTTCACATCTCATGAGACAGGACAACTCACCCTGTTCTGTGGTCCCTTCATGTTGGTGCTGGTAGCCATCAGCTGACAAGCTGCGGATCTGACATTTGGGATCTGTCCTTTGACCTCTGACTTCTGACCTTCTCCAGGTTGATGTCACTTGGTTTTACTCAAACTGCCTGACGGACACATGTGGCTGCAGCCAGGGTGGTGACTGTGAGTGCTTCTGTGCCAGCGTCTCTGCTTATGCCCACCAGTGTTGCCAGCACGGGGTGGCTGTTGACTGGCGAACCCCCCGCCTCTGCCGTGAGTGTCCCAGACAATCACCTGAGGGACAGAGTGTCCCCTGTGGGCATACCCTAGGGGTACTGGCAGTCTGTCTAGCATTTATTGAGTACTTAGAATGTACCAAGCACCAACTGCTTTGGGCGTGTTATTCATTGAATTCTTACAACTACCCTTTGAAACAGGGCTATGTATTTCCTATTTTAGTTGAAGAAACAGCTTAGAGAGAGAGAGATCAAATAACCTGCTCAAGGTTAGTGGTGGAGCCAAGGTTCATCCCTAGAGAGTCCAATGCGAACCTGTGCTCATAGCCACTTTGTTAGAAGACTCAGGAGCCTAGACCCAGAGCTACCACTTGTAAGCTGTGTGACTTCAAACAAGTCACCCAACCTCTCTGGGGCTCAATTTTCTCGTCTGAGAAACAGGAATAGGCCTGCCCCCAGGTTGACTCTGAGGACCAAATGGGGTGATGAATATAGAAGTCCTTTGTCAGCTGAGATTCGCAGGTCCCATCAGAGGCAGCGCAGATGATCAGTTTATTCAGAGCAATGGTGGTCTGCAAATGCTTTTCATTGCATACCCCTATCAAGTAAAATCATTTTGTGCACATACATATGCATACATAGATATGCATCCATAGATATACTCTTCATGTAAAATACGTAGACATATTTAAAAATTAATATTTAAAAGGTGAAAGAAAACATAAAGAAGGCTAAATTCTTCATTTCTTATTTTTTATTTATTTGCGCACACCAAAGGATTTTCCTGGTGCAAGCACCTCGCCTTGGGGTGTGATGGCCATTACACAGCCTTGCTCTCTGGGGTCAGACTGATTGAGTTCAGACCCAGCTCCACCGAGTTGGCCTGGGAGTCTCTTCACCTGTAATAGAGGGGTGAAGATAGCTGCATCTACCTTGTAGGGTGCTGTGAGGTTTAAACAAGGCAGTGTGTGTACAGCGCTTGGCACAGTGACCTATGCTAATGCGGAGGTTGTCATTTTTTCATGGACACCTGGGTACTGACATGTCCTGAGCCCTGACGCCTGCAGGCAAGATGCCAAAGGAAGAAGGTGGAGCAGAAGCACACTTGCTGAGGGTCCACTGCGTGCCAGGCCTTGTGCCTATGTGCATTACTTCATTTAATATTCAAGACTAGGGGGAGGTGATTGAGGTGCTTACCTGGGGTACAAGGTTTGAGGGGGCACCAAAAATGCAGTAATCAAGAGAAATAATATTTTGATGTAATATTTCTGTAAAATAAAAATTGCTGCAAAAATACTGTGGTGAACAAACTTTCAAAGGCCTAATAGTATTAATGTTTCCTTTGGTCTCAGTCTCTACTCTGGCTCAGTGGGAGACTCAGTGGGAGACTGTTAATGATCTTGTCTTTATTTTTAAATTTTGATATTTTATTTGTCATGGTTTTTCTTGCATTAATTTTGATGTCTTAAAATATTGCATTAAAATAGTATTTATCTTGATTACTGAGATTTTTGGTAGCCCCTTAAATTTCACATCCAAGATGAGCACTTTGCCTTACTCTGGTCCAGGCCCTGGCAGATCTATGGGGCAGATGCCAGTAGCCGTCCCACCTTAGAGGAGGGCACTAAATTTCACTGACGTTAAGTGACTTGGTTCAGTATGCACAGTTGATGAGTGAGGGACGTGGGATTTGAACTCAGGTCTAACTCTAGAGAGCTGGCTTTTTAATGACTCTTGTTGGCTACCACTCCTTGACTGGGTACACCCTGGAAACCAGAAACTTGGCAATTTTCTAATTTTCTGGTTCAGCCTTCTGAGTCTGCAGATGGAGGGAGAGGCAGGCACGTGCCCGCAGCCACACGGCAGGCCTGTCTCCTGACTCTACGTGCTCTTTCTGGAGGGTGACCCCAGATGCATTGACCTTGTGGTCTGGGGTGTGGAGTGAGTCGGTGGCTCTCTTCAGACCATGCCTACGTGTGAAGCATGCTGCTCCTAAGCTTTATCCCAGGTCTATCTGCCTGGCTCTTCATGGCTTTGCTGCTGGCTTTAGGGGTCTCCCGCAAGGTCCCGGGCACTCCCCAGTGGACTGAACATCTGCAGCTGAGGGGCCTGGGGAACAGGGTGTGGTGCTGGAGATGACCACTAGAGGGCGCGCTGAGCCCACGCTTGCAGGAGCTTCTTACAGCTTGGCTGGTGGAAGCGCCTCTGCAGTGCAAGCGGCTTGAAGAAGCCGGTGATGCTGGGGGCTCCTGGTCCCCTTCCCACCCAAGGCTCTTGGAAGACCAACCTCCATCTTGTGCTTGCATCCCTCTGGGGGCCTTCTGCAACATTTCTGATTAAAACTCCCACCCCTTGGTTCTAATCCTGCTCTTTGGCACCACACAAAATACACCCGCTTCTTTCCAACATTCATTCATTTGTTCATTTACTTGACACATCGCTGAGGTGCCTACTGTGGGCCAGTCTTTGAGCCTCATGCTGTCGGCCCAGAGAGGAGCCATTCTATTTACTTCACTTAAGACATCTGCATCCATGACCATCCCCAAATCTTGACATGTGGGAGGCAGGCCAGGCCCAGCACTTGGGGAAGAAGGGAGGCTGGGATGCTGGGGGCCTTGGCTCTGTCTGTCTGTTCCAGGCTCTGGGCTGGCTCTCAGGAAGTCCCTGTTCTCTCTCTTTCAGCGTATGACTGTGACTTCTTTAACAAAGGTAAGACCATCCTCCCCACGCAGAGTCTAAGGGGCCCAGGCACTGCCAGCCCTGTCCTGATGCCACACAGCATCAGCCATCCCAAGGCGCTGCTGGCCCTGGAAGAGCCCTGACCCGGGCTGGGAGGGCCCCCATCATGCAGAGAGAGCCCTGACAGTGCAGGGCCTAGGGGTATCCTGCACCTCTGTCCTCAGCAGTTCCTGCAGCCCCTGTCCCGGGAGCAGGCAGGCCGGCTCCCAGGGACTGTGCTCGGCAGGGCAGCCCCACCAGGAAGGAAAAACCCCATTCCCACCAACTCGCCAGCTCCTCCACCTTCATAATCTAGCTCATCAGAGCCACAGAACATCACCTTGGGTTCCCCGAAGATTTGCTTTTGGCAAAAGCAGACACAAACTGCCCTTTCTGAGTATGAGTGGAACAAAACATGTGGCCCGACACATTCATCTTCAAACTCAACCAAGGTCGCAGGATTCCGGCAGACGCTCTGACATTTAGATTAACGAGGGTGCAAACACAGGTCATAACCAAAGACCCAGGGGAGGTTAATGTCCAGTTTAGAGCCAATTCATCAATTTAATCACCAGGATTGGGTAGGTGGGATAGAGAAGGGCTGCCCAGGAGTAGTTTTTAGCACTGAACTTCATCCAGTTGGGCCAGGGTCAGACCTTGGCAGAGTGAAATGCTCATCTGATCCTCCGTGCTGTTCGCCTTTGACTTCCACTCCCCGACCCTCCTCCAGGGACTGTGCTGCCAGGAGCAGGCCTATGTGGGCAGAGGCCCAGAGCTTTGTCCTCAGTTGCCTGCATTATGAGATTTTGGCTTGAGCGTGGTGGGTGAAGTGGAAGAGAGAGACTGGAGACAGGATACCATCTGGGGGCCTGTGAGATGAGGGCCAGACCAGGGTGTAGCATGAGCATCCACAGGACTGCAGTTCTGCCAAAATACTAGTGCCCAGGGGCTCTTGATGGCCCCAGAACTTCAACTGGTAAAGGGATGAGCCTGGATTGGGGGATCTGTGGTCCCTGGGACAGACAGGATCTGTCTGACATCAGGCAAGACATTTCAGCAAGATGAAGCTGCTCCGTTTTCTCTCTTCCGTGGCATTTTGGGTGGCAGTAACTGGCAAAGGACAAGCTGTTTCTAGCATCTTCCACCTACCCACCCACCCACTCACCCATCCTTGCTCCGTTCTTCTACTAGCATTTGGTCTGGTCCTGGCCCGCTGGGTGCTGGGAAGTCAGTGGTCCCTGAGTCCTGCCACAGCGGTGTGCGGAGCGGGCTCACGCCGCCTCTCTAGCACCCATTGTGTTCCTAACTCCTCATTCAGTTGGTAGTTTCCAGTTGACCCCTCGTGGGAGTGTTTACGCCATGGAAATCCGAAAACCTACAAACCACTTTTTTTTGTTTGTTTGTTTGAGAGCTCGTTGTTAGCCATTTGCCAGCACAGCACTGCTTGTCTCCCATCTAGTGGGGGTGACAGATGTGGACCTCCCATCCAGATCCTCATCCGAAGAGCTGTAACTAGTATGTGCCATGCTCCAAGAGCTGGTGGGACACAGAGGAGGAGGGACAACATTTGCCATGTGGCAGGAGAGGGTGCAGGGAGAGCGTCACAAGGAGGTGACATTTGAGCTGGGCCCCAGAGGTTGAGTAGGCGTTTGCCAGGCACAAAACGGGGAGGACTACTCTGAGTGGGTGGAACGGTGTGATGAGATGTGAGCTGGGAAATAACACCACTGCTCCTTCCAGAAAGAGCAAGAGAAGTTCAGCATGGCAGGAGCCAGGGCGTGGGGGGAGTGGGGAGGTGGGCAGGGGCTGAGAGCTGAAGGGCTTCTGAATTCAAGCTGGGCTCTTTAGATTGTGTCCTGAGGGCCATGGAGAGTCACTGGTGCACCCCAGCAGGGGGCATGGCTGGGAGGGCAGCTCAGCAGCCGTAGGGAGGAGGCATTGGAGAGCGGGGACACAGCAGAGGCAGGAAGATCCCTACAAGGTGATTGTCCAGGAAGCCCATGTTCTGTGCCAACCTATACTGACAACCACAGGAATGATAAAGACTCAAAAGTGATACGTGTTTGAAATAATTAGATAAACACTAACATGTTTATTGTCCCTCAGGCCTGGGGTGGGCAGAAACCTGGTCTGCTGTCTTCTTCCCGAGGGCACCTTGAATAGAGCAGTGGCTGTAATGGTGAAGTTTCAGGCAGTGGGAAGGCTGTGGAGAGACACTGGGGGGCCCAGGTGCTCCCTGTGGGTGGCCTTCTTCCTTGGCTGTCTGTGAAGTGATTCAGGCACTGTGCAGTGGGTCTGTTCCTTTCAGGGGCTGGCAGCCTGGGAATCCTGTCCCTTCCTTCTCAGGGTCATCAAGGTCCCTGAGCTCTGGGATGAAGGACGCCATCAAGAGTTCCTCCTTGGTAGCTTGCTCTCCCACCCCACTGCTGCCAAGGGGTGGGGCAGGAGGTATGGGAGGTGGGCAGGCAGGGGGGCCAGGCTGCTCACGGGGCCTCTTCTCTCCAGTGCTAGGTAAGGGCCCCTATCAGCTGTCCAGCTTGGCAGCCGGTGGTGCCCTGGTGGCCATGAAGGCAGTGGGCGAAGACATAGTTCTAGTGAGGACAAAGGATGTGGCGCCAGGGGACATTGTGAGCTTCCTGCTGACAGCTGCTCTGTACAAGGCCAAGGCCCACGGTAAGGCCCACCTCAGTCCCGCTCCAGCTCTTCTGGGAGGGAGGAGGGTGCTGGAGGAGGGGTGAGTGCTGAGGCCCTAAATATCTGTAGTGGCAGGGGAAATGGGGGCTCTGACAAGTGCCCCTCTCCCAGTTGAGATGGTGCTTCTAGGTCAGCTTCTTCTCTGCAGACACTCTCCATCTGCTCCCCTAACCTCCAGGGCAGCCAAGGCCCAGGTGTGCCTCTATACCTTGCTGTATGCAATAGCTGTTCCAGAAAAGCCAAGCAGCAGCTCTCCCTCCTCATGCTCCTCCTCCTCCTTCCTCTCTTCCGCTCTCACCCTCCCTGCATCTCTCCCTTCTTCCTTCCTCTCTTCCCTTTCTCTCTCAATGTCTCTTCTTGCCTCCCTCCCTTTCACTGAACCCTAATCCCATGCCAAGCACAGAGCCGGGTACTGGGAAATCAGGGATACAAGAGACACAGTCCCTGTGCATCAGAAGCCCACAGTCCCATCAGGGAGACAGACATGCCCAAAGGCAGTCACAGCACCTGTGAGAACACTGGGGAGGGGCCCCCAACTCAGTCTTAGAGTCAGGAGAGGCTTCTTAAAATACAGGATGTTCCCCTGAGAGCAAGAAGGAGTCTGGAAGGGAAACTTCTTACTTACTTAGTAAGCTAAGCTCAGGAGTTGGGACTTTATCCTGAGGGCAACGGGGAACCATGGAAGGGCTTTGAGGAGGGGAGGGGACATCCTGGCTCCTGCCCAGCCCCAGGCATGGCCAACATCCCTAGCAGTAGGTGATGTTCATGGCGGTATGAGCCTGGGGAGGTAGGTGGTACCTGGCAGAATCATGTAGCTGCATAAGAAAGCCTGGGAGTGAGGAATCAGGGACTGGGCCACAGGAGAGCCAGAAGCACCACCCCCAAAGACAGCACTTCCTCTCTACACATTTCTTTTTTTTTTTTTTTTTTTGAGACGGAGTCTTGCTCTGTCGCCCAGGCTGGAGTGCAGTGGCCAGATCTCAGCTCACTGCAAGCTCTGCCTCCCGGGTTCACGCCAGTCTCCTGCCTCAGCCTCCCAAGTAGCTGGGACTACAGGCGCCGCCACCACGCCCGGCTAGTTTTTTGTATTTTTTTAGTAGAGATGGGGTTTCACCATGTTAGCCAGGATGGTCTCGATCTCCTGACCTCGTGATCCGCCCGTCTCGGCCTCCCAAAGTGCTGGGATTACAGGCTTGAGCCACCGCGCCCGGCCCTCTCTACACATTTCTGATCCCCAGATCCGTGCGTTCCTGCCTGACAAAGGTGTCTCACCACCTTCCAGATGTGGCAGGCCATCTGCTTAGTGAGGCTTTTCTGTTCTCCATCCAGTATGTTAGTCTAGTAGGTTATGTGTAGTCCAGAGGGGGTGTTGCCTTTCCACTAGGTTTATGGGCATGCTAAGCAGGTCCCTGGAGTCACCTGGCTTTAGGGGATGTCACTGGGGGCAGGATCCCAGAGGCACTCCAGTCCAGGCTCCATCTCAGAGTCAGGCGTGGGTCTCATGGGCCCAGTGGGGACCCAAGCTCCTCCCTCTCCCATCCCATACTGCTTCTCCTGGGCTGTACCCAGGGTCCTGGGCAGCCAAGGAAAGGTGCCTTCCAGGTGGGACCTAGGGTGGCTGCATGGAGGAGGTGTCCCTTAAAGGATGGAAAGATGGTTATGCGAAGAAGTGGAGAGCAGGAAATGTCACGGAGGGGAGGACTCAGCAGTCACTGAGGCCCAGGCTTCCCACTCTGGGGAGTCACCACCACAGCCTGACAGAGGTCCCTGGGGTGCTAGTGTTACCTGAAGATTTTTTGGGGGGAGAGGTTACTTATTTATTAATAATCATATGTTGCCCTTCTGTAGGACTTCTCATGTACTGGCACTGTTCTAAGTGCTTCATGTGTAGCAACTCATTTAATCCTCATGACAATCTTAGGAGGTAGGGACTATTATGTTCCCAATCTACAGATGAGGGAGCTGAGGCCCGGAGAGGTTAGGTGATTTACCTAGGGCACAGTGCTTGTTAGTGACAGGTGCCAGCCGTTTGGCTCCAGAGTCTTTCATTCAAACTCCTCTGCCATACTGCCTTCCAAACCGAGGCATTAAAGAAGAAATACAGAGGATGGCAGGTGAAGTCAATCGAATATTTACAGTACAGCCCCGGACTCTGCACCTCAAGGTCTCTGCCCTGTTAGGAGGACAGCAGGGAAAACAGTGGAGAAGCCTTGATCCAGGTCAACCCTGTCTTCATGAAGGAGGAAGCCAAGGCCCAGGGAGGAGAAGTGACTTGCCTGAGGTCACGCATCCCGTAGAGCAGGCTGGGGCTAGCACTCAGTGCCCTACCACGCTGGGCCGTCCATGCCGGCGCCTGCATCCCATGGGTGGGGCCGGCCCTGTGGCGGTGAAGATGCTGGGCTCTGGCCTCGGCCTGCCTGCATCCAGCCCTGCCTCCCTCATCCACTGTCAGTGTGACTCTGGGCCTCTCTTCCCTCCTCTGTAAAGTGGGAATAGTAATACCTTTTAACCTCTCACAGCAATGTATTCTCTCCCCACCCCACAGCCGCCAGGATGGCAAGCTCCATGAAGGCAAGAATTTTCATCATTTTGCTCCCTGTTGTGGCCTCAGTGCCTAGAACATGGCCTGGCCCACAGCAGGTACTCAGTAAATATTTGCTGCTGAATGAGGGAATTTTTCACTTCACAGGGTTCTCATAGGAATTTTATAACCTGCAGGCAAATGGCTTGCTTAGCACAGTGCCTGGCACGTAGTAAGTCATGTGTAAACAGCAGCTGTGATTATTAACATGAATAATGAAGCCTGTCTCCGTTACCTGCCATCTTCTCGCAGCTGCCCAGGGAGGTGTAACAGGGACACTGTCATCCCTCCTGGGGACACAGGGGACACATGGGAGGGGCTGAAGATGCACCCGCCCAGCACCAGGCTGTGCCAGGTGCTTCACACACACCTCATTGATGATCCCTCCAACAGCCCAGGCATGAATGTGCTTGCCCACATCACAGCCAGGGTGGTAAGCTGGAATTCTGGCCCCATGCTCACCCCCTGCGCCTGCTTGTGGATTTGGGACTTGAGGAGACCCATAAGGCTCTGTGCAGGGGAAACTGCCCACTGGGCATCAAGCCGCATGCCCTAGAACTGGGCAGTTATGGAGACCGGAGAGGGAGGACAGAGACGAGCTTTGGGTCTCTAGGCAAGCTCTCTCTGGGACCCTCTCCCTATCTGTGGGTTGGACGAAGGGCTGCCAATGCCGGCCCTCTGGGATCCTGTGAGAAGCAAGACCAAGCCGGGGACCCTATAGCCTGACAAATCACCAACCCCCAGCCTGCCCCACATGTCCAATGCAATGCAACCATCAGGACAGCTGCCTCTGTTGTATTCGCTGCTGGATCCTGGGTATCTAGAATGGTGCCTGGCACATTGAGGGCACTCAAACATGTTTGCAGAAGGAGGGAAGAATGGAAAGAGGGGTGCAAGGGGGACAGAAGGAGATAGTTCAGTTACCTTCCCGAGGCTCAGCAGTTGGGGGATCTCTAAGCCTCCACTCGCCCTCAGGCAGAGATGGTGTGAGCAGAGGGACAGCTGGCAGGCAGAGTAGGTGAGCCGGGGGCCGGCGTAGGGGGCAAGGCCCGCTGGTCTTCAAGCGTGCTGCCGTCCAGAGTTGTTGAGAGAGCAGATGTGTGCCAGGATGCTGTCCCCACAGCCCACCAGTCTGGACCTCTGCCTGCACTGACCCTCTCCGTGTGGTTCTCTGCAGACCCAGATGTAGTGTCCCTGGAGGCAGCAGACAGACCCAACTTCTTCCTTCACGTCACAGCCAATGGGTCTCTGGAGCTGGCTAAGTGGCAGGGCCGTGACGCCTTCCAACAGCATGCCTCCTTCTTGCTGCACCAGGGCACATGGCAGGCAGGCCTGGTGGCCCTGGAGTCCCTGGCCAAGCCCAGCTCCTTCCTCTGTGCATCGGGCCCGGTGCTGGCCCTGCGGCTGTACGAACACACAGAGGTGTTCCGCCGGGGCACGCTCTTCCGCCTTCTGGGTAGGTGACCCCCTGCCATTGCCCTCGGCCCCTTGGCCCTCTCAGTCCACTGCTCTTCCCACCCTGTCCCCACCTCACCCTTCCAATTGCCCCTAAGAGGCAGAATCCTCCTTCTCTTGGCACAGGGGGCCACATGGGTGCCACCCTGAGATGAGAGGTGGCCTGGCCTCCATGTTAACGGCCTAGGGAGCCATGGACAGTGTGCTTGGGGTCCAGCCAATTTCCTGGGTCCTGCCTGCTGCCACAGGCCAATTACACGGTCTAAAAATACAGCAGCCTTTGTGGAAGTGAGGGGAGGTGTGATTCTGGCTGCAGCACGCGTAGCCGCTGGCTCAATTTTCTTGCTGTTGGGGTCACATGCCTGCCCCATGAGTTCAAGGACTGTCACAAGGGGGATAGGTCTGGGGACCAGCAGCCTCATCTCTGAATGGAAGGCCCAAGCCCCTAGACAGGGGTGGGGTGACTCCCCAAACTTCCACCGAGGCCAAGGGGGTCCAGAGCCTGCCCTGCCAGCTGTGTCTGTCCCCAAAATATTGTTCTCTGCCTAAACCCTGGAGTTTCTTTACTGTTTTCTCTGTCTTGCATGGGGCTTGGGGGTACTTGTGTCTGTGGATGGATCCATTTGCATGTACACATATGGAAATGTGTTTTCAGCCAGCCTCCTCATTTCATCACCCACCCCACCCAAGCCAGGGCTGGGTGAGCTCATTCTTCCCTTCAGCGGTTAGCGAGTCTGCCCTCGAACTTGACGTGGGACAGGTTTATCACCGGCCATGAAGACAAGACTTGCTCATGATGGGAATATTTGTGTCCCTTTCTGGAAGACACTGGGGCATGAGCCCAGACTTTGAAGCTGGACAGCCTTGGGTTCAAATCCTGACCCCGGTCCTAGACACTTGGAGGAGAACCCCTATCTCCTTGACTTGGTTTCTTCACCTGTGGAATGGGGATATTTGTCTGAGAAGTGTGCTGTGAGGACTGGCTGTGTCTCGTGGCCTTTGCCCAGGGCCTGGCACATAGTAGGTGCTCCCCAAATGTAAGTTACACTCTCCAGGCTTTTGGAAAAGCAGGTTTCTTCACAGCTGGCAGCAGTGTTCAGGTTAGGGCATCTGGAGGAGCTGCTGGTGGGGGCTGCTCCCTGGAGCCTGCTTCGGAGCCTACCCACACCTCCCTGCTCAGGCTGTGTGTTCAGAAACTGGTCACTTGTGCCGAGGTAGCCTGGGGTCTACTTGTCTGCCTCCAAGCCCCCCATAGGCTGCAGACTTTTCCCTCATTTGTCAAGGTGCTAGTCACAGGGCCTCTTTTGAGAACATCTCTGAAAACCTGTCATTTTCCCAGCATCATCTGTGCCTGGGTTTCCTCTTCTCTAAAGTGGGGGTAATAATAGCACCTACCTCATAGGACGATGGTAAGGTTGAATGAGTAAATCCGTGTGAGATATTTCGGGTAGCACCCAGTGCTGTTTAAGAGTTAGCCCAGCTGCAGGGGCAGTGAGGGCGGTGCTCTAACGACCTGCACCCTCAGACCCTAAGAGGCTCTTCAGGGGGTCCTCTGGGAACAGAGAGGGCTGAGCCTGGGGAAAAGCACCTCCCTTGCAAGCTCTCGGGGGCCAGGTGCCCAGGAAGGCCTTGGGCTAGAGGGGAAGGGATCCCCCAGTGCCTTCCCTCACCCCGCAAAGGAGGGCCTCTTGCCTCCATGGAGGTCTACAATAGCCCTGCTAGAGGCAGGGCAAGGAGGAGGTTACTGTGTCCTGGGATGCGGGGAAAGCCTGGGCACCAAGGTCCCAGAGGGGCAGGGTGGGTGGCAGGGCATCCCAAGGGAGAGATCAGGGTCCAGGCCTCTTCTTTGGCCACCTTTCGAAGCCTCACTCCAACTGCCAGGGCCAGAGCTTCCCTGTCCTCAGTCCTTCCCTGTCCTTAGTCCTTCCCTGTCCTCAGTCCTGCATTCAGTTCCCAGAGCCCCGCCCCCAGGATACCCCAGGCACTCACACCAACCACGGTGAACACAGTTTCTCCTTAGCGTGGTTTTTTCCCCATTCACTTTCCCTGCATGGGTCCATTTATCCCCTCCACAGAATGGGGGGACAGGGTTCCTCTGTGTCTTCACCTGACCCAGAGTTGCTGCCCCATCTCACTTTCTAGATGCCAAGCCCTCGGGGGCTGCCTATCCAGTCTGCGAGTGGCGCTATGATGCCTGTGCCAGCTCCTGCTTCCAAACCTGCCGGGACCCATGGGCAGCCAGCTGCCGGGATGTACCCAGGTGAGATGTCAGGGGCCGTGGGCATGGAGTCAAGGTGCGTGCACCAGTGTGTGTGTGCACTCACATACACTTGTGTATGAGTGTTTCACATGTTGAGTGTATGGGGATGTGTGTACCAGGGTGACTGTCTTTCCATATATGCACATATGTGAGCATATGTGAGTATCTATTTGTGCATGATGTGCGTGCAGCAGAGCCTTGTGTGTGTTTGTGTGTGTACTACTACAACTGTGCATTCATTGTACACAGTTGCATGTATGCAGGTGTTGTGTGCAGCTGTGTGCATGTGTGAGGGCGTATTCACTGACGTTTGTGGGAGTCTCTGTGGGTGTGTTCGCATGTATGTGTAAAAATTTAGGCGTCCTGCAAGGATGGAGGGGGTACATGAGACCACGTGAGAATGTGCCCAGGCCGAGACACATGTGAACATGTACATGAGTGTGTGCAGAAGTGTACCTTGCTTGTGTGTGTGTTTCCCTCTCGGTCTGAGGGGTAGGAGTGTGCAGGAGTGTGCTGCATACATACTGGGTGTGTGTGCTCCTGTACATGTGTGACAGCATCTCTAAGGAGGGTCATGTGTGTGTACATGTAATAAGCACATGTGTGCACACATACGTGTCATAAGAAAGGATAAGGCCTGTGCTCAGTCGAGGGAAAAAGAGGTGGCTCTCCCTGTATTCCAGGCCACTAACCTGCTCCCTGCTCTGTCCTCAGGGTAGAAGGCTGTGTCCCTGTGTGTCCTGCCCCCAAGGTCCTGGATGAAGTCACACAGAGATGTGTCTACTTGGAGGACTGTAAGTGGCCCGGACTTCTCGTCCTTCCCTCAGATTTCCTCTAAGTCCCTAGGGTCTCATTGAGCAGTCATGCCTCAAAGCTCCCAGGTCCCAGAGAAGCAAGATCAGCACAGGGACCTTTGGAAAGAGATACAGGCACAGGGGAGGCACAGGCCTCATCCGGTCTATTCGCCTCGCTTCACAGAGAGGAGAAATGAGGCGCAGAGTGGGGTCACATGGTGAGAAGGTGGTGCAGCCAGACTTAGACCTGAGGTCTCTTGGCTCTGCGGTCAGGGTCTGAGGTCGGGCAGAGTTCAGACCTGCTGACTTCTGGCCATCAGAAGCTGCCCTCACCCCATCACCAAGGGTGCCAGTCCTCAAGCCCCACACCACAGCCCTGCCCACCGATGACCCCCTGGGGCAGCAGTCACCCCGCCTTCTGAGCCTCTTCTCTTGTCTCTGCAGGTGTGGAGCCAGCAGTTTGGGTTCCCACAGAGGCCCTTGGCAATGACACCCTCCCTCCCAGTCAAGGGCTGCCCACTCCCAGTGACG